>NC_086326.1:78052220-78426386 GCF_036172605.1 Pelobates fuscus | reverse complement strand
TTTAGGAAAAGGCTAGCAAATTAAATGGAACATGACAATATACAAAGCCAGTGATAGTGCTGGATTTTAGCTTTGGCATACTCTCATGGATTGAGAACTGAATTTATTGTTGGACATGGCCAGTATTTTAGGTTCACAAAGAATGATCACTCACAATCCTATTCAGTTTGTTGGGTGCAGAATCAAATCATTCATTTACAAACCATTCATTGACATATTTCCGTGTACATTTTGTTTTATTGTGAATTATGATCTGCTTGCTATAGTTACTATTAGAGAGGCACGCTGCCTTTGGTCCTGTTTTATGGATATCCTAGTGTCTGTCTAACGCAGTGTTTCCCAGTCCAGGATTTTGTCATTTTCCAAATCCTTTCCTATAGTGACACTGACACAACCTGGAGCTCTGATGTGTCTTGAAGACTGGACTGGGAAACACTAGTCCAATGTCCTGTTTCTGCTGTCATCATTGAATATAGAACATGTTTTACAGTGGAGAGCTGATTGATGCTGAAGCTCTATATTATGGATCGTGTGATCTTCTTGCTACATAGAAACAGCCCAAGTACAAAAAAAAAAAAAAAAAAACTAATCACAAACATTCCAATCACTCAGAATATGGGCAGCTGAAGTCTATACCACAGTTAACCCTTTGTTTGCCAGATGATTACCAGAACTTGCCCTTTCCTTTATCTCTGCTTTTAATATGCATCCTGTTTGAGGGATTAATCTTCCCAATGATCCAACATGTGGAAACGGGATATACACACACACTTTCTCTTTTATGAACTTCCCCTTTAAAGTTTTTAATGGTTTGTCATTCCGCGGTAATATTGCTTATTATGTCAAGCACCATCAACACAATGATTTTTTGTGACAGAATGTGAGGGGAGGGGGAAGAGGATGGCTAGGGGAGGGCATTTTACACAAGCTTTCTGTTATGTTTTTTTTTAAGTTAAGCTGTAGGTATTGTGTATTTTGTAAAATGGTCCATTTACTCTTGTATGGTAACAAAAAAAATGTAAATAGTATGCAATATAGTATTTTATGCCATGTACCTTTTTAAGGGGGTAGAAATTGTGCAACCAAAAGCTTAAACACAAGAATAAATTGATACATGTGGTATTTTGCAAACCCCTCTGCCCACCTCTGCGCTGGACCCTCATGTATTGTGTCATTCACATTGAATGATGATAATGGAGAAATTTTTGGCTCTCGTAGCTGAACACGTCTAAATAAAAGCTAGAAGTAGCATTATGTGGATTCACTGAATTTCCTGGTTCCTTGAGGTTTGTTCTTAAAATGCTGTACGCGTTGTCTTAATCCATGTGTACGTGTGTGTCTGTCTGTCTGTCTGTCTGTCTGTCTGTCTGTCTGTCTGTCTGTCTGTCTGTCTGTCTGTCTGTCTGTCTGTCTGTCTGTCTGTCTGTCTGTCTGTCTGTCTGTGTATGTGTTTATAAATATATACATTTATATATTGTATAGTGCATTTAGAATGTTTTTATACTCCATGTTTTTATGTTGCAGTCTTGTACAATTGTTTACATTGTTTTCTATCTCAATCTACACTCAACACATCATGACAAAAAAAAATCTTTCACACCAATGCAAATTTAAAAAAAAAAAAAAAAACAACAACAACAAAACTCCATACTCAGTTGTATTACCTTTGGCATCAGTTTCTGCCTCAAGTGTTTAGGGTTCTTGTCCTATTGGAAGGTGAACCTTTGACACAGCCTGTGATCTGAGCCAAGTTTTGCTTCAATTTGGTTTTTGCGCAATCCTGATCAGTCTCCCAGTCCCTGTCGCTGAAAATCATGTCCAATCAATTGAATTTGCCGCAGGCAGACTTCAAATAAAAGTGTAGAAACCTCCCCGATATGATTCACAGAAATGGGATGCATCAGAGTTAAATTTCAAGTGTCATAGAAAAAGGTCTGAATACTTTGTCAATGTGATATTTCATTTTTGTTTGTTTTTTCCCTGTTATAAACTTGCAAAGTTTTCAAAAATCGAGTTTTGGCTTTGTCATTATGGTATATTGAAGGGAGATTGTAGGAAAAAAACATTTAAACAATTGTAGCTTAATACGGTAACATAAAAACTAAATTAGAACTCAAATGCACACAGCTGGTAGGTAGTTACATTTTGACAGTAACAAAGTAATCGTCTAATACAGGCCTGTCCAACCTGCGGCCCCCCAGATGTTGCTGAACTACAACTCCCATGAGTCTTTCAATGAAACAGATAGCCAGGGAATTATGGGAGTTGTAGTTCAGCAACATCTGGGGGGACGCAGCTTGGACAGCCCTGGTCTAAGACAAGAAGTGAGGCTCATGGAGCACATACTAGGTGTAAAGTTCAGGTGAACTGGTAAAACCACTGAAAGCAAGACGAGAGATTGGGTGATCGAGATAAAGTAAGTAAAAGAAAGAAATAGTGTCCGCATACATTTATTTTGAACATTTTATTTGTATGTTCTTTCTCATTTCCATTTTTATTTTTTTATTAACGAATGTTATCCCCTTTGGTTGGAAACTATTCCTCTTTTCTTTACTGCAGTAAAAGGTCTGAAAAGTGTTTACTAGTGGGCCTTTCAATGGAAGCCAATGGAAACAAACCACTGTCTTCTTTGGCTGGTGAGATGCCACCATAGACCCGATATGCACTACATGTGCAAAAGAAACACAGTATTTGAATTCCCAACAATTCACACCTAAAAAAATAAATACAAAGTGAATTTAAAATTTTAGGCTGAATTGTAATGCATCTTTAAGCCATGTGTTTTCCGTTCAGCTACTTGGGTCTAAAATTTTAAATTCGTATTGAATTTCTGACAATTAACATGCTGTGAATTATGATTAAGGAATATTAAACACTTTTTTTTTTTTCCTGACAAAAAACTTGATTTAAATATAACTTTTTTAATCATCTCTTAAAGGGACACCACTACCCAAATAAGAAAACACTGTTTACTAGATAAACCCCAATGAAAACTTATATGTATTTAATTTTTTCCCTTTGGGGTTATATCCAAATACAGCTTGTAAAAGCTTCAAGTCTTTTGTCTGCAGCCTTTGCAAGCCCTCCCCTTCTAACCCCGCCTATACTTTCTGCGGCTGTCCAATCACAGACTTCCTAATGCAGCTCAATGAGAAGTCTTTACAAGTCAGATGCTCTGCAATTGCTGCATCTTGAGTTTAGTTCCACTGAGCTAAACAAACCAGGAAGGAACAGGACATTTTGTCTGACAGCCAGTGAGGTTTGATAAGGTGAATTTATAAAAAAATTTAATTTCTATTGAAATTTTTTGTAAAATGAAAAAAGAGAAAAAACCTCAAGCTAAGGTGCTCGGTGCTTAGGTGTTTGGAGTGTGTGTTTAACTAATTTCTCTCTTTAGTGATGATCCTTTAATGTTGTTATACAAATGTCTAAGTTAGATATATACAAATGTCCAATTATTTATTAAGCTCAGACAATTAATATCTAGTGTTTTTGCAAAAAAGATAATAAAAGCACTTGGATTTTAAAATCTTTGTTCTGAAAAGAAATATTGAATTGTAAATTCATTAGTGCATTCATAGAAAAATAATTTTCACATTTATGGATCTACTTTGACTAATTATTCAATAAGATTGTATTTGTTCTTGGTTAAATGAAGCCAAGGAGAGTATTGAACCAACGGAAGTGCGATTTACAGCTTGTCTAGTGAGCCTGCTCCCTTATCACACATTGCAGGCAGGATCCGGCGCCTTAAATTATGAAAGAAATCCAATTATTCAGCTTGTGAGATTTTCACATATTCATCACATTAAAAATATACATTATATATATATATATATATTAAAAAATAACTACTATACAATTTACCATTTAGTACCGGCATGTATTATGTAATGTATAGATATAAGTAAATCTTTAAGCAGTCAATCTCCTGGCTTACCATTGTTCGGCTAACAATATCAGACCTTCAAATTGTGCGAGATATTAAGACAATAAGTGAGGCTTCTGACTAAAGTAGGGTTAAAATGCCCACCCTTCTGCACTAAAATAAGTTCCTAACATAAGCATTCTTTTAAATAATATTGATGTAATATGACGTGATCTTTTATTTTGTTATAATGAAAAATGATGACCGTTTTCCTTTAAATTCTTACTGTTGCAATTTAAATCCAAGTTCAATAATCTGCTGACACTGATATAATTGCTAGACCACCCAGAGGAACATTATGTTTGCAGGTTTAATGGTTTCTTCATCTGAATTTAGTATTGGCAATCTTAGAGTTTGCCTTTATAGGTACAGGGAGGTGTTTTTTTTTGTTTTGTTTTGTTTTGAAATAATGGATGAAGAAATTGAAATTACTGCCTAAGAAAATCTGTAGTGAATTTTTTTTTTTTTTTTTTTTTAAAGTGCATAGTTTTTGTTTGTTTATACCACCATTGTTTCCAGTAAATGACAATGTAACACTGATATTGCCCAGACTGTTTTGTGTGGTGGGGTGTTCCTATAGCTCCCTTTACATGAAAGATCCCACTGAACTCCATGTATTGAATATCTAGTCTTGTTGCTTATGGTCTCCACCCGTTACCTTGTGAAAGCATCATAATTATTGATAATCTGACACTACTACCTCCTCCCTTGAGCATATACATGCACTTGCTGATACAGAGATCAATAAAACGCTTACTGTTAGCAGAAGTAGCTCGGTGTGAGGAGTCTTGCTTGAAATAAAAGGCTGAAGAGAGCTAAGCACACAGCCTAATCGAAATGTTTCTTGAAAATTAAAATGTTTTCTATGGACACCAGACTTGCTTTTAAGAAGTAAAAATGTTCTACTCCGAATACTTCACCCAATATGTGAATGTTCCGTTTTACCAAACTGTGAGTTATGCGTATCCATGTATTGAAATGAATGGGGTCTGTCTGAGCAACCTAGACCTTTAAATGGCAAAATGTGTGAAATGCGTAGCACAGGTACAGATTAGCTGCTTGAAGGAACATTCTGGGCACCAACGTAACTGGAGTGCATTTGACATGCATGCTGTGTTTAACTAATTAAAAAAAGAAATGGCAACTTTCTATAGCATGGCCTTGTACCGTTTAGCCACACTCCCTCTTTTTACAAAACTACATGTATTCTGAGTATTTACTCAGCCCAGGTAATAAGATCATCTACCCCACAGCCAATCACTGTTCTCTTATCTGTGTAGAATCGAGCCTTGCTATGGGGAAAGGATAGAAATAATGACAGTGATTGGCGATGAGGTGGAGTGATGTCAGCAGTACAGTCACACTTAACTTTCATCTCATCGGAGTACGTATTCAGAAAACATCTTGAAAGGAATTTGGTGGAAAGAGGGAGGGGGTTAGAGAGTAGAAACACGAATATTTGAATGTGAATAGAAATTCTCTATATACCTATGGCGTAGTTCTGTAAAATTGCTTAAATTGTATTGGTGCCCCAAGTGTGACTGAAATATAATTTAAATATAATTTAGCCTTTCTTAGACTAGATACAATGTGCTTTCAAAACATGTTTTTTGTTTTGTTTATTTCTTAAAGAATCACTACAGGGTCAGGAACACAAACATGTATCAATGCATCTCTATGAGGAAAATTCAGCGTCTCCATGCAGAGCGTGGGGACGCTGAACGGCAGGGTTGCTTACTGTGCAGGACTGAGCCAAGAAGCCCATCCAGTGGCCATCTAAGTATTGGCCACTTGGAGGTGTCCCTAGGGGCAATGTAAACACTGCCTTTTCCCAGAAAAGTCAGTGTTTGCATGAAAATGCCTAAAGGGAGCTATTATACTCACCAGAACAACTACATAGAAACATAGAATGTGACGGCAGATAAGAACCATTTGGCCCATCTAGTCTGCCCAGTTTTCTAAATACTTTCATTAGTCCCTGGCCTTATCTTATAGTTAGGATAGCCTTATGCCTATCCCACGCATGCTTAAACTCCTTTACTGTGTTAACCTCTACCACTTCAGCTGGAAGGCTATTCCATGCATCCACTACCCTCTCAGTAAAGTAATACTTCCTGATATTATTTTTAAACCTTTGCCCCTCTAATTTAAGAATATGTCCTCTTGTTGTGGTAGTTTTTCTTCTTTTAAATATAGTCTCCTCCTTTACTGTGTTGATTCCCTTTATGTATTTAAATGTTTCTATCATATCCCCCCTGTCTCGTCTTTCCTCCAAGCTATACATGTTAAGATCCTTTACCTTTCCTGGTAAGTTTTATCCTGCAATCCATGAACCAGTTTAGTAGCCCTTCTTTGAACTCTCTCTAAGGTATCAATATCCTTCTGAAGATATGGTCTCCAGTACTGTGTACAGTACTCCAAGTGAGGTCTCACCAGTGTTCTGTACAATGGCATGAGCACTTCCCTCTTTCTACTGCTAATACCTCTCCCTATACAACCAAGCATTCTGCTAGCATTTCCTGCTGCTCTATTACATTGTCTGCCTACCTTTAAGTCATCAGAAATAATCACCCCTAAATCCCTTTCCTCAGATGTTGAGGTTAGGACTCTATCTATGTGTTGTCCCCATGTTAGTATAATAGTACTGTGTTGTCTATTCCTGAAATCATTTTCCATAGTTTCAGTACTGAACTGCTGGAGGTAGGAAAATGCATTATTTTTCTTCACAATAATAAGTGTGTGTGTTTATAGTAAACCTTTTACAGGAGTCCTGTAATATTCTGTACCACGCTTGCTTTAAAAGTCACTAATTGTTGGTTTACATGTGAAAGCTGATGTTTGCACTGTAAAGGTATAGAAACTTTTGTTGGTCTCGTCTAACATCTGGACGACTTAAATGAACACTGCAGGCACCATAACAACTTTATCTAAAAAAAGTTATTGTGCCTGGAGGCAACCCAGGTGCACTTTTTCGTCATGGGGTTAAACCGTTTTCAAACTGTTTAACTACATAGTGTGTATTTCTTAACTCCCCCCAGACAGTATTAGGGGTCAACCGAGGAGGGGGCATTTTTTTATTTGAAGTTTTTAAAAATATTTTTAAATATTACTTGGCCGGGGGGGGGAAGGGGGAGAGGGAGGGAGATGGCATTCCCTGGTGGTCCTGTGGCATGGACTGTGCAGTGGGGGCATGCAGCAAGCTCTTACTTACCTTCCCAGCAGCTCCCTTCAGCTCCCCTGTCTAACTCTCGAAATCTGGGTGGCTAATGTGAATTTTAGGTTTATTTGTTGTCCGATGCCAGCATGCTGGTGTCAGCCAACGGTGGCAAATTACCCCCATCCATAGTGAAAATTATTAGTACCCCACTGTTTTGACTGTGGTATCTTATGTCCCTCCCCCATATAACATTGCACTCACCCCAAAGGCAGCACGTACTGTTTTGGGGACTAGCTGCAGCCCACTGAGAAGTCCTGTAGGCAGAGGGATCGTAAGGAAGTGGATACTGACAAACCACTTCCTGAAAATGTCCTGCATACTAAGCCTGACAGGGAGAGACACCACTGACTTCCTGTCTAATGGGACGCCCCGCCGGTTTCAGAAACAGCTTGTGTCTGATAGGCTGCAATGGAGAGCCTGCTAGCTTGTATCGTTGGAGCTTTTATCACTTCCCTGGAGTGGATTAAAGCTTGCCGTTGGTTACTATGATTCTTCACCAATGTCTGCCCAGGGAGCACAGCACTCGCCATGCAGTGTGTGCACCAGCTTGTGCTAATTCTGGCCCACCTGGGTTCAACTTTATCCCCTTCCTCAAGGGAAGCAAGATAAAAAAAAAAATCCCATCATGCCCCACAAACATCTACAATATCTACCCCCATAATGTATAGTCCCTGTTCCCAACTACAGTACAACCCCCAAAAACCCTCTACACTAAAGACCCTGCCCCTTCACAGTCCCATCCTCCCTCTATACTACCGCCCATAGATTACACTACACTTTAGTCCCAACCCCTTACACTAAAACCCTACTGTACTCTACAGCCTCTACCCCAACACCATAGCCCCCATCACACACACTACAGCCTCTAGTTCCCCCAAATACAAGCTACAGCACCTACCTCCACAAGCTGTGTCACCCCACAAAGCTAGGTCCCTACAAACATTTTATTTCACAAGCAGCCTCCCCTCACACACTACCACAAGTATCACTCCCTCCTCCCCCTCTCTCCCCCTCCCCCTCCCCCAACACATGCATCCCCACCTACATGCAACACCTAACCCAGCGTTCCCACACACCATTGGCATACGCTTACGCTTTGTCTAGAGTAATATCAATTTTCTGTTCTTGCCTCGGGGTGCAAAATGAGCTGGTTACGGCTCTGGGCTGACAGACAAAACTACGTCCTGAAGTGGGTAAAGCTGAAGACCAAGGAAGTTATGCGTATGTTTTGGCATAAAATGAAAGGTAAACTCCAGGCACCAAAACCACTTAATGTCTATGGCTATGGTGTTTGGACTCCTGTGCCTTCTCACCTTTACATGTTTACTCCCTTTCAAGCAGGGTTAGTTCTTAAGTTAAGCTGTCCAGGCCCCAGTCCATCTTATGCTCCTTTGCTGATCTGAAATGTAGAAACATTTGCTTGAGCAACACTGATCACCCATAGCGAGTAATTCTACATACATTACAAATGTATTAGTCACTATAGGTTGCCAGTAATAGCTTTAGGGTGTCAGTCAACACTCATTCTGTCACTACTGCTCAAGCAAATGCTTCTGTATTTGAGAGCAGCAGAGGAGAGGACTCCAAAAATATTGAATACTCAAGGATAAAGAGGCGCCAGTGGACTCTGGGCATCAAAAGCACTTCATATTAATGCCCAAAGTGTTCCTTTACAGCAGTGGTTCCCAAACCAGTCCTCAAGGCCCAGCAACAGTCGAGGATTTATATATTTCCCTTTTCTATTCCAGTGGAGCTATTGACAAAACCCAGACTGTTGCTGGGTCAAGTGGATTTGTTTGGGGATCACTAGTTTATCGAAACAGTCCAGGCACCATAAGAAGTTAATCTGTTAACGTGTTATGATGTCTGGAGGTCCTGGTTGGAGATTAAAGATTAAGAGGGTTAAACCGTAAACTAATGTCTTATCCCCAACATGCTTCAGATAGATCCAGTACTCTACGTCACTAAGTTTCCCCCTCCAGCCCTGGCCTTCCATACAGAAGCATTGGACTAGGTTTGTAAGCTGATGCTCTCAGCCTATCAGTTGCCTCCCATTATAAAACATTTTTTATGAATGTATGCTTGTTATGGCCCCCCAAGACCTCCAGGCAGCATAACCACTTCAATGAGATTAAATTGTCAGTGTCCGGAGTGTTCCTTTAAGGAACTTAAACTAGCCTTAAAAGCATGTTGGATTAGTTGTTTTGGAATATTTTTAATCCATTATCTACAATGAATGGTTCAATTCCAGCCAAGAGAGCACCATGTAAAGTTTATACTTTTATAAGGTAACTGGGAACAGCAAAAATCACAGAATGGTAAAATATTTTCGACTGCAACTCTTTTGGCCTTGTTTTGCACTGCAGTTGATAAATGTCCTAAATCAGGGATCAAAATATGAAGTTCTAAGTTACTAGTGACTGCAAGCCTGGAAGCTCCATGGCTCACTCACCAGGGATCAGTGTCCTAAATAATACTCTGCAAAATCTCTACCCAACTGTGCAAACTGACTGTTTATATGTATATTTACAGATTGTGTATGTTTAAATGTGATTGACTACATTTATTATTTTTATCACTGTGCATTATCGGTTTATAAGCAAGTGTAAAGAATTAGACAATCATGTAAAACAAAATCACATCAATGGGACACTGCAGGCACCGTAACGGCTTCACCTGCTTGAGGTGGTTATAGTGGCTGGGGTCCCCAGTGTTTCCATAGCAACCCATGCACTCTGTGCTGCTTAAGCAGTTCTGATTTGCTGACTGTCTGCCTCTTACAGCACCCATTGATGGTATAAATTAGGAATAATCCAGTCAGAGGCTTCTGTGCTGGAGCCACACATGCACCTTTTTCTTTTCTTTTCTATATTAATGCTATTTGGGTCTCACATTTGCAGTAACTTTGTCGATTCTCTACCATTCACCATTACCAAAACCTCTTATTCTTTTCACCCACATTAACAGAATATTTTATTTTTTTTATCATTATTAATATAATTCTACATAGATGAGCCGAGCTACAAAGACTTTTGCTATGCATTCAATCTGTTCCTGTTTGATAATGGGGTTTCAAGATACAAGCTCTAGCTCATTCTACGGTATTAGTGGGCTTGTGATTGGGTTCTTGCGTCAGACAGTAGTGATAAGACTTTTTATTTTATTTATTGCAAAGGCAGATATTATTCTGTGGTTTAGCTTAACCATTGTTTCCACTGAGCTGTGCAGGGTAAGCGGCTTTCCTGTGACACCTTTTTACAGTAGGAGACATTGGCCTTAATTGCTTTAGTGTTTTATGTTTCAGGGCAAATACTTTATATTCATCCCTTCTGAAAAGACTTTCTGCATAAGTTGATAAAATGACTAGTATAATAAAGCCAATTGTCCCTTCACATTACTACGATTTTAAATAATTTTATAGTAGAAAGATATTGCAGCCATGACGCTGTAGATGTTCAAATATTTTGCAAAATGTATTTTAAAAACAACTACCTTGTAATATTTGCATTTTGCATGTGCTTTGCTTTGATGCTTTTCACTTGACCACAGCAAAGAAGTAATTCTCTCGGCCGATATCAGCCAGTCTGGTGCTACAAACATGGGAAAGCATGGACGTGTATGAAAAACATCCGGATTATAAAAATTCACTTCTTTCCTGAAGAAAGTACTTGAGCAGGGGTAGGCAACCCATGGCACGTGTGCCATGCACAGCACTCCAGAGCATGTTTGGCTCTAACAGCCTTGTCTATCAGGAGTCTCAGTGAAACTTCAGCTATGTGCTAATACGAAAAGGTGGTGAAGGACAATCCTCAATTTATGCATTGCCGCACGTAGAAGTGATTTCAGATCACTTCATTCCAGCACTTGTGAATGGGAATCCACACTGGAGTAGAGCAGCCTACAACCGCTATCGCAGCTCCTGTCCAGCCAGCTTGGTCCCCACTGGACCCCAGGGAAGCCACCGATGCTGCTAGATATACACAGAAAGGCAGAATAGCCCTCCACTCATACAAATAAATACGAACAGCCCACACACAATCTGCACAAACGCAACACCACTAACAATCCACATACATGCACACAACACCACATGCAATACCCCAAACAGCCCCACACATACACACATACACACTCCACAAAACACACAATGTGACATATCCATCCACACACAATTTCACAAGCAGCCCCCATACATAGCCCACATGCATACCACAAACTACTCCTGAACAGATACAATAGAATAATATACACACAAATACAACAATACAAAACAACTGCAGTATAAATAACACAAGCAGAATTTGGCAACATACACACCTCAATTTAAAAAAATTGGACCGGCACGCTATGAGACATCAATCTTATTTCGGCACAGTGCTGCCCCCTGCACTAGAGCATGTGTGATTTTTTTTTTTTTTTTTAAATCTGTTAGAATCTTTATAGCCTTCAGTAGTCCTTTTTCTCTTGGAAAATGAAGGTGGAGCTACATTTTCTGCTTTTACCTGTTGTCCTTGCATAAACAAAGTAGTTTAACCCCTTAAGGACTGAGCCAAATGTACACATTTTGATCAAAATGAAACGTAAACAAAACTTGGAATTTGACTATGTCTGTTCAACTGTAATTCGACTTTCATATTCAGTGCACCCACACTTATTATACATCATTTTATTCAGGAGAAAGGGGGCTTTCATTTAACATCAAATATTTAGCTATGAAATAATATGAATACAATTTTTTAAAAAGTAAGAAGTTTTGTCTTTAGTTCTGCATGACATTTTAACTGGGAATGTCATAATACTGTTTGCTTTTACTGCAATAAAATACATATATTTGTATTCAGCGATGTCTCATGTGTAAAACAGTACTCCCTATGTACAGGTTTTATGGTGTTTTGGGAAGTTACAGGGTCAAATATAGCATGTTACATTTTTCAGTTTTTTCACATTGATTTTTGTTCTTCACTAAGTTAGCATTAATATGTTTGTGTGTGAAAAATGCAAAAAACGAATTTGAACGCCAATTTTGGCCAGTGTTTGTGACTAAGTGGCTACTAAAAAAGACTGGACATACCCCATTTGCAATACCTTGGATGTCTACTATTGCAAATGGTATGCCATCATGGTGGTAATTCTCATTCCTGGGCTACCATACGGTCTCAAAGGCAACGTAAACAATCTGGCGAATTTCAATGTGAAAAAACTGAAACACAAGCCTTATATTTGACTCTGTAATTTTAGAAAATACCATAAAAACCTGTACATGAGGGATACTGTTATACTCAGGATACTTCGCTGAACACATATTAGTGTTTAAAAAACGTATCACAATAATTATATTGTCAGTGTAATTGCAGTTTGTGTGTGAAAAATGCAACAACAAAAAAGTCACTTTCCCTGATATAATCGTAATACATTTTACTGTTTTGAAGCACTAATATTTGTGTTCAGGAAAGTATCCTGAGTAAAACAAAACCTGTACATGGGGGGTACTATGGTGTCTTGGAAAGTTACAGGGTTAAATATAGTGCTAGCAAATGAAATTCTCTTGACTTTCTGCCTGGGTTATCAGGCAGGTCCCGCAAATTGTAATTAATAAAATGACTTATATAATCATTCTAGGTGTATTTTGATAATATATATATTAATATTAAAATACACTTAGACTTGTATGTATATGTATATATAAAATAAAAATAAAAAAAAATATATATATATATATACACACACACACACACACACACTTATATCAGATATATTGTATATGATCCAAGTATATATTGTTTTATTTTACACTTTTAACTTTATTTTAAATTTATTTCAGGCAGCAGGGGGACTGTTATTCTAGGCACTCCCCCTGCTGGCACTACTATGGACGGCTATTCCGTCCACGTGATCGTGAGGACCTCGCGATCACATGGCCCAGAAGGGCCCGATTAGCAGCAGGGGGACTCCCTGGGATGTCAGGTAAGTCCCACCATCGCAATCGCTGGCGAACAGGTAAGTCCCCTGGACGGCGTGGACGTGCTATGCCACCCGCCGGCGTTTTGAGCCAGGTCCCCAAGGACGGCATAGCACATCCGCCATCTTTGAGGGGTTAATTCCTAAATGGCAGAATTGAGTAATAAAACTGCAGGGGTATGATCTATAAGCACTAAAATAACTTTACCTTAATTAAACAGTATTGCTGTAGAGTGTACCTTTACAGAAGTCTTCATGCAGGGTGACCCTGCAGTATGAACTCATACATCAAGGTCTTTATATTGATTATGCTATATAGTATGTTCAGTGTTTACAGCCATAGATTTTACTGATGCTTTGAGTGCAGAATACCACGTGATATATTGTTCCAAAAAGGTCTTAAAACACCACCGTAATATTGGCTTAGTTCTGAGTGTACAGTCCTGTTAAGACAGTTTTATATGACTCATCACTTAATGAAAATAGGCACCAGTTATATATTTTTTTCTTTTTTTTTTTTATCAGACAGGGGAAATAGACTATAGAACTGTAACTTGTATAAAAAAAGTATTTTTTTTTTTAATTAGGAAACAAAAATAAGACAGCAAAGCATGGTGAACAAAACAGAGAAGGACCATATTTTGATGACCAGGCTTAAAATTGAACCCCATTCTATAATGTCTTCTGTACTGGTAATGCTGTGGACAGTCCAAAGTTGATTAGCTGGGCTCATCATGAGTTACATGGCCTTGTTAGGTGATGGGACACAAGAAAATAAAACTAACTGACCACATTTAATATAAGTAGCCACACAAGATGACGTATGCTTCCAACATCCAATAATGCAAAATAACAAAATACCTTTTTATAAAAGCTAAAATAAATATTTAGCAAAAATGTATCTCACAGAAAATTAACAGGCGCACACACTGCAAACTAACACTAGGGGGAATAAAGAGACATAATGAGTCAGTAAATGACAATCCTTGCACACTCTACCGTCCTGAAAATCTCCAGTCAAAACCACCACAGGGAGAAAGTATTCTGCGACATAAGGAATGACATATCAAACAACTGCTTTGCAATGTTATAACGCAAATAAAATAAGTATATATTTAAAAAAAAAAATCCAACCTTGTACAAATAGTTTACATAGGTGCAACCAGATTAACATATTCTCCGCTGGCTGGAAACCAGGTCATTCCATTGCACAGGTGACCTGATAGCGAGATATTGTCCAATGGCTTCACACGGAGGGGAGGTGGGGGGCTATTAGCAATGAAATTAGTGAGCCATCCAGTCCTGCTTATGGAAGCTGTGTAGTGTCCTATTTGCTTGTAAGGGCTTAAAAGTCCAAACTAATCTCCCTGTTGTTTTCTCCATGTTCTGCTCGGATGTCATGGTAAAAACGAGGCCATTTCCAGAGACACCCTTTGCCACAATTCCTTGGTCTGTTTGCCCCGTTTCAGATTTTGGAGGATGTCATTAAACTGCATTGCTCCTAGAGGAGTCAAACAGAACACACTCCTTGCACTGCGAATGGCATTTACAAAGTCGTCATAGTCCGCAGGGGTCAGATGTATGAGCCGGTGGTGGATATACTGGAGACAACAAACCAGAGTAAGTATATGCGTTTCAATAACAATGCACGATAACATATGTAACACATTTAAGCGTAAATTGTAATTGTACTTATTTTTGTGTGTTGGTTATTTAAAGCCAACTAATCTGCCAATCATATACAAGTATATCATTTAAGACAATGTGTCCATTGCCCAAACCTTTTCACTAAATCGGTTTTGTTTCCCAAGACTCAAGCAAATTGTTTTCAGGAAGGGAAGTCCATATATTTGGTTATAACCCGCCTGAACCTTTTCGGTAGGTAGTTGTGCTGACCGCAGATTATTACTTTTTTTTGAGCTAGGTAAAAAATAAAATTACCCAATTTCTAATATTCATTCAAGAGAATGTATGTGTCATATAAACAGTCCGGATCTTTACAAACAAATTACAGATCGCATTTGTAAATTATTTCAACAGACTTTATAAAGCTTGCTTGATGCCACCATATTTAAAAGAATAGGGGATTTGATTAACTTTGTCGTCCTCTTTCCCTCCCACCTGAGGATGGGTGGGAAGATTTAACAACAGTCAGTGTTTGCGCAACCAAAAACACCCAATTCCTTGAGTAGTAGTAATAATGTCAGAGATGTGTTAATAAACAGCTTAGCAGCCACAGGCTGGGGGTTTCCAATTGTCATCGTCACCCTAATAGTGCTAAAGGATGCCCAGTGTCCCTGGCTCTGTGTAAAAGACTGCATTACCCCATACATTTCCCTGTCCATGTGGGCACGGGAAAGGGACTTCCATAACCATTAAAATGGAGCAGCTGATTGGTAAATTCTACAATTACCAATACTTTAAATGGTTACTTCAACTACCATGATCACTTATGCTTTTAGAAATGTTCTTGTAATTGTCCTATTTATAGTTAAATCCTCCCCTCTCATAATATTGTAAAGCACTACGGAATCTGTTGGCGCTATATAAATGGCGATAATAATAATAGAAATGGAGATTCCTACAACCATGACTGTGTACAACATTTGTGCTTGAAATGCTGCACGTACAGAGTAATCTGTACTTTTGTGCCAGGGGCTAGTTACACACCTGGCTGGGCTGCCTGTCAATTGTGTGCAAAAATTGTGACTGTCGTCAGATGTTATCTTCTACCCTTGTTGGGAGTGTGCATTCAAGGGGAAGCCTACATCTCTCCTCTCTTCCTTTCTTATTTCAGTCCTCGCTGCCTCAGAGCATGCGCATGTGCACTGATCAAGTGAGATCGGTCAAATCAAATGCTTATGAGAAACATTTGAAAGGGCCCCGCAAGGGATACCTGTGGCATCGGATGGGGTATGGAAACTAGCAAAGGGAGCTTCACCCAGTGCTGAATTCCAGACAAGTTATTCTTTATTTTACAGCAATATAATGAGGGATTGGAGGGACTTAATTACTGAATTTAAAAACATTAAGAGTAACCCTTTAAGGGCAGCTGAGCATCAAAGTGACAGTAGTTCTAGTAAAGGACACCATTCAGCTACCTCACCTCTGCTTAGGAGAGGCACGGATTGATGCCCAGTGGACCCTGGTAAGAAACCAAACCAAATATGGTGGAATGAAAGGGTACTTTTGACACCATAACCATTACAACGCCCTTTAGCGGTTACGATGCTTGGAGTGTTCCTTAATTAAAACATGAAGTAGCAGTAAATACTTTCCAACAGTGTGCAACGTTTCCAGGACAGGACAATGGTAAAGCTTCAGAAAAATATAAAATATAAAATTTTATAAAAATATAAAATATAAAAAAGCTAGTACAAAAAACTAAAAATGTCCTGGCCATATGACACATTGACCAGACATCTACAAATGACATTTACCTGCATGTAGGACTGCTGACAACGCTGCACCAGTTGGTGAAATGCAGGGGTACGCATGTGGTTGTGGATGTGGGCAGGGTTTAACCTTTGGAGTGCTTCCATGATGATCTCTTGCAGAACAAATGGGCTCAGCACACCTTTAGCTGCTCCAACACAGAATTGATGCACATAGTTGACACCTTAACAAGAGGAGGGAATGAGCAAGTGAAAATATTTATGTGGATATTAACGCATGATCAAAATTTGCATCTTAAGTATTACAGTCACAAAATGAAGGTGTGAAAACTGAACATAGGATGAAAAAGGCTGCCCTGGTTCATCTATCACACTCTTTGTCCTGCAGGAGCCAAGATATACTTTAAAGGAAAGCTTAATTTACTTACTTAAAATAAAAGATTTAAAAATGATAGTCTCTGTGTTGATTATTATGTAATGCGTACAATTAAAGAACTATCTAATATATCTCCTAGCCTATCCTTGCTCTAGGGGGGTGGTCATCTTTAGGCCCTTTGGTAAGAAAGCACGAAACATGAACGCCCTCATGGGTCATGGATAACCCACACAATGCTCTATTACGTGCAATATTTTATATCGCGTAATAAAAATGATGGCAGCTATAATTTAACCAGGTGGGGAAATATCTATCTATAGACACCCTTCAGAATGGAGCACTGCTTTAAACCAAAGCATAGCTTGTGGTCCTGAAGAACGTGTATGTGTGTGTATCAACATGAATATATGTAAATTGACCTCAAAGGACCACTTCAATTCAATAAATTGGCCATGTCTTAGTCCTGCCATGTAAAATATCGCCATTCTCTTTTCTTTTCTTATATCCCTTACTATTGTGTCTTTTTACTCTGACTGACTTCTCCAATTCACGCATCTGTCAGCGAAACCCCCGCACTAGTTGTGGTGGGCTTCAGGGCACCTACTTGTTTATATTAGGTCCTACAGGCCATCTAAAAGGGCGAACCCATACGCTGGGTTAGAGAGAGCTGGCTTTACTAATAGGTGTACAAGCTACACGAGTCAATGATTATGAACACTTTGTCAGAGTGCTTGGCGTACTTTAGCCGGTTGATTTTCTTTGTTTTACTTGTATTTTAAAACATGAATACATGGACTCTCATGGCCAACAAGCACTTATAATACATTACATTGCTTACAGGCGGTTATCTGAATGTGTACTTTTGCTAGCCTTTTGTTCATGTTTGTGTATGAATATGTTCGTATATGCCTTTGTATTATATTGTTTTCTGTTGAATATGGTGTCTGACCTTGCAATAAATAAAGAATTAAAAAAAAATATATATATATATATATATATATATATATATCTCGCCATTCTGACGCTTAGGCAAATCTAAATAGGAAGTTTGTATTCCTAACGCTATTGTGTGCCTTGAAGGGTTCTTGATCACCTAGTAAATATTAGTATTTTTCTGTGTATGTGAGTAGTGATTGTATGATCAGACATTGTCCACGTGTGGTCCAGTGAACCGAGACCGCAGTTCCATAAGTGTGGTAGCCCAAACTAGTAAGGAGTCTTGTGGCATAAGAACATGTCAGCAAAGAGCAATATTAAGTGGTACAGTTCTTAACACATGATCAAGTGGTCACAAAATTGGTGAAATATTTACATTGCGCCCAACAAGTGTTATTTGTACACTGGGCCATGGTAAGCGATACAAATTGATTTAACCCATTAAGGTCAATTCAGCTTCAAAAATAACAAAGGCGCATTTCCCAACAATCAAGCTACGTGCCACAAGCATTCATTAAAAGGTCAGTAAGCGGAGGATGAATAAAATTTGTCTCATTACCACAAAGTGGCTTTTGCAGTGAATTACAGCAAGCTAAAAATGATCTAAAGCGTAATGGTCACATGTGGGTAATTTGACACAAGTTAACAAATGGTGCTTTGTTTCTTCTTAAAATTCACAATGACTTATTTTTATAATTTGCACTGTATACCACCCACAGTGCCAGATGTGTTATTACAGCATTTTCTGCAAATAAATGTCATAGGGCAATGATATTGCCCCAAACATCAAATTGTTGCTGAGGTAAGTGCACTTTAAAAAAAACAAAAAAAAAAAACTTTATTTTGCTGCACAACTTGTCCCAGTAACTAAAAAACACATCATTTCCAGGAAAGTGACCGTTTAAAAAAACGCAATATTCACACCAAGATCCAAAAGAAATCAGAAAATACCATCTCCCTTACCAAGTTTTGCAGCTAACCCTAGGAGCCATTTCACATCCTCTGTGTATGGGGGACTTCTCGAGAAGTTGTTTGGGTGGTCATTGTGAGCTCTCCGGCCCAGCATCTCTAAAGCCAGCATCCCTAAAGATACAAAATAAACGATGAATGACCGCCACATAAGATCAAAAAATTCACAATTAGAAGACTGTTCAATAATCCCAGAGTTTGTTGCCAAAATAGATAGAATTATCATAGGCCACATCCTAATTGCTGTTACCTCTTGTCTGCCACTGTACTGGAAATCACATAATATCCCATCACTCAAAGAAATTTTAAAGTTAGTCTGCACTAAATGTCATATAGACAAAATTCCAGTTTATTATGTTTTACTATTCATAATTTTCTTTTTTGCTGTAACATTTTAAAAATGTCATATAAACTATTTGAAAAGAAGACAGTTCAAGAATGCATTTCAGTTTACCAATATAAAAATACTTCAATTCTTAAACATGTAGAAACAAGAATATTTGAACTGTACGAATGTTCGTATCAAAAAGCTTCATTAAACATAATTTTGACTTCCAGTCTTAAAGGGACCAGAAGAACTACAGCTTATTGCATTTTTTCTGGTGAGTATAATCATTCCCAATCAGGCTTTTTGCAGTAAACACTCTTTCATAGAAAAGGCATTGTTTACATTACAGACTAGTGATAATTCCACTGCCCACTTCTCAGATGTCTACTAGAGGTGCTTCCTGGGGCACTGCTGCACAGTGTGCAGCACTGACATTCAGTGTCTCTACCTTCTGCATGCAGACATTTAACTTTCCTCATAGAGATGCAGTGATTGGCTGTGTTGTTTTTTTGCGGTCTCTGCCCCAAATCTACCTCCTTGACAGTCTCAGCCAATACAGTGCTTTGCTATGTGAAAGAATTGTGATTGGCTCAGAACACTACTTCTGATTATGTCAGCCAAGCAGGGAGATCAGGGGCAGAGCCAGCAGCAGACTGGAATAAAGGTAAGATTTTTCTATATTTAGGAGGGTCTGGCGGCTAGATGGTGGTTTTAACACTATAGGGTGAGGAATACAGGTCTGTGTTCCTGACCCTATAGTGTTCCTTTAAGTCTTTTTTCCCTTCTATTCCATCCTGTTTTCGGTCTTCATATTCTGCATTACAGCTTAAAAAACAATTTATATATGTTCACCTACATTAAGGGCATACAACACTCTATGGTTGAGTCAGCAGGTAGCATCCCCAGTGTTATCTCAACTACCTGTCTGCAGTCTGTCTGGGTTTGCCTTGATGCTGCCCTGCTCCTCCTTGATAAACTACCATCACAGTCACAAGCTCTACTTGGTCTTCGACAACTAAAAGGTATCAATAAGGAAAAATGTGAAAGACTTACAGATCAATATCTATGGGATGCATTAACAGAACTACATACCCAATATATCTGCATTCTGTTCCATTTGCCTTTACAGTCACGTTATACAGTGTGTTGAAGAGACAGCTAGCATGCCGGTCTGCTATTAAAAACTACTGGCAGGTCATTGAGATCTTTTCTATCATCATAATTTCAAAATGGCCAATTTGCCATGTCTCCTTGCAGGTTATATTCTCATAGTTACTAGAAAATCTCATTGTTGGTGTAGCTAACATCACATACTCCAAGAGCAGTAGAAAACCCATCAGTTACAGCAATCACAGCTTTGTGTGAGCAGCCAATAAAAGTGGGCAGTTCAACAAATGACAGATACTGCTGCCAATGGTTGGACAGAGAACAGCAGCAGTAATTTAAGGTTCACTCCAGACCCCTAAAGTGCTTTAGAAAGCTAAAGTGCTTTATGTGTTAAGTCTGTGCCCTCTTTTTTTAATTTTACGAAAAGTGCAGATTTCAATAGAAATAAATATTTTTATAAATTAACATTGTCTGACAGCCAGGGGCTGTATAAACTAGTCCTGGTTTGGTTGGCTCAGTGGAGCTAAACTCAAGAGGCAGTAATTGCTCAGAGCACTTGCTTTGCAAAGACTTCTAATTGAGCTGCACTGGGAAGTCTGTGATTGGACAGCCACAGAAAGTCTGGGATCTGCAGCTATTAAAAATAGTTTTTAGATATACCCCAATAAAAACATGCATCATTAAATTCATGTGTGTTTTCATTGGGGGTATATCTATTAAACGGTGATTTTAATTTTATTTTGTGTTTGGGTAGTGTAGTTTACCCTTAAAGAAGAACGTTTTAGGAAAGATGCCTGCAGCTCTGTTTTAGTGACTAAAATGTTAGTTTATTAAACAGTGGGTTTGTCTACTGAATAGCAGTGGAGAAGATGACGCAATTAATCAGATTTCGAGAATAGAATGTTCACCTATTATAGAAATTAGTGATGTGGAAATCCAGTTCTCAATAACCAGGTGAAAGACAGATTATAAGGAGGGCAGGTTACGCTTACCTGAGCACAGTAGGGAAGCTATGGCTAATTTTTTTTTTTAAAAGAAAATTAATTTTACTCAAGTAGAGAATAAATGGCAAAATCTAAATATAAAGTGTTCTATTCAGGAAAGATGTGCCTGTAAGATAATCACAGCCTTTGCTAAGCTTCTTGCTTAGAATGTTGCTAGTACGAATAAAGAACATCCAGTCACTGTCACATCAAGATAACTAGAAGATAAAACTGCTTTTGCTTTTCACATATGTACAAGCTAGAAGTGTTTGTACTTTTCTGTTTTGAGCATAAGTGTGTAAGCAACTAAAAAAATAAATAGAAGTTAGGCGAGTCCACAAATGTCTAAAAAAGAAAAATGCAGCACCACTACGGCCTAACTCATTTAAACGTTAACAATTGCCTACAATACATATAAATACTAATCCCTTTCAAAACGTACTGCCTACCTTTCTCTGTAAATTTTTTACGTACCTACTCGATAAGCGGAGTGGAGATAGTGCAGGCCCTGTGGGCTTACGGGCTGACTGTGCTGATCATCTTCTGTAGGAAAGCTCCCCGTGACCAGCGACGCTGACTGCGTGTTTAGAGCTGTCAATGTTGTCCCCTGAATGGACGGAAATGCGGGTCCTGTGTGGACGCTCCCTACTAGAGACAGAAGAGGTAGAGACTGCAAGAAGGTCATTGCTATACCCTGCTCCTTACCTACCATGTGGACTACAAAAGAGATATGTATCCTATTTACCAGGTATATCATGACAGCATTTGCATATCAGAACTGTGTTCCTTTCAGTCACTGATGGAGAAGCCTTTATCCCAAGATTAATTCTGACGTTAAATTGTAGAATAAAGCTACAACATTTATAAATCACTGACTATAAAAACATGGTATCTAAAACGCAACATGTAGTGTGTAAACTTGGAAAACAGGAGAGTGATATAAATTTTTTTTCGATTAAATAGCTTAATAAATTTATATTATGTGATGGCATGGTTTTGCCCTATCTTACAAGATACTAATAGCCTACCTGAACAAACACAAATAGTGTGATGGGGAAAGGAGTTGATCAACAAAAACGCTCAACATACACAGAAATAAACTGTTTAGAATCAGAGGAGGAAAAAACGGTTTATCTGTTAATTAACAAATAACAGATTATTAGACAGATGGATGAATTCTGCTTTGGAATAATACAATTCTGTGCATCCATCTGGTATGTAAAAACTTTAATAGCAAAAATAAAATATTAGATACTTCTGTGTATCTACCTATATAACATACAAAATTAAATATTATATGCTCTAACATTAATTGGTTTAAATGGCAATGGATGTGGGTAAGATCATTGGGAAAACAAGGAATGTTACTGCTGCAACCAATCACTTCTCTACAGCCCCAAATTCCACTAGTCATCTAACAGTGACACCTGCTGGAATTTTCAATACATTACATTTGTCTAGTCCAATGTGGATGGGATGCTTAAGTTACTCACTTGCTACATTAGACGTCAAGGACAGTCCTGCTTCTGTATGATACGGATGCACAGCAATCTGTGTCATTGACGGGACTGGTGCTCCGGGAAAGGACACTGCCGTAGCTGCCAGAGAAGGTGTTGTAACAGTGTAGGGATACTGAGCACCAATGAATGCTGGGTGAACGCTCTGGGCAAAAAGATTAATCACGCAAGTATTCAGGATTGTGCACGTTTAGGCATATACCTAAATCAAAATATTAGACTAAAAGGCTTGAAATGAAATAATTTACTTAAAAGAGAGATGCAATCAAGGCGAGCGAAGGAAGGCAAAAAGGTGTGGAAATTTAACCTGTCCTGTTTACATCTCTCATAATGTTTCCCAAATACCATACCTGGGTGTACAGTGTTCCTGGGACTGGAAAGACAGTTGGCTGTGGGATTTGCTGGCGTGGGATCCCGATGTACTGTGGGGTGCATACAGACGGTATGTGTGTTTGCAAGGTGGTATATGGATGCAGTCCTTGTGTATGCGCATGAGCCATGGCTGTATGTTGCTGGTAAATGGTTGACCCGACAGATATTACTGGGACCACTGTTGCTGCAGTCACCGCTGCTGCTACTGTCACGGTGGAGGTATCCGTAATTATCCTGCTATCTGCAAGTCCACGGACTGCTTCCACCACAGATCGAGCTCCCCCAGTGCTGCAGCCAGTAGCTCCTTCTCTTTGTGCTGGAGTTCCACCAACCATCTGTTCATACAGCCAATACCACTGATGGGCCACTTCAAACAAAACTTCTGGGTAAACACCTCCTCCCTTGGCAGCATCCTCAACAGCCATGCAAGCTTTCTCCAACATTAAATTATCCTGAGGAGAAAACCAAACATCTCAAATCACTATGGTCCCCCTAGAGTAACCAAACTGGAACAAGATTATAGCCCATACAGATAAACATGCAACTATTCGAATACTATATAAATGTTACAATACTGCTAGATGACCGTTACCCCAGGGTGTCTTCCCTAACCTACCTGTTCTTTACATTGGACCAAAGCTCTCTGGATCTCATTGGGGTTTAAAGCATGAGCATGTGGGAGGCAGCTTAGTGCCAGTTCAGCTGCAGCCCGAACCATATTAGAATCTCTAGCTCTCGAAGCTCTATCTGCGAGAGATGCCACCTCTGGTGGGGTGAGATGTCCGTCCCAACATTCTACCAGGATGTTTAAAGCTGCACTGCCAATCTCCATGGCCTGACCTGAAACACAAAGTGGAATAATACAGGAATGTGGTTATTACTTGAAAACAATGCTCTAGTCCAGGGGGGTCCAAAAGGTATTTCTCCAGATGGTTTAAAACTTCAGCTTCCATGACGCTTTGTCATTCTAAAGGCATTCAAAGCATCATGGGAGTTGCCATTTTACAACATCTGGGGATATACCTTTTTGGCAGCTCTGCTCTAGTCAGTCAAGACACAGTAAACATACTATTTCTATTTGACCGAGGCAAAGCATGTTCAGGTGTCGGTAAATTCTGCAGGTAATGGACACAGAGTTTTAGTGCCACAGCCATTTAATATATAATTTAAATTGTGCATGCTGCTGCTATATATTTTATGCACGCTGCTATTAAATGTACTCACCCTTAAATAGTACACACTAACATTTGGTCATGTTGTTTATTATGATGGCTACAGAATCCTTTGATTGTATTATTTTCTAGAGAACTTAGTAATATTTTTGTACAGGTCAATCATCATGTTTGAGCTTGGAGCCCACAAAATCCCTGCCACTGCCAAACATTGATTTAAACTATTACATGCAGAAGAAAACAAAACATCAATTCTTTAGACAGGACACTTTAGTTTAGAAAATAAAGAGCTTTCTAATACACAAATGTTTAAAGCAACTGAAAATACAAGCGGTTACTGAAAAGGATAAGGGGGAAACAGGAAAGATGTTAGGGAGAACAGACATTATTCAGGTTAATGTAAATAAGCATATGGTTCAAAGCCTAGTCCTCTAGTACTTCTCACCAGTTATCCAGGAGACGTGGGAAGAGTATGTTCTGGACAGCCAATTAGGAGATACAAAGTTATGCAAACCCAAAGCATACAGCCCTATTTCAAAGGCACAAAGGTGCAGGTTGCGATGGGGCCCTTGATGTCCACCACTAGATGATGGGTGTGTGAAGATGGAAGTGCTGCTGTTTCCTCCTGCTTTGATGAGGACTGTCTTTGCCAGCTCGAAGTAAAAATGGGCTGCTGCTTCAGAAGGTTGGTTTGGGACATGGGGTGCATGGCTTTCCAGACGACGTCCCTTGTATCTGAGCACAGAACAACCACAAGGATTTAGCGGAAGTTTGGCTGAAAAAACAAAACAAAAAAAATGCCTAGGCTTATTTTACTTACCGACCCACTTCAACCGTCTTAGCTCTAGCTCCACCACTGGCCCTCCTGCTGCCACTGGAGGAGGAAGATCCCAACGAGTCACTGGAGGAACTGCTGATACTGTCACTATCCTGTCCTCTGCCCCATGGAGTGGCTCCCCAACCTCCACGCAAGGGCCGGCGGCTCAGAGTGGGCGAACTATCAGATGTTGTTTCTGGTGCACTGCTATCAATGCTGGCCATGCCTAAATGCACACAGAGCCCATGTTTAACATACAAAACTACAAAAATACCTTATACAGATAAGCTCAAGAATTACAAGGATGCATACAAAGTTAAGGGCAGTATATACAATAATTTAAAGTTGATGCGTCACCACCATTGATCTTGATATGCTTTGCATGATTTTTCTCGCTCATTCATTCCACTCATTTGATGACACCTGCGTGTTTGTTAATGCCTTGTGCCCTCTGTACAATTCTGTGCATACAGGGATCGCTAGACACCTCATTGTATTGGCATTGTGTCGAGGATCTTCTGTCTCTATGTCTGGCCTTGTAAAAGGAATCCTCAAGGGCAAGCAGTGTGCTTGGGAGACACACTGTTTATATGAACATTGAGAGGACATTCTTAGGTATGCCTTCTATTTAACACAAATAGCCAAATACGAATCTCAAGGCTGAAAATCTATATGAATTGTTAAGCAAACAAAAAAATAGGGAAGCAACTTTTTCCCTAGCAAAAGTATTGCTAATTTCTATGGCCATTATGACCAGATGTTAGTATAATCAAGAGCAAAATTATGAAACCTAAGTCCAAAGTCCAATTACCCGTGTGCTTCTTTTTTTGACGCACGGGTGATCCCCAGCATCTCCCATTGTACCCTCCTCGATTTCCCAAGGCCAGGCGACTTGGAACCTTCCCTTCCTGCTTATAAACATGCGCTTCCCCTGCAGGTTCTCCTGTAGATTTCTGTGAGCTGTCTAAAATCAAAAAAATTATTTCACAATGCGGTATAGTGTACACACAAAGTTCTAAACTATTTATAAATATACATCAACAAAAAATAAATAAAAAAATAAAAACATGAAGCTTATTCTTCATTTAAAATACCATAACAAGAATAAGGAGGAACCAGAACCTACCAAGGAGGAACATATATGGAATCATGAATGGTAAAATTAACCCAGATGGATATATTTACCAGATTTGCCACAGAAGATTACCTGTCTAAAAAAGGAATTAATTAGCTCATTATCATGGCGAAAACTACTCCTTTCTACTCTTTATGAGCCTGCAGATCCATGTACTTTTCTTGCAGTCTCCTTAAAGTTCCATGGTATGCCAGTATGCAATAAGTATAAATATCCTACTTCAACAATTGGAAACGGCTTAACAGACCATGGAAGACTGCTGTAGAGCACAATTGAAGAATACTGTTACAGGTAATAGTTCTGCTTAGGGATCGACCGATGATGGGTTTTGCTGATATTATCGGCCGATATTCCGGGTTTTTGTCTTTATCGGCATATAATCATGCCGATAATGAGGTGGTCCAGCGAGTGCCTAATCTGTCCTCTCTCCAAGTCTCGCGATTCACCAAGGCTCTGGCTGTGAAAGCATTCCCGACGTTTACCGTGGCAACACTTTGCATGGCAAAACCAAGCGCGTGAATCCCATGACTTTTAGAGAGCTGACGACCCGGTCCTGAAGTAGTGCGAGTCTCTAGTCTGCTCTGTAGATTGTGTGCCAGTTGGTTGGCCAATATTATCCTTCGGGTCTGTAAAAGGTAGTTTTCTTTACTCCAATAAACATACACACTCAGTCAGTGAGTGGGAGGGGGCAGAGGGAAGGGGGGGGCGGGGGGATATGGCACTATACAAATGATAATAAATCCTTGGGTAATATATTGGCCACTATACAATGATAATAAAGCCCAATGATGTCAAGGCCCTCCTCCCCCCTCACATTGACATCAAATAAGTCTTACCACTGGCTCTCAGACGCAAAGGAAGAATTACTTCCTCCTTTGTTGTCCTAAATCAGTCCAATTTGTGCATAGACGCCTCTCTCCCCGACTGGAGGCAGCCAGCACACAGCCTAAGTCACAAAACTGGGAACCAATCTAAACAGGCTGATAAATACAGTATGACTGCAATTGGCTTATTAAACAGTTCTACCCATCCTCTGTGATTAATGAACCTGTAGCAAGGGGATTAATTAAATGTCCCATAAACCTTTGCTAGGACAAGCTTTATGATCTTCAAATAATTATTTTTCCATATTTTTCTTTTTTAAATTAAAGGGAAACTCCAAGTTCTATATTATGTTCAGCCCAATGTAGTAGTTATGGTGCAAGGAGTGCCCTGGTGCTGTCCAATAATAAGATGTCAAATTGTTGGCATGATTTGACAATTTTGCTGGTACCCACATTACACCTGGCACAGTTATTCCTGTCCAGAAAGAGAAGCCAGCTGAGCTGTCTCTTTAGAACAAAAGTGGGCTGATGCCAGACCACCGTCACTGGCCGAGATTGCCAGCTTCGCACACTCAGCCAAAGAATGCTGCCCTGCATAGGCCACGCTTTGCACTAAAGAGCCATCTGTATCCTGAAGTAGACCAAATGTGAGTCACCATGCGGAACCCAGATAAGTTTTCAAACTGTAATAAACAGGTCAGCGCCAGGACACTACTGGCATCATAATCACTACAGCGGGATGTACTGGTTATTGTGCATAGAATGTACCTTTAAAATTCATGCCTATTGCGTCCCTTTAATTAGGAGAAAAAACTAAGTATTTCTCTATTTTAAACAGATGAACTCTCTAAGGTGCAGTCATAAAAGTATCAAAAAGCACAGTAATGAGAAATCTACACTGGCATACGGTCAGAAGGTTTATAAGAAGACGCAAACCACTGAAAAACCTCAGGAAGAGAACTTTAGAATTGTTACAGATTGCTAACTAAAACATAACACAAATCTGTAAAGCTATAAAGCAAAGTCTTAAGGACAGACATAACCAACATTAACCAGCTCCAGAGTGATTGAAAGAGGAAAACAGGGAGAATAAGTATGAAATGCACAGCTCAAAATCTTGCCATCTCAGCTGTGAAAGTAGCTCACTTCTCTACTGATTACATGATTGCTGGCTGCAGCATCAGGATGGAATCTGTAGATACACAAATGAAATATCTCATCTTTTCTGAACCAACCAAACGCTTCAAAATTAATTGGAAGAAACTACTCCTTGAAGCAGGGCACAAAACACTGATAAACCAACAAATCGAATCCAAGTTATCATGCATTTTGCCAAATGAAGACGAAACAGAGAGAACATAAGTACCTGTCAGAAACAGCACTTTTTTTGTTTTTTACTCTGTCCTATGACGTTTAATACCTTAAAATGTGGAGACTATGTATAGAAAGTGCTGTAATACTATTATTATTATAACTGGTATTTATATAGCGCCAGCATATTCCGTAGCGCTTTACAATATTATCAGAGGGGGAGATTTAACAATAAAATGAGACCATTACAAAAACTTACAGGAACAATAGGTTAAAGAGGGCCCTGCTCAAACGAGCTTACAGTCTTGTTTATGCTATAAAGATATACATATCTTTATATATAATATTTGCGCGAACACAGGGCTACACAATTTTTGTAACTGTCAAAACACTTATGGTCTTTAAATAAAGTTTATTTTTATTATTATATGCTACTAATGTAGGGAAGAAGTATGTTGACAATGTTCTTGGTGCCAGTTGTATTTACAGCTCTCTAGTTCCTGATGTTTGTCAATTACTGGTAAAAAGTATATGAAAACAACATCAGTTAGAACATCAGTGCCATATCCTTAGCTTATGCATAATTACATCCATAACTTGTGTTCGAAAGTGGCCACTTTAATCTGCACACACAGGAACCCAAAGTACCGAGAACCACGTATACTTTTCTTCTAGTCAAGCAAGATCACATAATATAATGCAGGCTAAGGACATTGGAGATGCTAGCTTACCCTGGCTATTCTTCTCTGGAAGGTTTTCGGTTACGTTTCCATGGACTGTACTGGACACTCCAGGTTGCTGGTGAGCTGCAGGGCTCCCTGATATAATAATAGCGGCAGTAAATTGCGAGGCATGTTTAGAAGGAGATTTTTGGTTCGCGGTGGTTGGTTTACTAGAAGAGTAAAAGGAACTCAAAGTCTGTGGTTTGTGCGTCTGACTTTCACGGTCCAACAACTTATCCAAAATCTAGACAAAAACAAGAGAAAATAATAAATATATATATATATATATATATATATATATATATATATTGATATATATATATGGTGTGTGTATTCCTGCATGCTGAAGCAATCTACAGACATTAGTTTGTTTTCCTCAGAGGAGTCATTTACATACCTTTTTTAGTTTTGACTGATCGTCTTTGTAAGTAATCATAAGAGCAAGAGCCAAATCACCTTTCTCTCTTCTTGTACCTTCACAAAGCAACGGATGCTCAGCTTCACTGACTGTCGTCTTCATTCCTAGTGATAGGAGGACAAGTACATTTAAAAAAAAAAAAAAGATAACTGGTGGAGCATCTGAAGTAATCTGTTGTTGCTTGGGTGTAATGTTTTTTTCTCTCGTTTTAAAACCCACCTTAGGTTTAAAAATTTAAAGAGCAAACCGAAAGATATAACTGGCATCTCACATGCTGTATGCAGCTCTTCAAACTCTTACTAATGACCTGCAGCCAATAGTCATTTTCTGTGACATTATTTCTCCACATTTTTCATGCAATGACTGGCACTAGCAATAGTCGCAGAGTGGCTCCAAGTTAGGGTTCCACGCTCATTATATTCTATGACTGGTGATATTTTATCCACCTAATAAAAGACTCCCCTTTAAAGAATGCTCCCCCCATCCACTAGTGTCCTCTCCCCCCATCCCCTGTCCCACAGTGTCCTCTCCCCCCATCCCCTGTCCCACAGTGTCCTCTCCCCCCATCCCCTGTCCCACAGTGTCCTCTCCCCCCATCCCCTGTCCCACAGTGTCCTCTCCCCCCATCCCCTGTCCCACAGTGTCCTCTCCCCCCATCCCCTGTCCCACAGTGTCCTCTCCCCCCATCCCCTGTCCCACAGTGTCCTCTCCCCCCATCCCCTGTCCCACAGTGTTCTCTCCCCCCATCCCCTGTCCCACAGTGTTCTCTCCCCCCATCCCCTGTCCCACAGTGTTCTCTCCCCCCATCCCCTGTCCCACAGTGTTCTCTCCCCCCATCCCCTGTCCCACAGTGTTCTCTCCCCCCATCCCCTGTCCCATAGTGTTCTCTCCCCCCCCGTCCCATAGTGTTCTCTCCCCCCCCCCGTCCCATAGTGTTCTCCCCCCCCCCCGACCCATAGTGTTCTCTCCCCCCCCGTCCCATAGTGTTCTCTCCCCCCCCGTCCCATAGTGTTCTCTCCCCCCCCGTCCCATAGTCTTCTTCTCCCCCCCCCCCCCCCGCCCATCCCCTGTCCCAAGTGCAGTATTCTTGACATGTTCATGTTATTATTACTATCTTTCATTGTGATATATAATTATCTGAATTGTTAATGCAAGCATGTCTGTTAAACTATGCACTACAAAAAAAAAAATGTTTTCACATTTTACCCGTTTTTGGCCGAAACGAGATAGGCCCATTTTCGGCCGAAGATTTCGGCTTCTGAAATTTCGGTGCATCCCTACCCTCTTGTGATCATTTTCCTCACTTCCTCCTGGACTGTATCCCTTGTGTCATCCAACTATTTGTTGTGTGTCAATTAGTTGCCATTATAAGTTTCCACTGTTTTATTGTAAAGCACTGCAGCTATGTAAAGAATAATAATAATAATAATAATAATATTAATAGACAGCGATGTAATGCAAGAGGCTTCCTGACACAGGGATACAATGAAACTATCTACAGTACTAGTCACACACCTAGCACCAATTGATACATGAATAGTGGAGATGGGATGGCAGGGGAGGAGGTCCATGTAAATTGTCTTGTTCACCGCATTCTAAATACTAAGAGTGTCACTGTATGAAGGCATATTGGTCAAAACTTTTGGAAAGACTTGTCTTTACCCGTGTGTCTCACTTCCTTAATTCCAACTCTCTCCTTGACCCTCTTCAGTCTGGCTTCCGCCCTCTCCACTCTACTGAGACCGCTCTTATCAAAGTGACTAATGACCTAATCTCTGCTAAATCCAAAGGTCACTACTCCATATTAATTCTCCTTGACCTCTCTGCTGCCTTTGACACAGTTGATCATGCTCTCCTCCTTCAAACTCTTCAATCACTCGGTCTCTGTGACTCTGTCCTCTCTTGGTTTTCCTCCTATCTCTCCCAACGCTCATTTAGTGTCTCCTTTTCCAAGGATACCTCCTCCCCTCGCCCTGTCTCGGTTGGAGTTCCCCGAGGCTCTGTCCTTGGTCCCCTTCTATTTTCTCTTTATACTGCCTCTCTTGGAAAACGTATTGCCTCTTTTGGATTCAACTACCACCTGTACGCTGATGACACTCAGATATACCTCTCCTCACCGGACCTCTCCCCGGCCGTCCTGCAACGTGTCTCTGCTTGCCTCTCTTCCATCTCTGACTGGATGTCGTCACGCTTTCTCAAACTTAACCTCTCTAAAACTGAACTCCTTGTCTTTCCTCCTCCTAATACTGATCCTCCTCTCTCACTCTCCCTTCAAGTCAGTGATATCCACATGAGTCCATCCCTACAAGCGCGCTGTCTTGGCGTCATACTTGACTCTGGTCTCACCTTTGAGTCTCACATCCAGTTTGTTGCCAAGTCCTGTAGGTTCCAACTCAAAAACATAGCCCGCATCCGCCCCTTTCTTACGCAAGATGCTACCAAGGAGCTTGTCCATGCTCTAGTAATTTCCCGCATGGATTACTGTAACCCTCTTCTGATTGGTCTCCCCAAAAGCCGTACTGCCCCGCTACAGTCCGTAATGAATGCTGCAGCTAGACTGATTTTCCTATCCAGTCGGTCCTCTCACACCTCGCCCCTCTGCCAGTCCTTACATTGGCTCCCTGTATCCTATAGGAGTCAATTCAAAGTTCTAACCAATACATTTAAAGCACTGAACAATTCCAGCCCCTCTTATATCTCTTCACTGATCCAGAGGTATGCCCCTCCTCGTACCCTCCGCTCTGCCCGCGACCACCTCCTGACCGGCCAACTCACGCTTGCAGGACCTCTCACGGGCGGCTCCTCTCCTATGGAATAACTTGCCTACTGCCATCAGACTCTCCCCTAGTCTTCAATCATTTAAGAAGGGCCTTAAATCCCATCTCTTCAGGAAAGCGTATGGCCTCCCAGAGTAATCTCTCCCTTACATACCTGTCTCTTGCTCTCCTATGGGATAGTGCTTTGCTCTCTCCTCCAGCTCTGCTTCACTCCTACTTGATATTTCCTATCCTAATGTTTCTAATACCCCACCTCCTATAGACTGTAAGCTCATTTGAGCAGGGTCCTCTTCAACCTATTATTCCTGTAAGTTTTCTTGTAATTGTCTTATTTATTGTTACATCCCCCCCTCTCAAAATATTGTAAAGCGCTACGGAATCTGTTGGCGCTATATAAATGGCAATAATAATAATAATAATAATAATAATAAAACAAAATCTGGCTTCCACACAGAAGAAATCAGACAACATTGTCCTATAGAAACATAGAAAGTGACAGCAGTTAAGAACCATTCGGCCCATCTAGTCTGCCCAATTTTCTAAATACTTTCATTAGTCCCTGGCCTTATCTTATAGCGAGGATAGCCCTATGCCTATCCCATGCATGCTTAAACTCCTTCACTGTGTTAATCTCTACCACTTCAGCTGGAAGGCTATTCCATGCATCCACTACCCTCTCAGTAAAGTAATACTTCCTGATATTATTTTTAAACCTTTGCCCCTCTAATTTAAGACTGTCCTCTTGTTGTGGTAGTTTTTCTTCTTTTTAAATATAGTCTCCTCTTTTACTATGTTGATTCCCTTTATGTATTTAAATGTTTCTATCATATACCCCCTGTCTCGTCTTTCCTCCAAGCTATACATGTTAAGATCCTTTAACCTTTCCTGGTAAGTTTTATCCTGCAATCCATGAACCAGTTTAGTAGCCCTTCTTTGAACTCTCTCTAAGGTATCAATATCCTTCTGAAGATATGGTCTCCAGTACTGTGTACAGTACTCCAAGTGAGGTCTCACCAGTGTTCTGTACAATGGCATAAGGACTTCCCTCTTTCTACTGCTAATACCGCTCCCTATACAACCAAGCATTCTGCTAGCATTTCCTGCTGTTCTATTACAATATCGGCCTACCTTTAAGTCATCTGAAATAATTACTCCTAAATCCTTGTCCACAGATGTTGAGGTTAGGACTCTTATCAAATATTCTGTACTCTGCCCTTGGGGTTTTTACATCCAAAATGCATTATCTTGCACTTATCCACATTAAATGTCAGCTGCCACAACTCTGACCATTTTTCTAGTTTACCTAAATCATTTTCCATTTGGCTTATTCCTCCTGGAACATCAACCCTCTTACATATCTTAGTATCATCAGAACAAAGACATACCTTACCATCAAGACCTTCTGCAATATCACTAATAAAATAAAAAATATTAAAGAGAATAGGTCCAAGTACAGATCCCTCAGGTACCCCACTGGTGACAAGCCCATGCTTTGAATATACTCCACTGACTACAACCCTATGTTGCCTGTCACTCAGCCACTGCCTCACCCATTCAACAATATTGTAATCCAAACTTAAAGATTGCAGTTTATTGATAAGTCTTCTATGTGCAACAGTGTCAAAAGCCTTACTGAAATCTAGGTAAGCGAGGTCTACTGCACCACCTTGATCTATTATTTTAGTTACCCAATCAAAAAAATCAATAAGATTAGTTTGGCATGATCTCCCTGAAGTAAACCCATGTTGTTCTGATCTTGAAATCCATGTGATTTTAGATGTTCAACAATCCTATCCTTTAACATGCTTTCCATTACTTTCCCCACTACTAAAGTAAGACTTACTGGCCTATAGTTTCCAGACTCCTCCCTATTACCTTTCTTGTGAATGGGCACATCATTCGCTAACTTGCAATCTTCTGGGACTACTGTTAACAATATAGTGTATTAAATTCTAAAGGCATACTACACAGACAGACACACACAAACAATGTACTATTGCGTTGTAATGTATAAATCTAAATGGATATTTTTTTTTAGGTTTATAAATTTTATGTGATATTGTTATCTGAGAGCACATAGTTTCTGGTCAGGCCATGAACGCAGAACTATAATGATACAGTAACCGTGCCCTTGGGAATCCTATCAAGTAAGAAAGACACAATGCAACCTTGGCATTAGGACGAATGACGCATCTAGTTTGTTTTAGCTTGAACAAATCCGTGATTAATGGAAGTGATTTGTGCTGTTACGGTAAATCAAAGACAAACACTTCCTGAGCATCTCAAATCATACAAATGTATAATTGGTTTCCGCATCAAGTCATTTAGAAGATAAAGCAAGGCTAGTGTTGCATTCCTAAATCCATTCATATAAATGCAGATTCACCCTGCAATAGCCACCTATATGAACTGGGACATGGGTAACCCAATGTTAACCCCTAAAGCACTTCAGCAAGCCTGAAAACTAATTGAAAGCCACTACACGTTGCAGCAAGGCTCTAAACATTGTTAAACCAGATAGCTTCTCCGCACCAGAAAAAAAGAAGAATGTTGTTAACAATCCAAGCCGGATTTAAGATGCCATTTGTATATAGACATTGCAGAGCACCAATTGGGAAGACACTCAACAGCAACAAGAATATTTTTCCCACATTTTGTGGCAACATTAGAAATTGCGTCAAATAGCTTTTTCACCTTTTTTTATATATCAATAGTAGAAATAGATGCTCGAAAGCCTTAATTTATGCATTGACTATTTTCATCCTATATCACTATAAAAAAGAATACAATATATATTCTACACATCATAGATCATAGATATATATATATATAAATATAACATGTTATGTAAAAAGCACATTTACTGAATAAATGAGTGTACTTTCATTTCCACCAGAAGGAAACAGAAAACACACCTGAAAGTCCATAGCTAAACACTGGCCTATGACTGATTATGGGAGTATTCGTTCACCAATCTCTGGTGACAATCAGGTAATGTAAACACTTTCTCTCATGTAGGCCAAGACCCAAACCAATGGTCATTTCCATACCTAACGCAGCAACAGCCGCTTCAAAACCAAGTTCTTCATCCCCTGGCATTTCATTGTTGCGGTTACGACTTGGAGGACGCGAGCCTGTGGGGGAAACCACTGCAGAAAGAAGAAGAAATTAATAGGCATTAATGGATTCACTTTGTGTGCTGCATATTAAGTCTTGTTTTTAATCTGATAAGGCAGGAGCTGGAGCTGTGATAAATTATGTATAACAAGGAAAAGGCTCTTATCACTTGGCTTTAATGTAAGACAACGGAATACAGGGTTATAACGTTGATAATAAACATAACTCTGAGGAAATCAGCAATAGGATAGGAGTACAGTTAAAAATGAGAGGTGGAAAAAAAAAAAAAAGGATTCTAAGAGATGTATGGGTGAACCACCACCCCGCTCTCCGAAAAAATAAATTACTTAATAAAGCATGAAGACAGATTATATTCTGTCCAAATACAGATGGTCTGAAAATGGCAAATTATTTCGATTTCTACAAAAAAATATTAGAATGGAAGATTACACGTAAACAAAGGGTTATATTGCAACTTTGAAAAGGGGTACCCCACCTTGGTCTCACTAGTTGGTTGATAAGAATTTTTGGTTGATAGTTGGTTGATAAGAATTTGTTTATTTAAACAACCTAAAACTGGAGGAGGATCACAAAGATTCCACTGAAATAGGTATCGAGCCATATACAAATTATACAGCCCTGCACTATGCTCACGCAATAGATTGTGGAGATGATGTCAGTAAGATGCAGTAGATTGACAAGAAGGGACTTCCAGTTTATAGTTTTATTGTGTATAGATGGCCACAAGGAGATTCATGTTTGGAAGTAATAATGTTCACAATACTACGAGACTAAAAAAAAAAGTTATTACTTCTAAAATATAGTGTGAGTCAAGTGGAGGATATGGTTTTGTGTACAGTGAGTAAGGAAAACATCAATAATACAGAGACAGAGGCCGATATAAAATTGTCTCACTGGGATGTTCTGAAGTCAGTTAAACAGTCTCACAGCAACATAATAATTGGATTTCTGCTGCACTAACCTACAGACACAACATGGGATTTTGTAAAATGTTTAACAGTAGATTACAGGGTTGGAATCTGTGACAAGTGATACATTTAACTTCTAATTAAATATAATAAACATATGGAGAAACAGCTATTTAGATACCAGTGTTGAACCTATCCCTGGTTATAGAATTTAACCCCGTACCTGTCCAATTAGTCCCATTGTACACATTCAGTTATACAATACATTTGTTCTTAATCCTTACATGAGACTTTGGAGGGCTATCTCCCAGGTTTGTGTGAAAAAGTAATTTGAAGAAGAATTTTTTTTTTTACAAAAAAACACCGCTGGGGCCTTAAGCCTTGCTCCTTTGATGCAGCTTGGCTAATGAAGAGGCAAACATTGATCTAATCTCTAGTTTTAACTACCTGCTTCTCTTCGAATTTACAGATGAGCATTCTGAACAGGGTCCGTCTTTTGTACACAAACATGGTTCAAAAATAACAATGCAAAAATGTGTCTCCTCTCTGCCTTTTACTGGTACATTTCTAGTACCAGTTAGACTACATCAAAAGTGGATTTCTTAAGATAAGTCTTATCCGCAACTTACTATAGCATTGTCAAGGCTGGACTCCGGAATAATTGCTGTTTATTTAATTCTATGCTCCTATGATTTACCATATTATTCTAATGACCAGTCAACTATTGCAGAGGCTACACCAATATTGGATTTTATTATTATTTTTTATGTTTATTTCTTATTTGTTTTTTGTATTATTTGTATTAATTTAGATTTTATTTTGTTCCTGCTGCATCTTCAAAACCAGGAAAGTGCCACTGGAGTTGGACTTATCTGAGTTTTTTGATACGCCTGATTTTACTTCATATCCTGTGAGTGCAATTTAAATAAATCTTTGCTCATCCTTTAAAATTGGTACACTATGTCCTTTGTGTCTCTCCCTCTATATTAAGGTTTAAAAAGAAGAACATTCGAATCCCAAAGACCTCTATATGTCTGCAATTTAATTCCACTCTGTGAGTGCATTTCATACTAGGGCACTTTAGGGTGTTTTAAACATTCTACACCATTTTTTGGTTTTATCCAGCTCTTTTGTAGATTGTATTTTGTATGTAACTATTGCAGAGGACCTAAAAATGTATATCGACACTTCTCAATGAAAAAAAACTATAACTATAATGTTAATAAGTGTTCTTATCTTTAACATAATTGTTTATTGCTATCCTCATATATAAAGTCAGACAATCTCATGTGGACTGCAGTTTTCAGTTGTTTTTAGCACTTTGCTATTAATTCATCGGGTGTATCCTGCTTTGTTTGCACACGATTAGCTGCTTCAATGAGGTTACCGTGTTATTCTGAATGGTGCTTGCTCAGCCAAATGTTAAACTAATTAATCTGTACATAGCTGCCCAGGTTCTTTCAGTTATGTACCCAATAAGTATAAACGAAGTAAAAATGCTTAAAACGTATAGATAAAAAAAAGAAAAAGAAGAAAATGAGATAGTGAAAAATATGACCGTGCAGATCCATAGTGTGTAGTTTCCATAAGCATTATTCACATAACATTTTTCCAAAATGCAGCATTACCTGGTGTGCAAAGGACATCAAATATAAAACTGGCCAACATGAGGGGCAAGACAGGTCTGTAATCACACAAGGTTCCATCTCGCAAATCCTTAGCACGTCCACGAATAGTGTTCATTTCATTGCTGTCCAATGGGATCTTTTTTAGCAGTGACACAATCTCAGACTCTTGGTAAGCCAGTTTTACCTACAACAGTCAAAATAAAATGGACACATCACATTTAGATTGCTATTTAATACCAATCAAAATATTGCAGACAACAAGCTTGTGCTTGATTGAACAAAGCATTCAGCTAAGAGAGCAGCAATCTGTGCAGCAAACATAAAAAAATTTGGAAATACACTAAAAATTAATCAGATTAATGTACTACCAGATCTAATTACTAAATTACAATCCCAGGTCTGAGCAACTGGAGGTCCACACATAGGCAAAAAAAGGAAAATTGTGCCTGGCATCTACAACAGAACATCATGGGGTTTTACCATACTATCAGGTTTATTTACATGCTAAGCTCTACAGAAAGACTAGCAAAGTTATTTACTAAAATAAGAATTCAAGGTCAATTGTAAATCTAAGGCCAAAGTAACTGAAATGAAAGCATAGCCAGCTTAGAGATTTTTTTTTAAATTCACATTGAATTCACTTTAGCAAGTCTGTAGGTCCCCTAGGGACATGTGACCAACCAAGGCATTTAAAAATAAATAAAATTTATTTAAAAAAAAATAAATAAAAAAAAAATAAAAAAAAATAATAAAAATCCTTGACTAGTAGCCAAACAAGCTTACGGTCATACGTGCCGGTCTCTGTACCTAATGTATAAGGACACTGTATAAATACGTGTAAACATGTTGCACAATGTTGGGCTTTTGCATAAGCCATATATGCCTATTATCTGCATGCTTATCTTGTCAAGATGAAAAAATAAAGAATTTAAAAAAAATAAATAAATAAAATTTGATTGATTAACAAGGCACAACATCTATACTAACAGGGTGCCTCTACCTTTGTCCGGCATCAGGCCGTTCGTTGTTTTTAGAGTGTGTGTCACTATGTTTTTGTTTATGGTAGTCAGTTTCTCTTGGTAATTTAAGATCTTGAAGAGTATACTCTCATGGGGAGGTAATACTTGTTAGGAGTTCGGTTAAAGGGAGTCAGGGATCCCAAAAAAGACCCTTACCACTTACCACTTTTGTCCAGTTTTACCATTAATGACAACTCTCTATACTCTACCTTTAAGCCAGAGATGTGGCGGTTAGCACACTAATACACTTCAGCATGGCTCCTTCGTATCATCCTGGAGCAAACTAAAGAGAACTGGTTTTACACAATTAATTCTAGCATATCTTTCAGGAGAGGTGGGAATTTCCTGCCCTATTTTAAATCACAGGTTTTCCTGCTTATATACTGCTAAATCAGGAGTTCTATTATAGAGCCCCTCAACTATTTTGTCTTGGTTGCTGCTGTTCAATGTACACACAGCTTTTGCAGCCCATCATTCACTGAATGTTCTGTATGTGTGCTTTTACATATAAAAGAGACTATAGTCACTAAACAATTCTAGTACAGACACTCCTCACTTACCGACCGGGTTCCGTTCCTACGACCCGGTCGGTAAGTGAAGAGTTAAGGGATTCCCTGCTCTGGTGCGTTCATCTATGTTCGGGGAAATTTCCCAGAACATAGATTTGTGGGATTCCCTGCTCTGGTGCGCTTGTCTATGTTCGGGGAAACTTCCCCTAACATAGATTAGAGGGATTCCCTGCTCTCGTGCGTTTGCCTGTGTTCGGGAAGTTTCCCCCGAACATAGACATGCGCACCAGAGCAGGAAATCCCCACGATGGCTTGCACCTATGCCTGGTCGTAAGTGTGAGTCGTCATAAAACAGGTAGGTCGCTAAATGAGGACCACCTGTATAACAAATCAGTTTTGGTGTATAGATCATGCACCTGCAGTCTCACTGCTCAACTGCAGCCCTAGTCACACCTCCCTGTGACTTACACAGCCTTCCTAAACACTTCCTGTAAAGTCAGATTGTAATGTTTACATTTCCTTTATTGCACAGTATGTTTAATTTAGAATTTATCTTCTGAACTGTTAACAGTTTGCTAGATCTTGCAGAAACCCCCTGTGTTTAAGTTCGATTTACAGAGCAGGAAATAAAAACTTCCAAAGCAAGTTAACATCTGATTGAAAATGAAACAATTTGTTCTCATGCAGGCTGTGTCATTCACAGTCAGGGCTGCATTGACAGAAACAAAATTGATTTAATTCCTAAATGGCTGAGAATTGAGCAATGAGACTTCAGGGAGATGAGGCTGAGAATTGAGGAATGAGACTTCAGGGAAATGATCTATACACCAAAACCCCTTTCACTAAAGGGACACCACAGTGTTAAAAAAAAAAATTTCAGCACCATGCAGGTATGCTGCGGCTGACTCCACCTCCTTGGCTGAGATCATCGAAATCTTAGCTAACCCAATGCTTTTCTGTAGGAACGCATTGGGAGGCTATTGCACATGCACAGCAAAACGCAGCGGCGCACCAATCAGCAACTTCTCATAGAGATGCATCGAATAAATGCATTTTTATGGGAAGCATTCAGAACCTCCATGCAGAGAGTGGAGATGCTGAAAATCTATGCTGCGCACTGATCCCCAGGAAGCACCTCTAAGTGGCCATCTGAGTAACTGTCACTAGAGTCGTCCCTAGGCAGCAATGCAAACACTGCCTTAACTTTGAAACGGCAGTGTTTACATTAAAAAGCCTATAGGGACATACTATACACACCAGAACAACTACTTTAAGCTGCAATTGTTCTGCTGATTATAGTGTCCCTTTAAGCTAAAGTTGTTTTGGAGTCCCCTTAAGAGATTGGTTTAGGTTTTTTTTTTTTTTTTTTTTTTTTTTTTTACAAAATTACTTTTATCAGGCAAATCAGGGGTACTTATCATAGTTGAAGAATCACTATTAGTAAATATTTTCTGCTAAGCACTACAGGACATGGAGCTTCTTTTTAAGGTGAAAAGGTAAAAAAGTTGTTTTAACGCACAGGTGCCCAAATTTAAATGCCAAGAAAAAAAAAAAAACTGTGTATAAAATATGTGAACATATAAGACAAATGCATGCATATGGTAAACGTTAAAAAAAGAGTATATGAGGGCTTCATAGCATTTGTATAAATTCCTGCAGTTGTGCATATATATTCAACCAATTTGTCCAACAATTGGCAGTGTCTGAATGATTTTAGCTAAAATATTTACTGTTTTGAAACGTTTTCCTTTACCTTTGAAGCTCCATTTATAGATGATTTAAATTTAGTTTCAAGATCATTTTTTAAACGGTATGCATGTAACAATTTTTGTTTCACTTCATCAAATAAATTCTTTATTAAAAATGAAATATTAATGGAGAGTGTAAAATTCAGTTAACCATTCCATACCCCGAGAATAATAACAGATAAATGCAAAATACTCCAGCTCTCTATACACTCGGTGATCAAGTGAGATTTATATCTCACAAAACAAGTAGGTATTGTACTCAAGGGTGGACGCGCAATGTCATCCAGCGACGATCATGGTCACAATAGAAATACCTGTGCCTTATTTTTAAGAAGTGTGATGTAATAATATAGAAAACTGGCATTTATACATGGCATTAATGCATAGTATTTTATTCATTGTGTAATCATTTCATAAACAGTAGTACTGTATGAATGCTCAAATTAATAGCTCTACTCTAAAACAAGGCTAAATGTGGAAAATAAATGGACGCCGGGTATATTTTGAATGGTTTGTGTTCTGTAGGATAAAGATCTTGTTTTGTTTCCATAATTTCAGCCTGCTAGCTGGAACATTATCTGCACCACGAGTAATAGCCATCTGCCAGGACAAGAACCTATAGATAATAACGTTCCTTTACACTCAGCCTACATAAAACCACACAGACCGGCAGGGAGTACACAGAAAAATGGGCCATATGCCATCCACGGTCCTACCAGTGAAAACAGTTTTAATACAATGAGCTATTACGTAAAGAGATGCTAGGTCAACAAATTAATACATCAGATTATTATATAGCACCACCAGCTGATTCTTAGGCACAGAGCACAAAATACACATTTTCATAATAGATTCCATGGTAACAATGGAGGTAATGATTATGGATAATTCTGGGGTGCAGCGTGTAAATTCAAATCAATCTGCTGGAAACATTCTAATGGTTTCCATAGTGACTACATTTCATTAATATTGCCAAATATATTCTTCTACTGGAGGGGGTTTCATTGAAATGTGGCTTTCTCAAAAAGGAAACCTGGCCTCCACTATTTAAAATGAACTTATGATCCATAAAGGAGGTGTGGATAACAAGGCCAGATTTAAAGGAGTGCTAAAATGGTAACTGTTCTTCAAACAAGCTTAACTGCCAACAGAGATTTAAATGAGTGCTGCCCAGTTCATCTAAAATACCTAATTTTCACCTGTTTGGTAGGCATTGTGGGATACTGCTCTTAGTATAATGGGAAGAAGCAGGGGTTAATGGATTAAGTTACCTTTAGAGGTAAGCAGTGCAATAATAAATCAAGATAATATAGTTATTATTCTCCTCTGTGTGGCATAAATGAAATGGATCAACAGCATAAAAGAATGGGTTTCGAGACTAAACTACATGGACTATAGCTTTTGATTTCCAACTAAATGCCTCGTTTACACTGAGCGGATCAGTTCGGTACGGTTTGCTATTTTGGGTGTTTCCATTATGAAAGTGGTCCATATAAGCAAACCGTACCGATCCATTCAGGGTCCTGCTTCAGATGTAGGGCCATAGGAAATGGTACGGTTCGGTTAGGGCAGAGCTACTATACAATCCATTGATTGGTGGACAGGAAGAGCATTTTTTCTAAACCCTGCATGGCCCCTGAAGGTCTGGCTTGCAGTGAAAACGCTCACCAGAATGGGCTGGTCCATTCTAAACCTTCCAAACTGTACCAACCCGAACCGATCCGCTCAGTGGAAACGAGGCATTATAGTACTACGTAGCTATCTAAATATGCAATACCTAGCTCCCATGAATACCAAAGCTACTAATATAGAAAAATAAAAATAGTAAAACAGACTGTTACTCTACACAAAATGCAAACTGCAAAGGATACACAGTTTTGTACCAAAAGAATGGCTCAATATTTCCATATAGGTCTTCCCTCATTATGAAATGCTTGCATTTAAAGGCTAAGCCATACCTCCAGTGCTTTGGTGGAGGCTGGAGGTCTCTGGAGTTCCAAGGCGAACATTCCTATGCAAAATGCAAGGTTGTGATACTCCTGACGCTCACTCAGCACGGTGAGGAGGAAAGCTGCTTTGGACAAAGTGTTCGTGGCTATCCATGTCTGTTTGGTGGTGGAAACTTTATTCTTTTTACCCTGTTTGGGAACAATCAAAAAAGTTTTTAAACTTGTTTTGTAAAACACACTGATATATACATAAAATAGGATAAGGTCAGAGTGGAATGTTTTTTTATTTTTTAAACCAATTTCAAACATTAGTATAAATATTGAGTAAAATGTGCTACCATTAGTACAGGACACTGGAGGCTGGACAGTCAATACCCAATGCATTTTAATGTGTACTTAATAGATCTTTTAATATTATTTGTTAAATGAACAATTTGTTTTGCTATGCTTACATTAATGTAAATGGGATACAATAAAATAGTTTAGTTTGACCATTTGAAGTGACACAGAAGATTACACCATTGTTGTCTTGGAAGCAAGTATCTTTTCACAGTACCCAGTCCAGCATAGAACTCAGAGCTCCATCAGCTGTTCCATGGCCATTTGAAACAGTCTGATTTTTAAACATACCCAGTCCAGCATAGAACTCAGAGCTCCATCAGCTGTTCCATGGCCATTTGAAACAGTCTGATTTTTAAACATACCCAGCCCAGCATAGAAAGAGCTCCATCAGCTGTTCCATGGCCATTTGAAACAGTCTGATTTTTAAACATACCCAGCCCAGCATAGAACTCAGAGCTCCATCAGCTGTTCCATGGCCTTTTGAAACAGTCAGATTTTTAAACATACCCAGTCCAGCATAGAACTCAGAGCTCCGTCAGCTGTTCCATGGCCATTTGAAACAGTCTGATTTTTAAACATACCCAGCCCAGCATAGAAAGAGCTCCATCAGCTGTTCCATGGCCATTTGAAACAGTCTGATTTTTAAACATACCCAGCCCAGCATAGAACTCAGAGCTCCATCAGCTGTTCCATGGCCTTTTGAAACAGTCAGATTTTTAAACATACCCAGTCCAGCATAGAACTCAGAGCTCCATCAGCTGTTCCATGGCCTTTTGAAACAGTCAGATTTTTAAACATACCCAGTCCAGCATAGAACTCAGAGCTCCATCAGCTGTTCCATGGCTATTTGAAACAGTCAGATTTTTAAACATACCCAGCCCAGCATAGAACTCAGAGCTCCATCAGCTGTTCCATGCCCATTTGAAACAGTCAGATTTTTAAACATACCCAGTCCAGCATAGAACTCAGAGCTCCATCAGCTGTTCCATGGCCATTTGAAACAGTCTGATTTTTAAACATACCCAGCCCAGCATAGAACTCAGAGCTCCATCAGCTGTTCCATGGCCTTTTGAAACAGTCAGATTTTTAAACATACCCAGCCCAGCATAGAACTCAGAGCTCCATCAGCTGTTCCATGGCCATTTGAAACAGGTAGCCTTCTGGAAGACTCGGTCTTCTTCCCCAAGGTTCCATTCTCGGCCCCCTACTATTTTCATTATTTCTAAATGATCTGCCTAATGTCTGCAAATCCTCAAATGTACACATGTACGCAGATGACACGGTAATCTATGCGAGCAATTCCGATCTACCGCAGCTTGAGGCTGTGCTCCAAGACCAGTTTACAGAGGTAGAAAAGTGGATCGCAAAAAACAAACTGTTCCTGAACACTGACAAAACTGTCACAATGCACAATGATCTTTGGAACAGTACCTAAATTACACAATTCCCACCTATCCATCAAAACAATTTCAAATGGCACACTGACCGCAGTCCACTCTTTCAAATACTTGGGTATGATGTTAGACCCCAATCTATCTTTTGGCCTGCACATAGAAAAGCTTGCATCTAAACTTTATCCAAAACTAGGTGCCCTGTACAGAAACAAATCCTGCCTAAGCCCTTCAGTAAATGAAAAGATTGTACAGCAAATGCTGATGCCAATCATTGATTATGGGGATGTAGTATATGCATCTGCATCGCAATCCCACATTAATAAACTCAACACATTGTATAACTCGTTCTGCCGATTTGTGCTACAATGTAATTACAGGAACCACCATTGTGACATGCTAAAAGAACTAAACTGGCTGTCGCTGGAATCCAGACGCACCCTTCATCTTTCCAGCCTTGTGTTTAAGAGCTTTTTTGGGAAACTCCCACCCTACCTGAACGCAATGCTTTCCCTGGCTGTTCCCACTTCCTATAACCTCCGATCCAGTACCAACACTTTACTTAGTCTACCTCAATACAAAAAGAAAGCAGCCCGATCCTCCTCCTCATACAGAGCACGGCATATGTGGAACGACCTCCTGCACAAATTAAAATCTTCCCTAAGCTTAAAGTCCTTTAAGAGATCCCTCTCTACATACCTCAAAACAGAATGCACCTGTCATGGTTGATTATATATTTCCTACCTGCTCTATGTTAAATGGTGTATATATTGTATATTAATATTGTTTTTGTATTTTATTGTACACTAACTGTAACAATGCAATGATTTGTGGACATACCCAGGACATACTTGAAAATGAGAGAAATCTCAATGTATCTTTCCTGGTAAAATATTTTATAAATAAATAAATATGTGTACCAGCATATTATCACTAAATAAAATGTTTGGATAATTTAGACATAATAGATTCCAGATGAATCAGCAGTCATTGCCAGATAACCCGCATAACATGAATTTTAAATTAGGACACATGATATACACATAACCTGTTTACCTGTGTACTTAAAAGGTTTATTCATTGTCATGAATTGAGATTTGAATAGCAAAACCTAGCCAAAAATAGCGAGTCTGTAAAAGAATTTCAACTATAGGCACAGATTTGCTATTTTAGTTTTGTAACTCAATTTTATTTTGCAACCGTTTCAAGTTTTGTGAATGAACCTGGTGTTAAATTGTAAATATTTAGCATTTTTATTCTTTTGAATCCAATAGAACAGTTTTGTTTGTTTTTTTCAACAAAATTGTATATGAGTGGACAAATTACATGTACATATTTAACAGAATTATGTTTTGCTATATAAGCAACTCCTGCTGTAGATACTTATGGTATCTTTGGGTGCTCTGCCTTTGTTTTCTGTTTTGTAAAATACTACGTAGGGGGGGGAAAAGAAAAAGTGTGCACAAATATTTATTTAAACGTTCACATTGGATATATGCATATAGGAGTACGTTTAGTTCTCTAGTAACCAAGAATGGCTTTTACCTTGGTTGGTGGCTGCTCCACCTTGAGATCTGGAGGGTTAGCAAGTAAGTCTTGAGCTAGTTCAACTGTAAGACGACAAGCTTCACTGCTATAACCATGAGCATACAAGGCTTCAGCACAAGCAAACAGAACCTAAACAAAATACAAAACATATTTCTGACTCTGCATGTGCATGAGGAGGTGGCAGAAATCAGGGAGAGAAAAAGAGAGAGAAGTGGACAGGAAAAAAATATTAGATGTAATTTCTAATGCCTGGTGGGGCAACTGAAGCTAGATATAACATATTAATCACTATTTGTATACATAATCAAAAAGACTTAGGATGGCATTTAGTTTCTGAAGTCGTAAAAAGCAGTTGACACCTGACGCATGCCATCAAAGTTGTATTTCACAACCGTTAAACGGCCAAATGTTACCCTTTAATGCTGCAAAGCTATACATTGCCTATGAATAACATTTGTTATTTGTGCAAAATAGCAGAAAACATTCTATCAGAAGAACTGATAGATCCTATAAGTCTAAGTGCCTATAATTAACATTTTGATTGGCAGGAGTGTTTATTTAATGCACCCCCAGCTTCTCTAGTTATACATTTATTTCAGAAGCTTTTACACAGTACATAAGTTATGGTGCCTTGAAAGTCAATTTCTACAATAAAATAATTCAATAATTGATTTAAATGCCAAGAAACGGTCACAAATTAAAGTTGTTACCTCCATTCTGTTTTCCTGTTCCAAAGGCTTAATCCCTGCAAAGAGGTCTTGTTCCTCTTCTGTTCCTTCATCTGCTTTTTCCTCTTCATTTTTTGGTGCATCTTGTGAATTTAAATAATAGGCTTGGTAGTCATCTTCGTCTGCACCCTTCTCTTGTACTTCACCATCCTCTGCTCCTTTGGTTTCACCCTTCTCGCCGCCTACAGCTCCATTCACTACTTCTTCTGGCTTTAAGCTCTTGCCCTCACTGTCATCTGCAGTTATGAGGTCGTCTTCACCACTGGCTGCTGCAGCTTCTCCTATTGGATCAGCATCAGTTTTAGGTACTCCCGGAGTACTAACAGGTGGTTCTTCTGCATAGTAAACTCCACCTTCATCTTCAAAGTTATCCCTGTATCTCCTGGTTAGTGAAGAGTCAATAAAACTAAAAGTGTTACTGGCTTCTGCCCCAAGTGCTAGACTACTATCATCAAGGCTCATCTCAGCCATGTCAGGTTCCAGGGAACTATCTTCACTACTCATCCTACGCTTTCCACCATGCTTACTGGCTAGACACTTACTTGGTGGTATCTTTGCTTTGCTGACTGTGGTCTTATATACAGCTTTGTCACCACCCTCTGTAGAGAGTCGTCTAAGAACTCTTTGGGGGACATCTGTGGCAACCTTTCTTTTCCCCACCAACTCTTTTGGACGAACGGACATCTCTTGAGCACGGGACCGGTCTCCAAAATGTACACAACTCTCATGCCCTTGCGCTCGTCCACCTTCACAGACCGCCTCAGTGCAGTGTAGCTGGCAGCTCCTCTGTTGGAAGGCTTTAATCCAACAAAAAGCATTTTTCTTGTCCGTGCTGCAGTAGGTGATGCCAGAGATTGGATACGCTTGCTCCCAGTTAAAGTAGCATGCTTCCACCGCTGGCTTGAATCCTTGGAAAAGTTTATCTAAAGACTTTTTATGTTGACCCCTCTTGACATTCTCAATGACCTTCAATTGCCATTGACGAAGCTGCGTACATAAGTCTCTGCGTCTGTTATGCAAAAAAAGAAAAAAGAAAAATTAGAAGAATCTGTGAAATACAAGACAATAAGTACACAAGCATGCAGATAAGATAATAGGCAGTAGAAGTAATTTTAAAACCTGGGCTATAGTGATGTAATGTTTCAATATGATTATATAACTATCTCAATGACTGCACTCGTGTTTATTTTAGAAAATGACAAAAGATAGACTAGAGGTTCAATGAGAACTGCAGATATTCCTGCATTACCACATTACCAGAAAGCCAGCATTAACCTGGACACACTAGAATTTGAGGACTGTTGATATGCATAAAAACATATCTTTTCAATCAATGAAGAAAGTAAAAATGATGAGGAAATAAAAATGGCAACAGGCCGGAGATCAAAAACATTGCAAAACAAGGGAAAAATGAGATGGACGTCATGGAAATGATGCTACAAGTTACTAACGATAAACATAACAAAAGCAGACACTTACTTGCCCAAATCTACAAGACATATTATATGAATATACTGAATGTATAATTTTAATTGCCCAATAATCACCTTTGTGGGCTGATCGTAGGATCTAGGACAGCCAACCTCCAGAGGACAACCATTTCATCACACATACTAGCACATGCATGTGCAGCCACCTCCGACTGTCCATTACTTCGGCCTGTATGCCCACTGGCACTGCTGTGAGATGCAGATGTGCGCACGTTGTACCACCATCCTGTTATCTGTAGTCATAAAGCCAAACCAACTCATCACAACTTGACCAGAAATAATGTTTAAAAATACATCAAAGACACACATACTCTTGGAAATAACGTTATTCATTCAATTAACACTAGCTAGCAGTAGCTATAATCTGGTTAGACGATTTAAGCTCCTGTGTGAAGCACTAGAGTCTACAGATTGTTTGAGAAAACATATCAGATCAGTCAATCCGAACCCAGTTCTCCTGTAAATGAAGTGCGCAAAGTGAGCTCAGCTGTACAAAATGATAGCAATGAGTCTCAGATGGCTTCGTGTTTGGGATGCTGCACCCCCGAAAACCCAGCCCATTGGCTGCTTGTATAGTCATTACAACCTTAGGTGACAATTAAAGGCGGTGAGGAATGGGCTAACCTAAATAAAGTTAACCAAAATTATATTTTATATTCATGCGATTATATATATTACATTATACAAGCAACTTCAGCAGCACTGTACAAAAGAGCAAGATGCAGATATGATGCCATACTTGCTCCTTGTGATCACATTACATTCCGAAAATTGTATAACTGGAGTTATATCTAGTTTTACCTAAAAAAATTAACTATTCCAAGTGGGAAGTGCACCAATAAATACCCAGTATCACTTTTTACAGACATTCTGTTAATAATTTGGGAAACAAAACTTCAGTTTATAGTACCTGTTCATAAGTTAGACACTGGTCAGTAAGGATTTCAAGTAAAGGAGCAGCATTGGTGTCTCGTCTCTTGAACATTTCCCTTACTATGGACAATAAGTTCCAAATACCCTCAGGTTCCCTCCCTCTTAAGGGACGCAGAAGACAAGCCCATTCTGCAGCAGCAGGTGGCTCAGTGGAAGAGAGATACATCGAGTTGACATCACTAGAATAGAAGAAAAAAGTGACAATTTCGAGTGATAATCAAAAAAAGCCATTTTGAAGACGAGCCTTATTAGTAACACTCCATGGATGAAATTAATTCAAGGATATCAATTTAATTTACTATAGAAATGATGAAGGAACATTTGTAATAGATGCACATTTAAAAAAAAAAAAAGTATTTTTTTTTCATTTATGTATGTCCTCTAGAGTATGTACAGAGTTTTAAACATTGATTGTATAGATAAGTCGGCGTCATGACGTGCAGACGTGCTGAGGCGTGCTGACGCGCTGACGGCGTGATGACGGAAGAGGAGGGGCGGCCCGCCATGTAATGGTGCGCCCGGCGGGAGATGACCTCGAGAAGCACCAGGTCTCTTTCTCTCCAATATCGTATGCCATCAACTGAAAGGGGTCATCTAGAACTGCAGAAATTTGGAAATATATCGGGGGCAGTTTTGACCTCTCGCAGCCTCTAATCATTAGAGGGACAGCCAGCTTCTCAACCATGCTGGATTCCAGGACTCCCGTGTCTCAGCTCTTAATGATCAGCCACGCTGAAAATTGATACGGGACAACCGGATCTTCAGAGACGCTTTACTGTGGTAATATATATCAGCCGCCGAGCTGTCTCAATCTGCTGTTTCAATCTAATCTAATCTGTAGCCGCAGAAAAAAAAAATACAAACCAGCCGCTGAGCTGTTATAATATGAGGCTGCAGTTTATTCTACTTTGGAGTTGTACCTGCTGACATAAAATACTGTCATAAAATACTGACATACAACGCTGCAGTTGTAATAATTGGAGGGAAAGGGAAAGGAGAAAAAGAAAAGAACTTTTTTTTTTTTTTTTTTATATTTTTTTTTATTTTTATTTTTTTTTTTTCTCTTCGTTTTTCTGATGTGAATTAATACTCATTTATTATATATTTAGTCTGGTTACTTATCCCAATTGGGGGATATATTTTGTCAAAGTCAGATTATATACTTTTTTATTAAAGTCAGCCTACCTATTACTGGAGTGACTGCAATTTAGTTAATTCCATACTATGGCTGCTAAAAAGGCACAAGACTCAAAATCCTCTATGAGGAAAGAGAAAAAAGATACATCCCAGGACAAATCTCTGTCAACGTATTTCTCGCCTCAACACAAAAGTCTTAAACAGAAGATGAATGATACTGATGCTAGCTTGGAAATCCTTGACTCAGAGGCCAATAAGGAGCCTTTAACAATTACTTTCCTATGCTCTACCCTAAAGGACAATCTACAACAGATAAAAATGGAACTCGCCGCAACTGCCGCAGAAATAAAATCAGAAATAAAACAAGAAATAAATGTACTAGCGGCAAAAATAGATAAATTTGAAGATCAAATTAAAGATTTGGAAGTTAATGTAAAAAATCTAGCAGAAGAATGCCAAAAGGCTCACCATAAGATCGCAGATCTGGAACTTAAAATGAATGATCTCGAAGACCGGTCCAGACGTAAAAACTTGCGCTTTAGGAATATCGCAGAAAAGGGAAGAACGGAAGACCTAAGACAAACCTTGATGGAATATTTTTCAGCTCTGGGCGTGGAGTATAACTCACACAATCAGTATATAGAAAGGTGCCATCGACTATTTAAACCTCAATCCATTCAGAACGAGGCTCCGCGAGACATCATTGTATGTTTTATCACTTATGATTTCAAAGAAAAAATTTGGAAAGCTGCAAGAGAGAATCAGTTAACCTCGGGGTGTTTCCAAAATGTAAAAGTGTTCCAGGACCTATCGTTTGAGACGAGAACAAAAAGGAAATCGTTTAGCGCAGCTACTCAAATTCTTAGACGACATGAAATAAAATACAGGTGGCTCTATCCTCTCAAAATAAGTCTGTCATACGAAGGGAAAAGAGAGCTATTCGAGTCCAATACCAAATTAATAGACTGGCTGAAAAGGAACAATTTGACTTTGTAAATAGATGATCTAAGGGTTAAGGTTGGGGTCGGAGACCAGAATATATATGCATATTTATTTATTTTTTTTTTATTTTTTTTTTTTTTTTTCTCTCACGGTGCCCTTCGGTCTAGGGCTTATGGGTGCAATGATTGTTATGAATTATCAATAACCTTCCCCCTCAGGGTTAATGGGTAGAAAGAGAAAGGAAAGAAGGAAGGGGGAAAAAGAAAGGAAAAAAAAGAGAAAAAAAGAGAGAAAGTTTCTTTTTTGAAAATTTTACATTTCTACCCCTAGAAGAGCCTAATGAAATGGTCACTGAGGATAACAAGCCCTATTATAGGTTTTGAATATTGATGGGTCTATTGATAACTTGGCAAATTCATGTGTGTTAGTAAATGGTTGGTGCAGCACAGTTGAATTTAACTTAAAATGACACTACTTTAAAGGAATGCTTGATTTTTAAGATGGGTGTTAGGTTAAAAGGTAAAGAGAAAATGGAAATAGTAAAGGTGCACAAAGAAAATATAAATGACAGGGTGGAATAGGAATAAGATATTGAAGAAAGAAGGGGGAAGGAAACTGTAAATTAGGTGTATAAACGGTCAAATTAATATTAAGATGGCTCTTTTTTTATACCAACACAATTTGATATTTTTTTTTTTTTTTTTTTTTTTTTTTTTTCCCCTACAACAGTAACGTGTGTAATGTCACAATTATATAAATAGTTACATATTATGTAGTTTAACACTACTGTGGAAGGATACCCACGGGTATATTCGGTTTCACAGTGATAAAATGACACAATATAATATAATAGAGGGACACATTGATAAAACGACATAACACAATATAATATAGCGATATATTTTTTATGAAATAGGATATGTTTGAATATCTTCACGAGGTTAATAAACATTTTTGGCTAATCACGAATAGTATATTTGCTATATAATAGCCTCAATAGTAGAATAATAGCCTTAATAATAGAATAATTTAAGAAATTGGTCACGGTGTAGATTATGGGGACACACAATGTACAAATTATGATATAAGTTCTGTTTGAAAGATAATTTTTTTTTTTTTTTTTTTCTCCTCATTTAGATATTAGTTATAGTTGACTTTGCTAGGACAGCTCGCTGGGCCTAGTGGCCGGCTTGCCCCTCTTGGTGTAGTGATACTACACTGTTTCCGTTGATCTCTATTACTACCAGAGATCTACGGTTAATTCTTTTTTTTTTTTTCTTTTTTCTGATTTTTTCTCTAGCTATCGGCTGGATGAAGATGATGGATCTGTTTCGATTCAATTTTAACTTGTTTGTGTTTGGTGTAGTCTGGTGTCTTGCTGTGTTGTTTTTTTTCTGTCTGTTTTTTCTTTTTTTAGAGCATATGAATTTTTTGATAAATCCAGGACAACAAAAGATATTAAAATTCCTGCATATGGATACTGGGGGTTTCAACATAAGTATATTCGAATAACTTATTGACAAACAGAAATGTTAAAATTTCTATCTTTAAATGTCCAAGGGTTAAATACCAATAAAAAAAGGAGCAGATTATATGATACTCTTGGGGAACATAACATTCAAGTGGCATTCTTACAGGAAACACATTGGCTGCAGGGTCTTAAGCAAAGATGGGGTGGGGACAAATTTGTTAATATAGTTCATGCTTCCTTAAGAGACAAGAAAAAAAGAGGAGTTGCAGTTGTTTTCAACAGCAATATAGATTTGCAAATTGAATATATCGAATTGGACCCAAAAGCTAGATATATAATTATCGTTTGTGTAATGGATAAACTGTCCTATACTTTAGTAAATGTATATCTACCGAATGTCGACCCTATGACAAAGTTTCTATCTATAATGGATAGAGTTGATAAAGTATCTAAGGGATATCTAATTATAGCTGGAGATTTTAATTGTGTGGCGAACCCTAAAATGGATAAGACATATACTCCGACTACTTCAATTGATAAAAGAATGGTCAAACAGTCTAAAAAATTTAATAACATTTGTAAACAATATAATTTACATGATATTTGGAGACTATTACATCCACTGGAAAAAGACTACTCCCACCAATCGTGTGTGCATGGCTCATACTCACGTATTGATCTATGTCTATTAGACGCTAATTCGATACCCTTATGTAATTCAATTGAAATTAAAGAGAGTCTATGGTCTGATCATAGTCTCATTCTAATAGACTTTGGCAAGAGATCTTCTAGGGTACGCACTACTTGGAGACTGAATGATGCTCTTATCAATGATACGAAAAATAAGGAAGAATTAACCCAATTATTAAAATTTTTTTGGTTAGAAAACAGCTCCTCTGATACATCGCCGGCAAATAACTGGTGTACACACAAATCAGTTATGCGAGGTTATCTAATTAAATTAGCCCATATAACGAGATCTATGAAGGGTAAGACCCTATCTGATCTGTATATCGAGTTCTATAACGTGTCTAAGTTAAATAAACAAAATCCATCTGCAGAAATGAAAACTAAAATAAATGATGTACAAAAACAAATTAATTTAAAAGTGGAAGAAAAAATTAAATTAAATATTTACAAATTAAGATTAAAAAACTATTGTACAGGTAACAGAGCTAATAAAAATTTGTCAAAAAGACTACAAAATTACCACGCAAAAAATCGAGTAGAACAACTGATAGATGGCCAAAAGGTCTATTCTACACCCGCTGCAATAGGGGAGAGATTCAATCAATTTTATGAAGATCTATATAACCTCAAAATGTCCCCTAATCTAATGGATATTCAAAACTATTTAGCGGACACTCAGATCCCAAAAGTTTCAGCGCATGATCTATTAATTTTAAATAGGATTATTTCGGCTGATGAAGTTAAATTCCAAATAAATAGACTCCCTATTAATAAAACCCCGGGCCCTGACGGTTTTACGAATCTATATTATAAACAGACGCAGTCCTTATTAATCAATCCTTTAACAGACATGTTTAATCAAATAGCTCTAAACAAACTTTTTCCAACTGAATTACTACAGGCTAATATTATTCCGATATTGAAACCTGATAAAATTAGTAACAACCCTAGTAATTATAGACCTATAGCTTTGATTAATGTGGATATGAAGATCTATGCGGCCATAATTGCTGACAGAATTAAGACTATTATTGCGACATTGATTCATCCAGATCAGATAGGGTTTGTCCCGGGTAGGCAAGCATCAAACAACACTAGAAGAATAATTGACACTCTAGACTGGGCTAACAGATATCGGATTCCCTTCCTGGCCCTGTCATTAGATGCCGAAAAAGCATTCGACAGGGTCGGGTGGGGTTATCTTAGCGAACTTCTTATTGCGTTTGGGTTCACTGGATGGATACACGACGCCATTATGGCTCTGTATTCCTCCCCTACAGCGAGAACGGTAGGACCAAATATCACAGCAGGGTGGTTTGCACTTAAAAACGGCACACGACAAGGATGTCCTCTTTCCCCCCTGCTGTATATCTTGTCTATTGAGCCTTTGGCAATCAATATTAGGAATAATCCTTTGATCCAAGGTGTCCATACGAATTCGATGGACGCTAAAATATCATTATACGCGGACGATGCGTTACTCACTCTTACATCCCCAGAGTCTTCTCTAAAATTTCTAATGATCGAAATTAATAAATATTCTACAATTTCGAACTTTAAGCTAAATATAACCAAATCCACAGTAATGTATGTGAATATGAACAATGACCTGGTAAACACTTTAGCCCACGCCTATAAATTCGTATGGACAGACTTGGAATTAAATTATCTAGGACTATATATAACTGCCAAAGTGACAGCTATAATGGAGAGGAATATAATGTTCTTTATGAGAAATATGAATCTCAAACTAAAAAGATGGAAAAATTTAGAAACCTCCTGGCAAGGCAAAATAAATATTATTAATGCGTATATATTGCCTAAATGGCTATACTTATTCTCTATGATTCCACTCAAAGTCCCTGGGCCCTGGTTGGCTATGATTCAATCCAGTTTCAATAATTTTATCTGGAATAATAAAAAACCTAGAATTGCTCAAAAGATATTAACTAGAAAACTGTCTAACGGAGGTTTAAACTTTCCTAGTATTACCTACAGTTATCATGCTAATATTATTAGACATATCTACCTCCTTCAGGACCCTGAGCAGGTCTTAGAATCATGGTATACTATTGAATCTGAAATGGTCCAAACAGATAGACTGCAACACTCGATGTGGATAGTTACAAAGAACTCTCTAATGAATTTGTTTAAGAACTCAACGATACTATTCCAAATCCTAGAAGAGTGGTTATTAATTAAGAAAAAACTAGCCCTAGGAAATATGATACCCAAATCATGCACAATTGACATACTGCAAATTCTTATAGAAGATCTTTCTTTAAAGAATTGGGCTAACGCTGATAGAATAAAGTTTTCACAAATTATGCAAGGAGATAATATTTTGCCATTTCAGAGCATAATTGATATTTTCCACATTCCACGCAGGGAAATTTTTACTTATCTGCGGATAAAAAACTATATCCATAAAAATGTGCTCAAATCGTCTTCTATCTATGCGAAAAAGTTGGAAGTTATATTTAAGTCTCAACCCATTAAAAAGAGCATGTCTGTCGCCTTATCAATGCTGGAAGTTCTTAAAGAGTCCCCATATAGTTTGATTAAGAAGTGGGAACAAGATTTAGAACTGCAAATTTCTTTAGACGACTGGAACTCCTCTTTGAGTTGGGTGAATAAATATATCCATTGTCTGAACCTGTCGGAATGCCACTTCAAAGTTCTCTATAGATGGTATTATACACCTGCTAGACTAGCTAAAATGTTTCATTCTTCTGATCCAACTTGTTGGAGATGTGGTAGCCATTTAGGTACTTACATACATATCTGGTGGACATGTCCAGCTGTTAAGTCTATCTGGTCTTGGGCGTTTAATATTTTCTCATTAATGACTACAAACAGAATTCCGGAGAATGCTGCTTCGGCTATTTTACATCTGAATTTGTCTTTCGATTCACAAAGAGATTTCTGTTTTGCCATTCATTCTTTGGTTGCGGTTAAAATCATTATCGCAAGACACTGGAAAGTATCTAAGTCGTTTGAAAAAAGACTATTGATAGACCAAATTAGATTCCAATTATCAATGGAATATGAGTTGATCAATAATGCGACTTTTACCTCTAAGAAAAAAAGATGGTATTGTGAATGGTTAGACAAATATAGTATATTATTTGGATAGTTCTACTATGGCTATAGTGGATATCTGTATAGATAGAGAAAGAAGGGATAAAATTAAAACAGAAGCCAATAACCTCAGTTCATGGAAAGGCAGTGGTTTGTTAGGATGCTCTAAGGAAATTTTTTTTTTTTTTTTTTTTTTTTTTTTTTTTTCTTCTTTTTGTCTGTTGTTGTTTTTTTTTTTTTTTTCTGTCGTGGTCAATCTATGTTAGTATGCTGCTATGCTGCTATGCTGGTTTATAATTGAATATGCGATTACTGTGTTTGATTATGTACCATCTATCACTTATATATTTGTTTGATACTTGTGTACACTTGTTGATCTGTATTAGTTTCAGCATACTCGTTGTCTATGTTAAATAACAATGAAAAACTTTTTCAATAAAGATATAATAAAAGAAAATAAACATTGATTGTATAAATTCATGCAAAAGCATGGTATTCAGAGATCTAATATTTAAAGGGACAGAATAGTCACCAGAACAACTACAACTATATAAGTATAGCCTGTCTGTGCAGGCATTTTCATGTAAACACTGTCAGATAAAAAGCAGTATTTACATTGCTGCCTAGGGACATCTCTGGACATCTCTAGTGGCAGTCACCCAGACAGCCACTAGAGCGGCTTCCTGGGTCACTGCAGCACTGATGTTCAGCATCTTCACACTCTGCATGAAGACGCTGAATTTTCCCATAGAGATGCATTGATTTAATGCCTCTTAATGAGGAGATGCTGATTGGTCAGGGTGACGTTTAGTTTTTCTAGGGGAAAGCATTGGATTGGCTGAGATCATCAGTTCTGATGATAGCCAAAAGGGCAGATTGGGGGCATAGCCAGCACGGCAGACTACCGCGACGCTGGAATAAAGGCAAGTAAAATACCTTTTTAAGGATGATAAAGGAAGGGCCACTACCTAAAGAGTTAGTTTGATACATAGGGTCAAGAACACACGTCTATGTTCCTGACCTTAGTGTTCCTTTAATATGTTGGCCAACACCTATTTGATCCAAGGAGATATTTGACTTGAGAACTCTTATTTTATTATTCTACGTATTATTATTTAAATAAAATACATCTTTACAGGTGATTATGTATTTACAGTGTAGGAAAAGTGCATGCATTTTAAAAATACATAGATCATGTCCATTTTTGTCAATATTCACAAGTGTTGTTAAAGGTTAAATTAGTGAAAGCTATGCGGCTAATTACCTGAAGACAACAGGAGAAGGGCCACAAAACTTATGAAGCGTCTTCTTTATATTGTCACTCAAGGTGGACTCATCCAGGTACCAGGTGCTTTGGTCTGAGGCAGATGGCCCAGCGGTAGGATCTGCAAGTAAAAGCCTGTTTTAATACAAACCTTTCAAGTAGCATAGAATTCAATGATTTGACATTTAAATATTATTATTACTATTATTATTATTATATTTATATAGCGCCGTCAAGTTCTGCAGCGCTTTACAATGGGTGGACGAACAGACATGTAGTTGTAACCAGACAAGTTGGACACACAGGAACAGAGGGGTTGAGGGTCCTGCTCAATGAGCTTACATGCTAGAGGGAGTGGGGTAAAATGAAACAAAAGGTAAGGATAGTATTAGACTAGTGACAGTCTAATTCAATTAAAATAGCAGTTAAAATAAGGGGATATGGGAGAAAAATATTGTCTTTGCAAATACACTAATGAACACCTAATACCAGATAAAATAATGTAAAAGACTCACAGGGTAATTTACTGACCTGTATGTCCAGGAACAGGAATTGGCAAGGAAGTTTACATTTCAAGATCAAAAAATTGGGGGGGAAAGAAAAGTCTGTTTTATCCTATAACGTTTAACCCCGAACAATACCTGGTTTACTGAATAAACCTAACAATACCGCAATGTGAGGAACATGCATTCTCTCTGTTATTGACTTCACAATAAATCACTACCATCTCTCCCATCCTCATCTTCAGTATGAAAGGTTACCATTTCTCTACGAAGCAAAGCTGCTACTAACAACCGGTATTCAGATATGCAGCTATAAACTCATGCAATGGCTAGAAAGTATTTTCTAAATTATTCTACTTCTTTGCATTGTGTACATATATATTTGAATCTCAATATTTCCTTGTCTCTGTTATACGAGTAAATCTCTTTGTTTGTGCAAGTGCTTGTGTCTCTGCTACTCAACAAAATTATTTCTCTCTCTCTCTCTCTCTCTCTCTCTGTCTGGGGGCCTCTATCTAGACAAAATAAGCAACTCCGAAAACCCAGCACACATTAGTGCTGCTAAAAGTCTACAAGACTAGGATAAATTAATTGAAAACAAGGTAGCACAGTAACATGGTTATATATCCAAATTTTACCTGGAGCTCCGCACACTGTGTTAATGGCAGTTGACTGTGAAGATAATAGTTCATCTAAAAGGCGCTGAGCAGTGGGAAGAATCTGATTGCAAGAAGAAATGTCATTAATATGCACACATATTGCTTCTACGGCTAGTTATTAATGAACACATGATGAGCAACCATGATGAATATTTGCATATAATAATTCAAAAATATACTAAAAAATATCAAAGGGACAGTGAAATGGGAATTAAGGGGAACCTAAAGCCTCTCTTAATGCCACAAACTAGGGATATAACCTCCATCACCATCTATTTTCTTATAAATCACACAGATATGCTACTTTTCTAAACTAAATTCCTATTCTTGCTAGTAGAAAGAATGTTTTACCTGCCCATCTTCCATGAGCAAAGTATAGTAAATAAACAGCCGTCCCCACTAAATATTCCATAATTCTAGTCTTTAGTGTTTAATTTTGATAACTCAGATCTCCTTCAAAACTATACTGACTGCTATAATAACTCTGAAGGGCCCTCATTTGTCAGGGCTGATCAGGGTACTGCCCAATACTGTTCTAGCAAGGAAGGGCCCTCATTTGCCAAAGGGTCACAATCGACTATTGCAATGTATGATATATGTGCAACAAACCACAGATAGCTTTGGTGGTTTTTTTGTGTTTTTTTAGTTCTTTGTGTATTGAATTTTTATTCACTAGGGCAACAGAGGTAAAACAAACGGTTTTGACAGTAGAGCAAGTAAATTTGGTATGATCAGTAATTCAGAAATAGCACTTGTAAAGGAACAGTTTTAAATAAGACGCATGTGTATTGCTGCTGTATCGTGACAGTCCTTTCCAGAAGTAGTAAGTGGTCATCTGAACACAAATTCAAGCACTGGGCATCTGTTAACATACTTCATTAAAAATGTTAATAACATTAAAATAAACTGAATATCTTAACAAATGCTCAACATAGCAATTTGTGTTCAGACATTTGTTTGCTTGCTAATTTCACATTTAAGTAATCTTACTCTTGTGGTTACTATGGCAACTCTTTTGGCAAAACTGCACAGGGGGTTTTATTTCTTACCATTTCGGCCTTAAAGAGCCATGATTTAGATATTCCACATTGTAGATTAGTGTCAATAAAATGATCAGATCACAATGTTACAATGGGCTAGCTAGAGTTCTAGCTATGAGGAAGGCACACTGCGGTTTACAGCTGTTTTATCTAGCACCTCTTTTGGTAAAACTAAGCTCTTATGGGGCCTTGTCTGACATATTTCATAAGCAAAATATGATATGAGGGGACTCAAAGGCAAATTCATCACTTTTATACAACTGTATCATTCAAAAGATTTAGCTTTGAATAAGACAATTACCTTACTCTGCATCCTGAAAAAGCAAGCAAATAAGATTTATTTTTTCAATATTTACTGGCTTCTTCTTTCTTATGCTTTCCACACCCACTCCAAGGGAGGCACTGATCTAACCAATTAGTGACCTATTCCTAGGAATGTTGGAAAAGTGCATTGGGCATGCCTGACAGATTTACACATTTGCAGTAGGAAGATCTCTTCATCTCCTCAGAAAAGAGGTAGTCTGATCACTTTGATTAATGCAGAGCAGGTTCCGGTGTCAAGTTTCTCTCTCCTGCTACTACATAATGATACCCTGTTTCTTTTTATAAGTGGACTGGTATGCCACTGAGATGGGTAGGTAATAATGCAATCTGAACAAGTTGATATAGTAAATTTACAAATATTTATAACATACTTTTAAAGTTTTTCTTTATTTTGGTTTGTATATTTATTTAAAAGTGTTTGCTTTCTGGTTTAAAACAATAATTATCAGGTGAGGCATGACCGTGGCAGGATTGCAACGTGGATTACAACTTTTGTAGTTTTGGGACGATTCATGTGGCAAGGCTGCACTGGGATTAAACCTCACGACATCAAATTTAAGGTTTTAATTCTCATGCATGTGTGATTATACCTGAGCAGATAATATGAACTCACCTGTTGAGGCAGCTCACTGATAAGATATTGTGCAAACTTTTGTAGTTGGTCTCTCTGTAGCCGAGACAATGACTCCGAAACAGGCGCTCGCAGGCAGACAGACGATGCCTAAAAACCAACCAAGACTAAGTTTTTACTTGCTGAAAGCATTTACACAAAAAACAAGTGCAACAACCCATTCAAACATGGGAATTGCAAAACTCTTCATACCAAGACACTACAAGCAAGTCATCTTTCACCAAGGAGTTTATTTGGCAATGTCCTATTGATTTAGGAACAGAGGGATACACTGCACATTAGGTATAAACCAGTTCTACAATACTGCAATATATATTAATCAGCGTGCCCAGCTGTCATGAAAAAGCTGCTGTTCCCTTTATTGAATACCGGTCGCCTGAGCTATAAAGCAGGGCTTGACATAAATTCCAAGAAATTAAGAACCATTCAAAGTTTTAATAACACGTTATGTGTTAGAGTTGTGGGCAATGCATTCCTGAGAAAAGCATATGGCAACCCCCAGACATTAAAACAGTTCATGAGTGATTAATATTTAATAACCAATTTTTATTTTTACATTACTGCAGCATATAAACTGTTTAAACCATTTAATTTGAGTCTATGATTACAAGGAGAGCATTTAAACACTGTTACATATACACACAGAGCCATGTGTAATGCACAGAAGAATACACAACACTTAAAGGGACACTATAGTCACCTGAACAACTTAAGCTTAATGAAGCAGTTTTGGTGTATAGAACATGTCCCTGCAGCCTCACTGCTCAATCCTCTGCCATTTAGGAGTTAAATCCCTTTGTTTATGAACCCAAGTCACACCTCCCTGCATGTGACTTGCACAGCCTTCCATAAACACTTCCTGTAAAGAGAGCCCTATTTAGGCTTTCTTTATTGCAAGTTCTGTTTAATTAAGATTTTCTTATCCCCTGCTATGTTAATAGCTTGCTAGATCCTGCAATAGCCTCCTGTATGTGATTAAAGTTCAATTTAGAGATTGAGATACAATTATTTAAGGTAAATTACATCTGTTTGAAAGTGAAACCATTTTTTTTTTTTTATGCAGGCTGTGTCAATCATAGCCAGGGGAGGTGTGGCTAGGGCTGCATAAACAGAAACAAAGTGATTTAACTCCTAAATGACAGTGAATTGAGCAGTGAAATTGCAGGGGAATGATCTATACACTAAAACTGCTTTATTTAGCTAAAGTAATTTAGGTGACTATAATGTTCCTTTAAATACATTTTGTATTTGAGAGAGAGAGAGAGAGAGGAGGATTGATCTAATATTGTGTTTAGAGAATCAATAAGCAGCAGCATAGTTACTAATCAATAAGCACATTATATACAATGTATTCTTCTTATGTAACGTGTTTCACATACAGCTCAAATATCTAGGACAGCAGTTGCTAAACTCCCACGATACAGGGATTACTCAGATTAATTCCAGAGCAGATAGCAATAAAACCTTGACCACCTGGTCAGATATACAGTCCGTCTGGATGGATACACATGGGCAAATATTTTCAAATGCAGGTGTGATACTTGTTTTTGCTTTTCCTTTTCCTTTTGTGTTAAAGCCATAATTTACAGGAGTCGCCTAAATATCTTTTGCCCTTGTAGTCTATGGATAAATGAGACGTTAACATTATCTCAGTGGCAACAGACATAGCTTTGGTTGCCAGCCCACATTTTCTGTGACTGTCCAATTACAGACTACCCAATGCAGCTCAGTTAGAAGTCTCATTGAGTCTGCAAGGCAGGTGCTCTGGCTAATTGCCTGCCTCTTGAGTTTACCTCCACTTAGGCAACCAGTTCTGTTACTTCCTGGTTATTGAGCTAATTGTCAGCCAGAGGGTACGACAAGGTTCATTGAGTAAAGTGTAATTTTCTATTAAAATCAGCATTTGTTTGTAGAATGATAAAAGTGGACACAGCCACCATACGCAAAGCACTTCAGCAAGCTGAAGTGCTTTAGGGCAGTGGAGGGTCCCTTTAAGAAATTCTAAATAACTAATTTGCATCATATTCAGTTACTAACATTGTGTATCCTGAAGAGACACAGGGCCACAACATGGGAACACCACTTGGCTCCTGCACCACAGGTACAGCTGCAAGACGTGATCCGGCAGCGGTCAAACATCACTGCGACATTGTAGGCGCCTTTCGGAGACAGCATCTGTGGGGGGATGACTGTCGCACTCAAATGGAAACCTGGAGAAAAAAAAAAAAAGACGTTAAAAACAGACATTTTAGTTTTAAAGCACATAACTCTTAACAAGCGTTAAATTTAGAGATTAAATATGAATCTATTTAGTTTAAGCCATTACTATCTAGTGCAGTGGTTTCCAAACCAATGCTCAAACCACGCATACCAGTCTGGGATTTAGGTATTACCCAGATGTGTCTAAAGTGTTTTTAGAAAGAAAGAAAGCCGTTTTGGTGTATAGATCATGAACCTGCAGTCTCACTGCTCAATTCTCTGCCATAGAAGTGCTACAGGTGTATGTACATGTATTAAATATACTGCAGTTGTTTCGAAGCTTTAGCACTAATTTGTTCCTTATAGGGATTCCCATTTCTGCATGAGTGGATAAGGGGCAAATCTAGCATGTTTCACTATAAAAGGTTACATGGGGGGGCGGGGCCTGGCCACCATGGCGGAGAGTTGTGTTTTCCATGAGCTCCCACGAAATCCTGAGAAAACAAGCAAAAATATGCTCACCCAAGCGATTCAATCAGCATTTCCAGACACCCTAATGCCACCCACGATGGGGGGCACACGAGGGGCTCTTATGCGACCTAACTGGGGCCAGATGAAACCACGTCGGACATTGCGGCCTGGTCTGCACCGGGCAGGGGAGGCGGCCGCTCCCCTGTCCTGGAGGCACCCTGAAGCTGCCCACCGCACCAGCAAGCCCCGCTACCCCCCCCCCCCCCTCGGACCGGCGGGGGTGATCCCGGTCCACCCTGGGGTGGCGACCCTGAGTATGAGGAGAAAGGGGACACCACCAAAGGTATTACACGGAGACCTCCCGAAGATGGCGGACACCACATGTGCTTACGACCCCGGTGACAGCTCACAAGATATCCTCACTCGACTAGACAATCACTTCAAGGCATTTTGGAGGAAGCTGGCGGGTAAGCTACATCAACCTGCCTCACCACAACCACCCACTACTACAGGGCGAGCATCACCCACCCACTCCCATAAAGCGAACCGGCAACAGCGCAGCCGCCAAAAGCCCTCACTCACCCAAGCAGAGCGCCGATGCGAGCCTGCCTTCTTGCCCCACCGTAGTACCGGCAATGACCGACACCGCGCTCCATACAGCCAGAGGAGGCACATATTGCAGCGGCGCCCACAGACAAGCAGAGGACCCCCTGGGCCTAGACCGGCCCGCGGACTGTGCTACACGACAGCAAACAGGGCGCGGAAGTGCAAAGGACCTCGGAGCATGAGGCACACGGTCACGCAGAGGGCCTCCCAGATGGGACTCACCTCACCTGAGAAGGGAGTGACACTGGACCGGGAGTGGAGACAGCAAGGCACAGGGCACAAAATGGTGACAACACCAGGTCGGCCCAACAACGTCCCACGACGCGGGGTGCCCCCTGAGCACACGCCACAACCAGGACCAAGACTCACAAAAGCACCAGAGTGGGACGGTGGAATTCCTCTTGCGGGGGTTGGCTGACCGGGACTCTTGCTATTACAGATGAGTCCATCGCTCCATGCCTCCTATAATCTATATGCAAATGTTGATGTTTTTACCGTTTTTCCCGGACTTGGTGTTCATCTACTACTCTCATGTCATGCCTTACAACTAACTGTTTAGGCCACCTCTATTCTCTCGCATTGTTATAACTAATTGTCAAGATGTTATATGCAAACGTAGGATTTCCATCCACTTAAGTGGATACAGCGACGACCCAGCTAGCATGTACCTAGTCTTTCTACTTCTATCTCATTTGTCTAGATCTTCTCTTAGGCTAGCTAAGTGTTATATGCTCATACACTCTAGACATGACTAAACAACATGTTCAATTTAACGTCTACTAAGTTGACAAGCTAATGTATCGACAGTATATATTTTTTCCTTTTGTGTCTTAGGCCTCATTGCATTGTTTAGCCCGGCATGTTAGTAACTAATAATTTTCTGCTTCACGTAACCCTGCCGACAACCATGCCGCAATATACTGCATAACAAACCAAGATACAAACCTAACTTGTAAACATATAGCAGCTCTCTTAGAGACTATTGAAATGATTTAGATGATGTGTAACATTATATAAAATGCTAGCTGCATTAAGACGACCAATTTAGCATTGTTAAGCTCTAAAAATCGTTGCTTTTACTATTCCTTGCCTCCTCTACCTTAACTTCGATATTATCAAAGTTTAGTTAAGCTAGATAAAAACACAGAAAAATGTGCATAAACTGTTTATTCACTACTTTATCACTCCTCTGAATAATCTTTACTGACATACGCCTTATACTAACCTACTTAACAAAACGAGTCATCAAACTGTTGTACTAACGATATTCATTTAAAAAATGTGCCTGACTAATCTGTGCCACAACCTGTAATGCAACTGTTTACCGTTTTACCCTGATGTCGCTGTCGTGGCGCATTGAGGCTACCTGTTATTTTTTTTTTGTGCACAACTAAAATAAAGAATTAAAAAAAAAAAAAAAAAAAAGGTTACATGATTTTGCACATTTTCACATGTATGTGAAAAACTACCCGACAAGGCAAGTTTCTCTTTCTGAAAGAGTAGATTGTAATCTTCACTAGAACTTACATAATTCACAAGAGGTTAATACATAAAATGTGATCGCTAATACTGCTAAGCACCAAATGAAGAAATAAAGCGCATACAGATTTCTTAAGATTAATACCTATCTGTAAGGGGTCCTTAACGCCTCTCATTCGAAATAACTGTTCTCCCCTCTGAAACTCGTCGGCGCTGCCATTTGCTAAACATGAGTAGAGTCTGCAATGAGCGAGACAATATTAGGGCTCCATTAGAATACGGATAATAAATAGAATATTGCAATTTAGGCATTTAGTTCACGCTGAAAAACCCCACAACACAGTTGAAAAAAAAAAAACAGTAACAAAAAAGGTTTTTGCAGATAAAGAATATTCACGGAAAACGAAAGAAACGCAGTCGTTTGTGGCCCCTGGAAAGCACGTGTCATGTGCAGTAGACTATTAGATTTACTCCAAGGAAGAATGGTTAAAGTACAGGGCTTTTGCGTCAAAGTGAAGAAAAACATGTGAACATATAGAAATAATCATTCCCTATTCAACAATCCTCCAACAGTGTTGCCAACCAATTCCAAAATTGCCAGGCCAGTGCATAGAAGTGGCTGTTCCAACAATAAATAATATGGATTGATTAAAAAAATTAATAAGAGTAAACCAAGGAAGAACAGGTTGGTATAACTTGAAAAGGAACCATATAATATATGACCAGGGTCAATCACAGGTTTAAGAATTCCAATAAACCTGAAATGTAATATTTCTTCTGCATAATACAGTTATGATTGAAATGCTCTATTTCCTTGCATATGGAGTGCACACATTCCAGAGTGGCAATATAATAACACTAGCTGATAAATTAATAAATTAACCATGGTGCAAACTTTTGATGAAGCCCCTACAGGAGAGAAACACATTGGGCGACAGCATGGCTGCTGTTGTGAGGATATTCATGCCTCTAGTCTATCACATACCTGATATCCTCCTCATTCTCTGGGAAGCTCCAGAAAGCAATTCTGAGCTGCAGCTGCTCTGGCACTGGTGGATAGACCTTCTCGACCACTTCAAATGGAATATGAAAGGCCACTTGCTTTGCAGAAAGTTCCACCAAAGGATTCACCAGTCCATCTAGAGGAAAACGTAAACATGGAACAATTAAAATAAACAAATAAAACATTGAAAGAAGAATTAAAGGTATCAGTGTCTACAGATGTAAAAAGAAAGCTATACTGAAAAAAAATCTAAAAAATATCAAGAGGATTAAAACATATTGCTACCAAGCAAGTGTTTTTTGACCAGAGACCACAACCGGTGTCATTTTAACAAAATCTGTGCCATAGTTTTCTTATGCATAACTAAAAACAAAGGTGAATCTCAAATAAAATTAAGGGGCAACAGAAAGACAGAATTGGAATTTAAAAACAAAAGCTGCAAAATGACGCCGCTTTAAATGCAGTTCATTGGTTTTGGCTACTCAGGTGCTCAAATGTACATAGTGAGGCCGAACCAATTAGACATTAGGAGCACGGTTATGCTTCATATTTATTTAAAAGTAGAATTAAAGACAATTAAATGTGGAAAACACACAGCATTTATATGAGGCTAAGCTGTATTAAATGCACTTAAATTGTAAAGGTGCCTGGAGTATCACTTTACGTGTCTTGTCACTGTGGAGTCCAGGATCACATGAGGTTCTCACAACAAAAATACAAAAATGAGAGCTAACATTACAATCAAAAAGGAAACCGAACCTGAGCAATAAATACATAAGGGAAAGTGAAAAAGAAGAGTAAACAGAAAAACAAGAAAAAGGACTGGCATAATTCTTCACTGCAGCAATGTAAGAAATTATTTTTTATGAGTGGAAGAAAACTTTCCAGATGTGCCTTGTGTTACTGGTTTACCTACAGTCCAAATGCTGCATCATGGGGAAAAATAATTAAAGGGATACTAAAGTCCCCAGAACAACTACAGCTTAATGTATTTGTTCTGGTGAGTAGAATCATTCCCTGCAGGCATTTTCATGCAAACACGTTTACTTTGCCCAGTAGGGATCCCTTCACTGGCCACTCATCAGATTGCAGGTAGAGGTGCTTCCTGAGGCAGTGCAGCACTGCCATTCAGTGTCCCCACCCTCTGCATGGAGACACTGAACCTTCCTCATAGAGGTAGAGATGCATTGATTCAACGCATCTCAATGAGGAGGTGCTGATTGGCAAAGCCATTGTTTTGCCCCGCCTCCTTGCAGATTTCAGCCAATCCAATGCTTTCCCTATCGGAAATTGGATTGGATTGGCTAACAAGTGTAAATTCTGATGATGTCAGCAAGAAGGTAGATCGGGGGAGGGAACAAGCACCGGCAGGGCTAGCACTGGCAGACCGGCATGGCACTGGAAATAAGGAGTTTTCAGAGGGTTAAGGGAGGGGGGAGGGAGCCACCTAGATCGTGTTTTTAACACTTGACCCTATAGTGTCCCTTTAAATACCTATACACTTCAGACATTTTAGAGCAATTGTGTTTCTGTGATTCATGAACCGTAAGGATCGTTTCCTCGATGATATTTTTGGATTAAGCACAATATCAAGATCATAATGCCTCACCCCCACCTTTTCAAGAAAAAAACCAAACATCTATACACATGTATTTTTAGAAAGGGAAATATCCTTTGTTATAATACAATCAAGAGAACACAGCAAGAAAATTCCTTTTGAGCTTGCTGCGCAATAGTTACAAGGAGTCCGCATGTACAATACAGGGAAACTGGGGATTGTTTCTAGTGGTATCATTTATGGTATTGGGGGTTTCCTGTCGAGTTACTATTTATCTATTAACTCTGCGCAACATCAAATTCCTTAGGTTAAAATAGCAGTTACATGACTTCACAACAATGCACGGTACAATAAATACAACTATAAATATCTAAGCAGTCTAAAAAGCAATACTTTTTAAAGGGTTTGTTTGATTGTATCGTTTGAGGGAAAAAAAAGTGATTACTCCTGATCAAAACTGTGCTAAAAAAAAAAAAGTCACTATGATGCAGTGTGCTTTTAATCATTATCTTGAATTTAAATGGACACTATGATTACCAAAATAACTGTGCTTATTAAAGCAGTTTCCGTGTATAGATCATATCCCTGACGTTTCACTGCTCAATTCACTGTCATTTAGTAGTTAAATCACTTATGTTTCTGTTTATGCAGCAATAGGCACACCCCCCCTGACTGTAATTGACACAGGCTGCATGAAAACAAAATGGTTTTACTTTCAATTACCGTATATACTCGAGTATAAGCCGAGTTTTTCAGCCCATTTTTTGGGCTGAAAAACCCCAACTCGGCTTATACTCGAGTCATAGTCTGTATTATGGCAATTTGCATTGCCATAATACAGACCGGGGGAGAGGGGGGCTGGCAGAGCTGTAACTTACCTGTTCTGCAGCTCCTGTCAGCTCTCTCCTCCTCCGCGCCGTCCGTTCAGCACCTCGGTCAGCTCCCAGTGTAAGTCTCGCGAGAGCCGCGGCTCTCGCGAGACTTACAGTGTGAGCTGATAGAAGGAGCTGCACAGACCGCGCGGAGGAGGAGAGAGCTGACAGGAGCTGCAGAACAGGTAAGTTACAGCTCTGCCAGCCCCCCTCTCCCCCCCACTGAACTGCCACTGGACCACCAGGGAAGGAGAGCCCCCCTCCCTGCCATGTATCAAGCAGGGAGGGGGGACGAAAAATAAATATAAATAAAATAAGAAATAATAATTAAAAAAATAATAATAATAATAAAAAAAATAATAATAAAAAAAAAGGGGGTATAAGGACCACTGTGGGGGGGGGGGGGGTATAAGGACCACTATGGGAGGGAGGGGGTGGGATAAGGACCACTATGGGAGGGAGGGGGGGTATAAGGACCGCTATGGGAGGGAGGGGGGGGATAAGGACCACTATGGGAGGGAGGGGGGGATAAGGACCGCTATGGGAGGGAGGGGGGGGATAAGGACCGCTATGGGAGGGAGGGGGGGGATAAGGACCACTATGGGAGGGAGGGGGGGGATAAGGACCGCTATGGGAGGGAGGGGGGGATAAGGACCACTAGGGGAGGGGAGGGGGAAGTAAGGACCACTAGGGGAGGGGAGGGGGAAGTAAGGACCACTAGGGGAGGGGTGAGTCAGGACCACTGGGGGAGGGGGGTGAAGGAACACGGGGGTGGGGAGGTAAGGACCACTGAGGGAGGAGGAGGGGAGGTCAGGACATATGGGGGGGGGCAAATATCCTTGCACCGGCCCTGCACACACTGCACTCATACACACACTGCACTCATACACACACTGCACTCACACACACTGCATTCATACACACACACACACTGCACTCATACACACACACACTGCACTCATACACACACGCTGCACTCATACACACACGCTGCACTCATACACACACGCTGCACTCATACACACACGCTGCACTCATACACACACGCTGCACTCATACACACACGCTGCACTCATACACACACGCTGCACTCATACACACACGCTGCACTCATACACACACGCTGCACTCATACACACACGCTGCACTCATACACACACACGCTGCACTCATACACACACACGCTGCACTCATACGCACACACTGCATTCATTATACACACACTGTAAATAAATATTCAATTAATATATTTTTTTTAGGATCTAATTTTATTTAGAAATTTACCAGTAGCTGCTGCATTTCCCACCCTAGTCTTATACTCGAGTCAATAAGTTTTCCCAGTTTTTTGGGGAAAAATTAGGGGCCTCGGCTTATATTCGGGTCGGCTTATACTCGAGTATATACGGTATATGTTATCAACTTTAAACGATTTTTATCTACTGCTCCGCAAATTGAACATCAATTACAAAAAGGAGGCTCCTCTAGGGTCTAGCAAGCTGTTAACATAGCAGGAGATAAGAAATTCAAAATTAAACCGCATTTGAAATAAAGGGAGTGTAAACACCAGATTACTCTTTACAGGAAGTGCTTAGGAAGGCTTTGTAAGTCACAAGCATAGAGGTGTGACTAGGGGGCATAAACAAAGTGATTAAACGCCTAAATGGCAGAGATTTGAGCAGTGAGACTGCAGAGGCATGATCTATACACCAAAACGGCTTCATTAACCCCTTAAGGACGGAGGACGGTTCAGGACCGTCATCTGCATTTTTCCATTGCCAACCGATGACGGTCCTGAACCGTCCTAACTTTAAGATGCACTTACCCGATCGCTGTCGTTCCCACGGCGGCGACCGGCGGTGCTCCCGTTGTGGGGAGACTGCCTGCAGCCCAGACAGTCTCCCCATGGCGAATTAGGACCCCTGTGGCCATGTGATCGCTCAACAGGGAGACCACATGGTCACAATAGGTGTCCATGTGTCTGCCTGATGGGGGACTGCCTGTGCTGACAGGCAGTCTCCCTGCAACTGTAAAATCAAAGAAAAGAAAGTTAAAGTTAATAAAAAAAAATTATATATGTGTGTATATATATATATATGATATATAGACATATATTATATCTATATATCATATATATATATATATATATATATATATATATATAATGTCATACTAAGTGTATTTTTATATTAATATGTACATATATTGAAGGGATAGAAAGAGTTAAATGTGGGTTAATGAATCTCATCTTATAAATTCAGATAATATATCCTCTTTCTAATGATTTACTCAATAGCTAAATACCAGACTAACCACAGGATTATTTTGATCTTGGACTGTCCTTGGACTTCTGTGTTTTGATATTAAACTTCTGCTTTTGATAACAACCAGGCATCCGCAAACTAAAATTAATCTGATAGTTACGTGAAAAGTTACACGCGGAATAAGACATGCTTGACCACAAGGGATTTTGTGCAAAATCAGCTATATCCGCTTGTTGCAAAAACATGTATCCTGTGTAAACATTTATTGCATATTATGTAAGTCAAAGTTCATATCCGATACTGTATAAATATAACTATCTATCCCTAATACATTTGAAGTTCGTTGGAAAGCAACTGTGTGCGTGTCATTATTTGCTCCATCGTTCTTCCCTGAAATTCAGCCGGCAACGGAGACCAGAGAACGTCTAAGTGGGACAGACTCACTTAGGATAGAAGTTTCCTTTCAGCTTGGTGGCAGCGGTGGGATGTAGCCAAACCATTTTGGGTGAGTAGTAATTCCTTGTGTCTATTATTGCAGCCCTGAATCTATGATCCCCGTGGTTTTGTAAGACTACATTCATTTAGGAAAGGCTATTTTGTATTGTATTGTAACTCAGTTTACATAAAGGTCCAGATCTTAGTCTAGTAAGGGAACTAGACAGGTCTAGTAAGGGAACTAAACTGTGGTAATTCAAGGTGCCTATAAAGAGATATAGGTGATTTCTTAGTATATAAGTGAATATACAAGAGTTAGAGATAAGTGTAAACAAGTAATATCACTTGCCTTCTCTGGTCCCTAGTTGTCATTTTTCAAGTTTATTGTGTTGTGGGAAATTGTGTAGGACAGAGGTTTTGTAAGTAGATATCTGTCCTATAACCTTGGTCCTAGAATGGGAAATAACCAGTCCATTTGCTACCCTCCACCACACCCTGGGGAGTCATGTATAAAATATGTGTCCAAAGTCAGTCCTACTGGTGGCTTCTATACCATACCATTCGTGGCCAACCTTGCAGGTTGGACCGAGGCTATGGAATCCGCCAATCCTTTCCCCAGATTAGGAGCTAATGATGAATATCCCATGAACATGATCAAAGGATTATGTCTTGGTGATAAAAAGGCTTGGCCATGGTATGGCCCAGACCCAGATTGGGATAAAGAATATATGGAACAAGGTGGCATAAATTGGCTCCGAGTAGCCCCACATTGGTATCCTACTGACCCTGATGGTAAAGTATTAAAAGGGAAAAGAAAATTGGAAGCTTCAAGTTTAGGCATAGGTACACCTATTACATCCCCTACAGCAAACCAGATCCCTAGTGCACCTCCACCACCCTATGCCTCAACCATTCCTGCCTCTACTGGCACATATCCATCCCTTACTAGTAAGGAATTTCTTGTGAAAATCCAAGAAAAAGACAATGCAGGATGTTTTACATCCCCACCCCAGTCCACTAAACCTTTGTGGTACAAGGGTTAGCACACACTCAACCCTTCAACTCTAGACCCCGAGGATGGGATGGGACACATAGGGCTAGACCCAGAGGTGGTGGTTTTCAAAGAGGAGGCCGTCCCCAGAGGGGAAGATATCAGCACCAACAACAGTACCCTGACCATAATACATGCTTTAACTGTGGCCAACAGGGTCATTGGCGAAGTGCCTGCCTTTTTCCCCCTAAAACCATGTCAAATCCAAATATATCCCAAAACCAAAATGCACAAGCCACTTCTCAAGACTCCGCTCCAATGACATTCCCAGCACCTCCACCACCTCAATTCCCTCCTCCACCTCCACCTCCACCCCAAACCCAGCATGCCCATCACATTCCATGGCCACAATAGGGATGCCCGGAAGGAGACACTCCTGTTTTTCTCCAACTGTCCAGTAATAATACGGCTCAACCCTTTTATGTATTACACATTGAAGGTAACCCAATTCCTTTTCTTGTGGATACTGGAGCAACTTGCTCCAGTATATGCACTGCCTACTATGAAGGACCCAGGTCAAAAGCAGAACCTTCTGTGGGAATTAATGGAGTGTCTGTTCCAACATTCTGTACCCCCCTGCTTTCTGTCTACTGTCCTCTTAACTCTTCCCAAACCCTCCACTCTTTCCGCCTAATCCCTAACTGTCCTGTAAGCCTTTTGGGGAGGGATCTCTTGGGTATCCTGGGTGCCAAGATATTATGCACACCCCCAGGGGGTTTAGATCTGACCATGTTAGCACAACAAGAAGAACAGATAGATCTGTCATCCATCCCCTCCACTGTTTGGGCCTCTTCCATGTTAGATGTAGGTTTTGTTAACTGCACACCATACAAGGCTAAACTTAGGTTTTCCAATCCAATCTACCTCAAACAATACCCTTTGTCTGACCAAAAGGTACATGCTGTACGCCCAATGATAGAGTCCTTTTTGACCCAAGGAATCCTCACTATAGCTGTCTCACCATATAACACCCCCATTAATCCGGTCCCTAAAGGTGAAGGATACCGTTTTGTACAAGATTTCAGAGCCCTGAATTCACTAATAGTCCCAATAGCCCCCATTGTCCCAGATGTGGTCTCCCTCATCACTGCCATTCCACATGACGCCACATGTTTCACAGTTATAGACCTTAGCAATGCATTTTCTCTATACCTGTGCACCCCGAGACTCAGTTGTTGCTAGCCTTCACTTTTGAAGGACGCCAACTGACATGGACAAGACTTCCACAAGGCTATGTGGATTCACCAGCTGTTTATTCTCTGGTACTCCAGCATACTCTCAAGGCATGGCACCCCAGTCATGGTTCAGTCCTGTTGCAATATGTTGATGACTTATTAATATGTAGCCCAAGCCGTGTGGCATGTGTTAGTGACTATCAGTTTGCTCAAGCATTTGGCATCTGAAGGTCACAAGGTTGCAAAACATAAAATGCAGTTATGTTTGCCTCAAGTTGTTTATCTGGGATTTGTTCTGGCAGCTGGAACCAGACAATTGAGTCCTAAGAGGATAGAGACAATTCAAAGAATCCCTATGCCCGTCACAAAGAAGGAGTTGCTCACCTTCCTTGGCATAATTAATTATTGCCGTCAATGGATTCCTGAATGTTCCCATTATGACTCAATGCTCAGAAAGTCCACCTCCTCAGATAGCCCTGACATTGTTTGTTGGTCCCCAGACATGAAAAATGCCTTTTTGGTTTTGAAGGTGTCAATTGTTCAAGCTCTGGCTTTGGGTCTCCCTGTGTATACCAAACCATTTCATGTGTATGCTAAGGACAACTGTAAAACTATGGCTGCTGTGTGTGCTCAAGAGCAGGAGGTGGTTTACGCCCCATAGCATTTTTTTTCTAAGGTCATGCCCATCCCCGTGCAAGGAATGCCGGCCTGTCTCAGGGCATTGGCGGCATGTGCAATGGCTGTTGAAACTGCTGCTACTATCACTCTGGGCCATACTACAGTCCTACACACATCACACCAAGTCCAACACCTAGTTAAGCATTTGACAACCCAACACATGACAGCACAACGTCTTAGTGGTTATGAAATCATACTTCTCAACTCACAGAACCTCACCATAGAATATACACCACAAGGATCAGGTCCCATGGCTATTTTGCATTCTATTCTTTCCTCCCTGTCTTCTTCCTCTCCAAACTCAGTTCCCCCTTCAGCCCTCGAACATGACTGTCTTTCTTCAATTCACCTGCAGACCTCACCCCGCCTTGATCTACTGTCTACCCCTCTTTCTGATTCTAATGCTGTTTCTGTGTTTGTTGATGGGTCCTGTTTCAGACCCTCTGACGGCTTATACCTCACAGGTTATGCTGTAGTCCAATTACCTGATATCATTGTAGAATCAGGTTCTTCCCCAGTAGCTTCAGCTCAAGCTGCTGAACCGCTAGCTCTCACACGTGCATGTCACCTATTCAAAGATTACAAAGTTAACATCTACACTGACTCTCGTTATGCTCATGGGGTAGTTCACAACTTTGGAGTTATATGGCAAAGAAGGGGATTTGTAGGAGCTGATGGCAGACAAATTGCACATAGCAAACTCATCACTGAACTCCTCACAGCTATCCAATTACCTTTACAAATAGCAATCATACACTGCAAAGCACACACACAAGGTAAAGATATTGTGTCCCAAGGTAACGCCTTTGCAGACACAGTAGCTAAAGAAGCTGCACGTCTACCAATGGACCCTACAGGGCATTTTGACTGTTTTCTTTTATTGCCACCTACTTGTGCAGATAAAACTCTCCTCTCCCAGTTACAATCTTTTGCTTCCCCTTCTGATCTTGATTACTGGTCCAGGGAAGGTTTGATTAAAGATCAGTTTGATCTTTACTCTAAAGAGGGGAAAGTAGGAATACCAGAAGCAAGTTCAGCTGTTTTTATCAGCCAGGCCCATGGTCCCGGACACAAAAGTATGCTTCATACTTTTAAAACTGTCCAAGATACATTTTACATCAATAATCTCCGCACACAGGTACAACAGTTCATACAATCCTGTGAACCATGTATGAGATCCAATCCCAACATTCCTAAAAAACCACAACACGATCACCTCCCTCCTCCTACTGCACCTTTTACACATCTGCAGATTGATTTCACACATGTTCCAAAGACAGGAACTAGGCAGCAGTATTTGTTGGTCATTGTGGACCACTTTAGTCGTTGGCCAGAAGCATTTGTAACTAATAAAGAAGATGCTAAGACTGTGGTGAAAATCCTAACCACAGATATTATCCCACGATATGGGTGCCCGCTTCAAATCAATTCAGATAATGGTCCTGCATTTGCAAGCAAAATAACTCAAGAATTAGCCAAGTGGCTACAGATAACTTGGAAATTTCACATTCCCTGTCACCCACAGAGTTCAGGGGTTGTAGAACGAATGAACAGGACTATAAAAGATAAATTGATGAAGGCGACTGCTGGCACTTGGGTTAATTGGACAAAATATCTTCCAGCCATTTTGGCTGAGATAAGAATGACTCCCCATAAAGTGACTAAATTATCTCCATTTGAAGTTCTTATGGGACGCCCATTTCCCACTCCTTGGGCCAGGGAACCTTTGATAATTATGCCTGGTGATTTACACTTAATACAAGAACAATATGTGCATGAATTGTTGATCAAATTGAACGATATATATGGCAATGTTTCTTCGCAGTTTCCTTTGCCTTCACAGGAACCTACTCATTCTTTCAAGCCTGGAGATCCGTATTCATTCGACAACTTAACCGGTAAAGACAAAGACAAAGACAAAGGAAAAGACAAAGGGATCGATAGAGGCAACGATACAGACAAAGACGAGAATGCCGACACTATTGACCGGCGATGCCAGATTAATGCTCCTGCTACTGATATGTTCCCTATGTTTTTTTCTCCCGATTTATTTGATTAGTGACTGTTTATATCACTCCGCTAATCCTATACTGCCTTTTTGTAAACATACACAGAATGATTCTCAGACAGGGGTTACCAACAATACCAACCACACTCATATTCCTCACAACACTGATACCTACCACCCTAACATTCCTTACAATTCATCTTATAGCCTACCAAGGAAATTAAGTAGCCTCAAACGTAAGCCCCGTAGTCTCTCTTCTGATAACAAACCTCAGGTAACCATTATTAAGGGAGCAGATGACATTTTCCAGTTTTGGTTTAACTCATCCAGTACATCAGTAGCAACATTCACATTTGATTACTGTGATATAGTACCCTGTAGTCCTAAGGAACGAACTAGTGAATGTTATCTATATACTCCACCAAGTCAACAATACATTTGCATTACTGATAACTACTGGGGAAACAATTGTGATTACTGGGGCTCGGTAGGCTGGAACACTGGTACAGATTGGGAATATAGACCATATAGTGCTATGACCAGAATAGACAAATCAGGTATACCACTTAAGGAACGTTTGACCCTAACTAGAACTGATCCTAAGCCTAACATATATTCCTGTTATAGGAAGAAATTGGGTAAACGAATGCCCCTTGATACTTAACCTAGAAACCCCCAATAAAAATGATTAAGGTCTATACATATTATCTACCTATATAGATATGGTATCCCCTGCCACTAAAGGACGGTTCCAATTTAAGGATATGTGGAACTCAACAGAATGGGAGAAGCTTACTTCACATCAGACACTTGTTAACCCCCTCAAACCACATATACACACCCTTGGAGATATGATGGCCATAGCAGATGCAACTTTTGAGGATACTGTTGCCCTAGAAACAGGATACACCGACAATCTCTGGTTGGAATGGATGAGATATAATGCTCATTCCAATAACAGGTCCAATTGTTACGTGTGTGGCAGTTCCAGATCTCATTTAGGAACAGTCCCACTCTTTGTCCCTGATGAATATTGGAACGGTTTTCTTAGTCTATTCATTGGTACAAATGATTCTACAGATGGTTGTAAGACCTGGAAAGTAATGCATCCTTTAGGCGAGTCTAAAGTTAAATTACACGATGCCGTCTCCATTTACCCTGGTAATTATACATGTTTTAGGGGTAACAATACTGATAACAAAGGAAAACAATTTGGTAATTTTTCCAATGGTTTTTGTCCCTATTATAGTAACATCACCCTATTAAACCAGACTTTATCAGTTGGAGATGTATACTGGATCTGTGGGGACATGAAGATTAGATATAGGCTCCCCACTCCATGGAGGAGGTGAATGCACCCCAGCTAAAATTATCATGCCATTACACATCTTTAGTGATTCTCTTTCTGTATCCAAAGCAATACCTGTCTCCAGTCGAAGGAAGAGGGCAGTGCCCATTGGTAGCCTTGATCCACACATTTATTTAGATACTATAGGTATCCCACGGGGTGTACCCAAAGAATTTAAAGCAAGAGATGAAGTTGCAGCTGGATTTGAATCCATACTTCCTATGATTACCGCCAGTAAAAATGTTGATTGGATTAATTACATATAATATAACCAGCAAAGGTTTATTAATTATACTAGAGATGCCCTACAAGGCCTTGCTGAAAAATTACAAGCTACTTCACAAATGACTTTCCAAAATAGACTGGCCCTGGACATGATTCTAGCAGAAAAAGGGGGAGTTTGTAAATACATTGTCTCAGGGGTATGTTGCACCTATATACCCCAGAATACCGGTCCCAATGGAAAAGTAACTTTAGCTATACAGAACTTAGAAGATTTAGCAAAGGAAATGAAGAGTAACTCTGGGATAGCTAACTACTGGGGTGATTGGTTTAATTTCTCCTCCATCCTTAATACAGTAAAAACCTTAGGTCTGATCTTAATTATGGGTGCATCTATATCTCTCCTCTTTTATGTACTCACAAGAGTGATATGCTGCATCTATAAAAACACACCACCGTCACGTCCATTACCTCCACCAGTTTATGCAGAATACTTACAATTTTACATGCATGATAGCCATGCTCCTGAAAACATCTACATGTGATCTATATTAGCCAGGGTATATGCCATGGGAATAGTGGCCGAAGAAGTAATGAAAGTCCTGCAGAATTGGCTAGCAATTCTGAATGATCAGCTACCCTGGCTAAAACAACCCGAAAAGGGTATGAGCAAGTTCTTGCTCAAAGAGGGGAAATGAAGGGATAGAAAGAGTTAAATGTGGGTTAATGAATCTCATCTTATAAATTCAGATAATATATTCTCTTTCTAATGATTTACTCAATAGCTAAATACCAGACTAACCACAGGATTATTTTGATCTTGGACTGTCCTTGGACTTCTGTGTTTTGATATTAAACTTCTGCTTTTGATGACAACCAGACGCATCCGCAAACTAAAATTAATCTGATAGTTACGTGAAAAGAATCACGCGGAATAAGACATGCTTGACCACAAGGGATTTTGTGCAAAATCAGCTATATCCGCTTGTTGCAAAAACATATATCCTGTGTAACCATTTATTGCATATTATGTAAGTCAAAGTTCATATCCGATACTGTATAAATATAACTATCTATCCCTAATACATTTGAAGTTCGTTGGAAAGCAACTGTGTGCGTGTCCATATACAAAATTACATAAATAATTATATAAATATACACGTAGACTTCAAATATATAAATATGCATATATATTTAAATTCTACGTGCGTATTTATGTAATATTTTTACATAATTAAGTTATTTTATTGATTGCAATTTAAGGGACCTGCCTGCCAACCCAGGCCGAAAGTCCAGAGAGTTTAATTTGCTATCACTGTATTTTACCCTGTAACGTTCTACGACACCCTAAAACCTGTACATGGGGGGGTACTGTTTTACTCGGGAGACTTCGCTGAACACAGATATTAGTGATTTAAAACAGTAAAACATATCACAGCGATGATATTGTCAGTGAAAGTGACTTTTTTTTGCATTTTTCACACACAAACAGCACTTTTACTGATGATATAATTGTTGTGATACATTTTCCAGTTTTGAAACACTAATATTTGTGTTCAGCAAAGTCTCCCGAGTATAACAGTACCCCCCATGTACAGGTTTTTTGAAAGTTACAGGGTCAAATTGATGTGGAATTATTAAAAATCTTTATTGTACTTGTATTGAATTATTGTACTAACTCCATTTTAACTTTATACTGTGACTTCGTCCTCCATTTTGTCCTCCTAACCTGACTTCTTCAATCCTCCATTTTGTCCTCATGACTTAACTTGTTCATTTTAAAACTACATTACGTGACTGAACTTCTCAACCCAATTAATACAGTAGACAAAGACCGTGTTTCCTTCAAGGACAAGTACCAGGAGGTGCTGGCTACTCCTTAAGACTTGCTGGCTACTCCTTAGAGCTTGTAAGATAGTACAGTTTGAAGGCCACAGAACACAGTAGTAATGAAATGTTCTATTCATAAGAGACCTTGCACCTGGACATAAAGCCTGATATCATTGACCGTGTAAAATGACGCTTAGGACCCCTTGTCCCCCACCCGTGTCCAGAATAATCCCACCTCTGATGGGTGGGCACGGGACTAACCTCTTAATTTTACGAACCAATAGGTAAGACACTAACCCCGTCACTTAACAATTAATCCAATTGATGATGTTTATTTGCTGATATTCTAATAATCAATGATGACGCAAAATGCCTCTTAAAAGGGCCTGCGCGCCCGCTTTTTCTTCACTTGCCAATAAACTTTCTCGAAGTTATTTTAACCTGAACCTCGTGTGTCAGACTTAATTACTTCAGCGTATATACGCAATTTAATTTTATTGATTTGGACAGGAACAGATAGACTTTGAACATTTTGGTTTACTTTCAAAAAGTACCATAACAACTTGGCGCCCAACGTGGGGCATCGGGCTATGTCCGGCCGGTGAGCCGTCCTAAGGAAGACAAGGGTGGACGGAGGAATCCAGGGGGAAGGAAGGGAGATTGATCACCTCCAGATACACGGTAGAGACTTCTGCAGAACCACCGGTACGTTCCGGCCCCTTTGATTGACCCGTCCACGTGTCTGTGACTGCTTCCCGGGAGGACATCAAAGACAGGTAATATCTTGCCCGGTGTCTCGTTACTCACTTGTTTACCTGCATTTTAGTCTATCTGTTGCCTGGGTGTGTTTGAATTGTGTTTGAATTGTTTGCCTGTTTCCCCATTTTGAGATAAAGGGGGGGTGGACCTGCAGGGGATTTGCCTGGGGTTCTGTCTTGCTTGTTTTCCCCTTTTTGGGATAAAGGGGGGTGGACCTGAGGGGACTTGCCTGGGTCTTCTGTGTGTCTGTCTATCTGTTTGTATTTTACCCCTTTTGGGATAAAGGGGGGTTGACCCGTGGATGTGTTCCTGGGGGGTCTTCTGTTGCCTGTTTTACCTCTTTTAGGAACCACGGTGCTGTGGTTGTAAGGAAAAAGGGGGGTTGACCCGTGGATGTGTTCCTGGGGGGTCTTCTTTGCCTGTTTACTTCTTTTAGGAGCCTCGTGGCTGTGGCTGTAAGGAAAAAGAAGTTTGTGGAACTGTGGGATCTGTGTAGAATCATAGTTTCCTGTGATCCAAGTTTGTGACACTTTGATAGCCTAGCTAGCTTCACTGTGCGCGTTCGGACTATCCAGCTCTAGTTGAGTTGGGGACGTCCTGACCCGGACCATCCAGCTCTAGTTGAGTTGGGGACGTCCTGACCCGGACCCGTCGGCTCTAGTTGAGCTGAAGGTCCACTGATTATTTAATCGTGGTAGGAGACTTAGCCTTGTGGCAGGGGACTTTGTTTCCTGGGGGAATTCAGGCAGGTATTGCTTGTTTTTCGCATCACGTGGTAGTGAGACTTATAAGTGGGTTTTATAGGGGCACTACGGGAGTGAGGATAGACGTGGCCACATTCTTGTGGACTGCAGAGTGGAGGGAGGCTGGAAAGGATTTCGGACCGGTGTTAGCTGTTATCCTTGGCCGCTGGTAGTGAGACTTATGAAAGTCGTTCTCCGAGCGGGGACACTACGAGGTTGAGAAAGGTGACTTTGGAGTAAGCACATGTAGAAGGAAAGGGATTATTGTTGATTTTATTTGAACTGTAATGCATGCACTGTATTTCAATTGTATTGTTGTCTTGTCTGTTTTATTAGGAGTCTCATGAACTCCTGTGTCTGTCTCTAAGGATTTTTCCTTGCCTTTCATCTTTTCTAAACTTCCTATATTATTATACTATCCACTCCCATTTCTCTTGAAAGAGAAGTGATTGGTCACACACTTCTCACCTCGCTCCAATCCGTGTCTACCACCCCGGGTAGGCGGATTCAGTGACTAGTCTACGTTTTGGGAAGACGCACCTGAGAAAGTCCCACGATTCTCGGGTGGCAGTCGAGCATTGTAGACGTTCTTGTTCAGTTTTCCTTCTCTCTCCCTATATCTAGGACGCTGGTATAGGGGTAAAGGGATTATGGGACAGGATTTAAGCAAGCCCAGTAAGGGCTGGTTAGCATGTGATTTAGTCGAAGACAGAGAGGGTGAGGAAATGGTTAAAGGTGTTGAAAAGATTGCAAAAGTATGTAGAATTGCTGTACCGACATGTGGAAGATTGCAACCAGAAAGTTGGCGTAGGTTACTGACAGAAAAGAAAGGCAAACTTACAGATAATGGTTTATTAAAGACTGCTGAAGCATGGTATAGAGTAGCGAAGGCTATTCAGCTAGAAGGTTGGGTTGAGGAAGAGATAAATCACAAAGGTGTGAAATTGTTTGTGTATCATAATAATTGTGTTGCTGGGGTCTATCCTCAGCCAGCGCCCAAAACCGGCGCCCAGGGAATGTCTATCCCCAAGGTTCAGTCAGCAATTAGTGATAGCCAGCTGACTATGTTCCCCACTCCCAATACCCATCCCATCACCTCCCCTGTCTGCCCGGTCTTGAATTCTGATGGATCTTTCTTTTCCCCTGCCCCATCTTTAACATTCCCATCATCCTCATCCATCCCTACGCTACCTGCTATACCTTCCCCTAACATTTCATCTGCCATTCCTGCCCTACACTCTCTCTCTGTTCATGACCCCCTCCTCTCTTCTTCCACCCAACTAACCACCTCCTCCGCCCTTGCCCCGGCTCCTCCCTCTACACCCACCCCTACCAATCCCTCTCCGTTCCCTCCCATCTCCACCCCAGCTCAATACCCCACCTCCTTCCCCTCCCCAGCCTGGCCCTACCCCTTCCCATATCCCATGGCCCTGCCCTATCCCGGATATCCACTCCCCACTCCCCAAGCCACGCCCCAGGTTCCGGTCATGCCCAGTCCGGCACAGTCTGCCCCGGATGTGCCCTCTTCCAACATGGCCGCCACTTCTTCCCTTAACCCTAATGTAGTACCTTCTCCGGCCACCAATATGGCGGCCCCCAGTTCGGCCCTGATGCCGGTAATTCCCGGTGACTACCTATCCCCAGGTTATGACTCGCTAGCCACCCCTGCATCTGGGGCTCGTTCCCAACCACCGATCCTTTCACCTCATTCAGGCCCTGCACCACGCAAAAGAGCCAATATCATAGAATTCGATGATGACGAGATGGACAGGGTGTCCCATGTCTCATCGGAGCTTGCCGCGGGAGCCCCAACTCATCGTTCTATCGATGACCCCTTTGGCCACAAGGGTCGGGGAGAACAGGCCCCTCCTAAATATGTTGCTTTCAATCCCACTCAAGCTAGTGCTCTAATGAAATCACTCCCTGACCCAGAAAAACAGCCTATGCCCTTCTACCGAGGGATAGTTCAAATTCAAAAGACTTATTCCGCAGCATGGCGTGATCTACTGAGCATTTGTGCTATAAAAGCAGGGGATGCATATTGGCCAAGCATGGCCCGACACCTCAGTACAGATCTGCTCAGCAGTGATGTTGATTACCCCTCTGGAGTAACTTTTTGCACCCAATTAAGAGAATGGGCTAAGGACAAACTTGCGGATCAGGCTGCTGGCCTTACTGATGTTATTCAAGATAAAGGAGAATCAGTGGAAAGGTTTCATGCAAGACTGTATCAAATGTTCACAGATTTGGGGTTTGATCTTACAGATAAGATTCATTCACAAATGCTGTCAGGTGCGTTTGTCCAAGGTGTTAAAGACTCTATACGCAAGGGAATCATTGCTGCACGTCCTGAATACAAGGTTGTTCCTTTGGATACCCTGCTTTTAGTTGCTAGAGGTCTGGAATCTGTTCAGACCCCAAGAAGACCCAATCCAGCTCCACTCATGGTGGCCCGCGCTACCCCCATCACCTCTGGCACCAAGGGTGCCAAGCTAGAGGATGTAACTTGTTTTAATTGTGGGGCTCAGGGACACTACAGAAGTGATTGTCCGGAACCTAAAAAGGAACCTGGGGCACCCAGAAAGTTCTCTAAATCTGCCCCAGGCCCCAAGACCGAGAAAAAGATTCCAATTATTGAAGAACCAGATGATTAGGAAACTGGCAAGCCTGTGTCTGTAATCCCTGTAATGGCAGCGTCAACAGGGGATAAGGGAGGGCCACTTGCCACAGTGACTTTGCCCATTGAAGACCATCCTACTACATTTCTAGTTGACACAGGTGCAGCCCGTAGTGTTCTACGAGAACAAGACCTGCCAGACCCATCCTTCCTGTCCAGTATTGATGTCTCTTGTGTTGGAGTGGATGGCCAGCCAAGACGTAGCCCTTTAACAACTCCACTACGAGTTGGCTCTAGCCTGCTTGCTCGCTTTGTAGTATCCTCCACATGCCCCATTAACCTGTTAGGTGCTGATGTTCTCTCACGCCTGCAAGCATCCATCACCTTTACCCCGGATGGGCAGGTAGAAATGTTTACACCTCTGTCTGTATCAGACACTTCAGCCCTATGCTCTTTGCCTCTGATGCTGCATATAGAAAAGCCCCGTGAGGAGGCAGCAGAATTAAGGTCCAATTTCCCAGAGGAATTAAAAACACAGGTGCCCGCTAAGTTATGGTCCTCAGGCCCAGAGGACATAGGTCACCTAAATGTTCCCCCTGTGGTGGTAAAGCTTATTTCAGGAGCTAAGTTACCAAGAAAACCACAATATCCATTAAAACCAGCACAGTCTGCTGCAATTTCTGTCCACATCAAGGCACTCTTGGGGAAGGGTGCCCTTGTCAAATGTAAATCTGAATGCAACACCCCGTTATTTCCTGTGAAAAAGAAAACTCCAAAGGGTGAGCCAGAGAAGTACAGGATGGTTCAGGATCTCCGTGCTGTTAATGAAGCTACCGTCCTAGACACCCCTCTTGTACCAAATCCTCATACTCTGCTCTCCGGAGTCCCACCATCTGCAAAATTCTTCACAGTTATTGACCTGGCCAATGCCTTTTTCAGTGTCCCACTGGACCCATCCTGTCAATACCTGTTTGCTTTCACTCATGAAATGCAACAGTATACCTGGACTGTCATGCCCCAAGGGGCACAAAATTCTCCAAGTCAATTTGCTAAGGCCATGGGCACCATCCTTGACCCATGGCAAGCTGAGCACCCAGAAGTTGTCCTACTTCAGTATGTGGATGATCTACTGCTGTGTGGAGATGATATTCCCACTACTGAAAGGTGTTCAATCAGTCTTCTTTCCTATTTGGCAGAACAGGGATGCAAAGCTTCACTCATCAAGCTACAATTCTGTCAATCTTCAGTGATCTTCCTTGGACATTGCCTATCTCAAGGTACCAGACATCTTACTCGGGACCGGGTAAGAGCTGTTCTGGACATTCCACCTCCGAGGACTTCAAAGTCTCTTCATGCCTTCCTAGGCCTCATTTCCTACTGCAGAGCATGGATCCCAGAAGCCTCTCTGCTTATGCAACCTCTCTATGACGCTCTTAAGTCTGACCCGTTTTGTCTGACCAATGACGCCCTGGACAATTTCGATGCTTTAAAACGTGCCATTGCTTCAGCTCCTGCCTTGGGCCTACCTGACTACTCCAAACCTTTCAAATTATTCGTCTCTGAAAGACAAGGCCATGCTACAGGAGTCCTCACCCAAACTAATGACTCAAGAGGCCGCCAGAGGCCTCTTGGATATTTCTCATGTCAACTGGACATTGTGGCCAGAGGGACTCCTTCCTGTCTCAGGGCTGTTTTTGCTGCGAGAGAACTCATAGAAAGAACCTCAGACCTGGTCCTTGGCCACCCTCTGGTTGTTTTGGCCCCTCATGACATTTCTGCCATCATCAACCAAGTCCAGCTCAAGCACGTGTCTCCAGCCAGACATCTGCGCTTACAGTGTCATCTTCTTTTGCCTGACAACATTTCCATACAAAGATGTCAAGTGCTTAATCCGTCCACTCTTCTTCCACTCCCTGAGGGGGGTATCTATTATGGATTTATCACGGATGAAACCTACATTCACCTGCTCTGTGGATGTATCAAGAAAGTCATGCATCCACATTTGACATTTTATGAAGGCGAAAAACCTCTCTGTGAAGGCCCAGATCACGCCTTCTGCACCATGTGGTACAAACCGAACATTACTCCTGAACCTTGCTATGAAGATGAGCTTTACCACCGGACCGATGTAAAGCTCACTGCACAAGACTTCTATTGTGACTCTGAAGGCAATAGCATGGTCTTGATCCAGCTACCTCAACAACTTAACTACCTTTACCGTCATTGGGATACTGCTATCCCACATATTCCTGTTACCAAGTTGAAGACAAGGTCATGGAATGATCTTGGGCCCATGGCAAAACTATGGGCCACCATGAACGAAGAACAGCTACAGGAAAATGGTATTGTCAAATACCCAACAACTGACCTTCTAGAAGCATGGCCACGCCATTTCCTGGAAAAGGAATTCCAAGATCTGGTCATAAAGAATGATTATGACCCAGAAACACCTCATGACTGTTTTGAACAGATGAAAATGGAAACAGTGCACTTACCAACTGTGCATGAGAACCCATTACCAGATCCGGATTTTACCCTGTTTGTGGACGGATCGAGATATGCCGATGAAGGTGGAACATATCACACAGGATATGCCGTAACCACAACAGATGAAGTCATTAAATCATCATCCTTACCGCCAGCAATGTCTGCGCAAGAAGCTGAATTACAGGCTCTGACTTCAGCATGCAAAATTTCCGAAGGAAAACGTGCCAACATCTATACAGATTCAAGATATGCCCTGGGTGTGGCACATGACTTCGGCCTAATTTGGAAGACTAGAGGATTTCTTACCACCGCCGGTACACCAGTCAAACACAGCACTGCAATCAAGGAGCTAATGGATGCCCTCCTACTCCCCAAAGAAGTGGCCGTTTTGAAAGTTAAGGCCCATGGGAAATTGGATACAGATGAAGCAAAGGGCAACCATTTGGCTGATCAAGCTGCTAAGTTAGCGGCCAGGGATCTGCAGGAAGTGGATGAAGAAGTGTCCGGACAAGAAGAAGAAGAAGAAGAAGAAGTCCCTATTTTTGCTTTGCAAACTCTTCCTACTGATTTGCGAATTTTACAAGAACAACAAGCTGCAGTCACTCCTGAGGAAATCCAGAAATGGAAAAAGAAAGGAGCTGTCCAAAAGGACGGAATATATTACAACAACTTCAAATTTTGTCTTCCCAGAAATTTATACCCAGCAGTGGTCCAATGGGCACATGGGCCTGCACACCTGTCAAAAGAACTGATGGCCGCCCTCATACAGAAGTATTATGAAGCACCCGGAATCACAACATTGATAAGCAACTTCTGCAAAGCCTGTGTTATTTGTGCAAAATGCAACCCGGGAAGACCATTTCAAACATTTCATTCCAGGTTTTAAAAAACACTTCAGTGTAGTTTTGGCTATGTGTTAAGGGTTATTAGCCTGCTAGGAGCTGAACCTTGGCTTCATTCTTACGTGTCTTGCAGATTGAAACAGGGTTTTCCCCTAGAGTTCAATAAAACAAATAAATAGCTTACTCTATTAAAGTTGCTGTCACCTTCTACCTTATGTCCACCTGTTCTTCTCGTCCTTCCTTCTTACCAGTTCTTCTTTTTTAATGTATTTTTCCTAAAATATGGTCTACTTTGCTTTATGTATTTTTACTCCACTTGACAAAACTTTTCTAAGTTCCCCCAGAAGGTGATAGAGTTGCTTTAATTCTGAGTGTATTACCATATTTTTTTATTTTTAACATACTTGATCATTGTTTTAATATCAAATAGGAGACCAACATATTTAAAAGTGGTAAGAAATAGAAAGGACATTACTCAAATAGCGCTAATACTTTCCTTTTTAATATTTAAAAGTGCCCCATTATCAGATAATAGCAGGCCCACACTTAATTTACTGGTCACATCTGTATGTTAAGTCGGGGCATGTGTGAGGTATTAATCCCCCCTATAGCAATATATTTACCTCCATAAGCTTTAGCCCTCGCGCCACTGAGGATTTTTAACCATTTGTGGCTTACCTAAGTAACAAGCCTGACAGAGATATACCCCATCTGGTCTGTTCACATTAAAATCTAAATCTAAGTCTAATAATAAAATAATTGTTGTGCCATTTATGAGAAACTAGTCCTTCATAAGAGACCAAAGTCACCATTGCACAGCATGTCCACAGCTATAGTATGGAATATAGTGACATCATTCCATATATACCTGAGGAATACTGATGCTTTTGGTGCATTCTGATGTTGGGAGAAAAATGCCAGAAATTGGTTCAGAGAAAGAAATGAATATTGGTTTTCGACCAGCCATCACTGGAATGCAGAAACAAAATATTTCCTACTTCACTGAATATATGATGATAATGAGATTAATGGTGCGTGTGACATACTCTGGATAACTTGTCAATAACTATATATTCACAGGAAAAATCTGATCCACCACTCACTTTTTCCACAGATAACACCAATATTGAACTGGTCACTGTGGGGAAAAATGTCCCATTTCTGTGTTAATCTTATCACTCTACCTCTCCCCAAATTACTGGACCCACTCTCTACCTTTTAGTGCATCTTTCCCATTCCCTCCATATGTAAAAATAAATAAATAAACATTTTCCTTCCATTTCTTTATCAATTAACCACTTCTTTAAAATCCCTAGATTTATCTTGCCCAGTAATATCACTATTCTCTTCCCAATAATTATTATTTTTTACTCTGAGGCCCCCTTCCTTTGCCAGCAGTGTCTGTGAGTCAGCGCATAGAACAACTTGTTCTTATAGAGTAGTATGAATAACTATACTGCCAATAGTTTATAGCACCATATTCGTTATGTCTGGCAATCCATTTGCAATGTCATGGTGTATTAAGAAAAGGGGGGTGGGGGGGGGGGGGGGGGGGGAGGGGAGGAGGGAGAAACACCGAAGGAAAAAAATGCTGGCACAATACAAATTTTGCATTAGATTTCCTGCCAAGTTACAAATTCAGACTGTTTATTTCCAAGGCGTAGCACTTAAAGCACACTGCTTTGCCAAAAAAATGTAATGCACCATAGACCACAATAAAACAACAAGGGATTCCTGGGGAGTTTCAGGAGAGATCACCTAGGGACATTCCTGTTTTCAAACAGCTATTAACGTAAAGTGAAACCAATGTAGAATATGCAGGCTCAGCTAACAGGAGGGAATCCTCAGTTACATGCTAGAGATTATAGGAACTGTTGTCTTCAACTAGTTTAAAAATTAAAGGGAAAGTAAATCTACTTTTAAAGATAACTGACTCATCCACGAAGTATTCTAGCCAATCCAATGTTTCTGCTACAAATGAATTGAGTTGCTTCTGAGCATTAGGTAGACACTGAAGTATCTATATAGCTTTGTGTTTGTTTTTCTTCTGTTTAATGTCTCTTGTCTTTTTACAAAATAAGAAATTTTCGTAGCTTTTCTTCTGTTGTGAATCTTTTTTTGCGGTTATGCAAAACAAAAACAATCAGGAACGACATGTAACTTCGGAAAATTTGAATGTATCCAGAACCAAATAAGTTGGAAATCTTTCTATGATGATATATACGACGGCATCGACACTGTTTTCCTGAAAGATCAGACTTAGCCCCTATATTGTTACTGTTGTTAATCATTCACCTTTTTTTTTTTTTTAAACTGTCATGGTTTTCCAAGCAAGTAGCAATAGAAGCAAAAAGTCGCATAGTTTACGTATGTTATTTATCAGTTAACTACACTCGCTGGCAAAGGGCAGTGATCTCTGAATGACATGGCACATTTGTTCTTTCCAAACCTCTAATGTCAGTGCACATGCACTATCCGAAAGCCTCACTGGATTATAGGTTAACATTGAGCTGAAACTTCGTATATTGTGGCAATCTTTTGTCCAAATTCACTTAAATGTGTAACTAGCAATTCTCAGTAAGAAGGGCATATAGGCAAACAAGAACCTATATGTGACAATAGGCTCAAATGCTATTAATACGGATTTCATATTTTTCATGAGTAAATTACATCAAAAACACGCTTAAATTGTTGGCCAATAAGATTGCACATTGTACAGGTTATGATGTGTTTCTCTGCATCATTGCAGCAGCCATAAGCCATAAGACTGCCTTTTAGATAAGTGGCATAAAAGTAAGAATTTGTATTCCTCCTTTGTTGTCCAAAATGTTTCCCAACTTAAGCACCCCAAGAACACACAAGTTGAGCAGACACCTTTACCGTTCTCTAGAGAGTCTGAGCTGGGTATGTGCATCCTTCTTGATTAGAAGAACTGAGGCTCAGGCAAAGTCCAGGTTGACAAAAGCTAAAATATGTCAAAGCTTCTGCCATCAATTGTCAGTTTCAAAGTAACCACAAGCAATGGCTGTTTGAGAGTGCATTTTCTTGCATTTCATGAGTTTGTCTATGGAGGATACCATGATCTCAGAGGATCTTCAACAGAGTGCTGGGCTTTACTCTTGCGCATGAACAAGAGTCCAAGAAGTGGACTCCTGGTTGATTAAGAACCAACAGCTGTTCCCACAGGAAGAGCGCTCAGTAAGTACAACTACGATCAGCCTCACCCAAGGCCCACTGAACAATGAATGGAGATGACAAGATTTTCATGGGTCTTGGCAAAATATGTAAGCACACCTGAAAAGGCTTCAATAATTCACAGAACGGAAAAAGAAGTCTTGTTGATTTACAGGTATACCCAATACATGTTGGGGAGTCTTCCATATTTCTCCAATGATTTGATCCTTAGAACTCTGACAGTCATAACACACAGCCTAATAATTTTTTTGCTTTAATAAAAAAACAAAGACAACATGCTATGTGATGCTGAACAGACATTCTAAACACATACACTAGATTTTAGACACATCTCTTTGGTATGCTACATTCTAGTGCTGATAAACAAAAACAAAAACAAAAAAATATCACTACAAAATTTTTTCGAAAATATTCTTTCAATAATGACTTTTATTTAACATGAACATAAATATAATCTTTGGTTGTACAGATCCTAGACATAAGAGACATACTGAGTTTTTATGTTTAATGATTTTGATATACCTTAAACTCTTCATCAGGATCAAGCTTAGGTTGTATCAAATGTCTGGATTTAGTGTCGGGGAATAAGATCTCATTACGTGTAAATGGTGTAAACATCACAAATGTAAAATACAATGTCTAAAATTGTTATTTTCCTTGAGCAGTTAGGCCAGTTTTTCAGGACACAGTTAATCAGATTAAGCCTTGAGTTTGAAAGTAGTTATCTGCAGATCAAAGTAAGCTATTCATTTCCCAACAGCAAATGGTTTAAAACATGCTGCCTTGTGCCAATAGCTTTGAGAGAAACTAAAGACAGAGATTTAGCAAAATGCAATGAATCTAGCAAATGGTTTTTGCAGTGGACAAAATCAACTACCCTACGGTACATATTTGCTATTAAATGCATCAACCAACATATTTTCAAAAAAAAAAATATATATATATATATATATTTTACGAGGGTGTCCTCGTATACCTATTCTTCCTGTCACTGTATAATTATCTCATTTATTGTAAATTTCTCCCCCCCCCCCCCCCTTTCATAATGTTGTAAAGCACTGCGGAATTAGTTGGCGCTATATAAATACCAATTATAATAATAATAATAATAATAGTTAAACACGGATCTGCATACCAGTCAAGCCATAAGATAATTTTCTTTTCCCACAGATTTCAAATTTGCAGTGATTTCATTACTGCAAAGGATTGTGGGTGGGCATAGCCATATTAGTTCAACAAGGAATCATCTTTTTGCCTCATTATTCCATTTTAAACATGGATTCCTTCAAGTTTATGTCTGCTGTATACAACAGCTTTGAAACACAACTCAGGAAAAGATGAAAGCCGGTGAACCACTCATAGACAACTGTTTTGTTGTTAATGCAACTCATCAGCATGAGGCTGGTTACTGGCTTGCTATTGAGGCTTGGCATTACATGTGGAGCACAAATCAAGAAAGTTATGGTGGTGGAAAATAAAAGTGATTGAAAACCCCTTCCACCTGAACCATAGCTTTCTTAATTTGTGCTCCGTAAGCAACGCCAAGCGCCTTTATGTAACCCTCCTAGAGGTGGTTCTTTTGCTCTCTGTCAAAGCAGCTACAATGCATGTGCTACCGGAACTGAGAAATGGTACATTCCTTTCAATCTCTCTAAGGACCGTAGTTGATCTATAATGGTGGAAAAGACTAGAATCTCAAGTGTTTCCCAGCATCTTGCCAGAGAAAGAATTGCTGTTTTGCCTCTTGAAAATTACTTGAGAAAGCAAAAACTATACCAGATTTGTTGCAAATTAAAAAGAACTAAAAACAAAAAAGTAGCCAACACAGGACAAGCTCACCATAAGTGTAAGAGAATCCCCTTCAGCAAGGGTTAAGGCAAAGACATGAAATTGACACATGGCCCTGTGCCATGCTTCTGTGCACAATTATTTTAGCATAATCATTAAATCTATGGTAGAGCCATAGCACTGAGAAGATAATAGAGATCAATAAGATCCGTTAGGTGTTCTCATAGACAGGGGGGGGGAGCCAGCTGAGTGCTACACTGTAGTTTTGCAGGGTTGGTGGCACAAATGTTCCCTGCATTCTGTCATGTGCCAGCCTCTTGCAATACATTACTTGACCAATGGCGATCTCACTTTTCAGCTGCATACTAAACTTTGCTACTTAATTGACAGTCCAGACCTTAAAGGAACACTCCAGACAACGGTGCTATACATATTATACACACACACCTAGAAACAGATTGTAAAGGTAAACATAGAAACATATTACGTGACGGCAGATAAGAACCATTCGGCCCATCGTCTGCCCAATTCTCTAAATACTCCCATTAGTCCCTGGCCTCATCTCATATCTAGTATAGCTTTATGCCTATCCCATGCATGCTTAAACTCCCACACTGTGTAAATAAACAATTGATTCATCTACTCTTACCATTACTAAAGATTGTGTTTGCTTATAGTGTAAAGCGCTGCGGAATATGTTGGCGCTATATGAAAGAAAGAAAAAAATAAGAATATTTGTCCGTTAGTGTCTCGAGTCTGTATTCCTGACATTATAGTGTCCCGGTTTGTATTAATGCCCCCCTCCCTAGGACCTAGGTGCATAAACAAAAACAAAACAAAAAAAGTGATTTACTTACCTTTTTCCAGCACCAAGGCTCCCTCAGCACTACTTATCTCTTTGTCTCCACTGGTGTGGCCCAATCCATTGCTCCTCTTTTTACCCTCCAGTTTGGCACAAAAGATAAATCATGCTGCATTTGGCATCGTCACGTAATTTCCATTGGGGATCAATAAGAGTCAGATTACATATCTGCAGCAAAACTATAAGTATCATAATTTATTCCCAGAAGACTTACTATCAAAAGGCATGATGAAGAGCCCTGGAAGCAATTACATCAGCATAAAGTGGGCTGTACATTTAATCACTATTAGACTTAATGTAGAAGCATCTTAAAAGGGACACTATAGTGCTAGCAATACAAACACTGTATTTGTAATGCAATAATGTATTTGTCCCCTTCCCCCACCCCCCCCCAATGCCCATCCAAAAAAATTTAAATTAAAAAAAAAACCTCCTTATTGAGAAGCACTGTGAGCCTGCCACTCATACGCCTTAATGCTTTCCCATTGGAAAGAGTTGTATTCACTGCATTCCTATGAGCTTCTTTGCCATGTGACCTGGTTTTACTCTGTCAGTGTAGCAGAGGCACCTCTAGTGACGGTCACTAGAGGTGGACTTAATCCTGCAATGTAAACATTAGAGTTGCTAAATAGAGTTGCTAAAAAAAAATCAATGATTTACACTGCAGGGTTAAAAGTGCTATCTAAATTGTGAAGACGTTTGGGTTTACAATTATTTTTTATACAGGTTTATCTCCGTATGTGAAACTATATTTGCAAAGAAAATATTTATGTTAAGCAAGTGTCAATAATAAGCCAATTTTCCAAAATTTCCACTAAAAATTAAATCTAAAACACACAGTGCAAGAACAAACCATGCTGAGTGGAACGTTTTAATATTTGAGTACATTTTGTATGGAGGGGGAAAAAAAAACTTTCCATATTTGTCTGTATACAAAAAGCTTGCCATGATCATACCTCGCTTTTAATGGAAAATAAAACAAGAAAAACATTTTGAGAGCACTTGTGAGATTAGCAAACATTTATCATATCTATGAGGTGGATAAGAATGCAGATAAGAACCATTCAGCCCATCTAGTCTGACAAATTGTCTAAATACTTTCATTAGTCCCATCCCAGGCATGCTTAAAGGACCACTCTAGTGCCAGGAAAACACTAGTTTTCCTGGCACTAGAGTGCCCTGAGGGTGCCCCCACCCTCAGGGACCCACTCCCGCCGGGCTCTGGGGGGAGGAAGGGGTTAAACTTACCTCTTTCTCCAGCGCCGGGTGGGGAGCTTTCCTCCTCCTCTCCTTCTTCCTCGCGACGTCATCGGCTGAATGCGCATGCGCGGCAGGAGCCGCGCTCGCATTCAGCCGGTCGCAGAGGAAAGCATTTACAATGCTTTCCTATGGACGCTTGCGTGCTCTCACTGTGATTTTCACAGTGAGAATCACGCAAGCGCCTCTAGCGGCTGTCAATGAGACAGCCACTAGAGATTTTGGAGGCTGGATTAACCCTCAGTATAAACATAGCAGTTTCTCTGAAACTGCTATGTTTATAATAAAAAGGGTTAATCCTAGAGGGACCTGGCACCCAGACCACTTCATTAAGCTGAAGTGGTCTGGGTGCCTAGAGTGGTCCTTTAAACTCCTTTACTGTGTTAACCTCTACCACTTCAGCTGGAAGGCTATTCCATGCATCCACTACCCACTCAGTAAAGTAATACTTCCTGATATTATTTTTAAACCTTTGCCCCTCTAATTTAAGACTATGGCCTCTTGTTGTGGTAGTTTTTCTTCTTTTAAATATAGTCTCCTCCTTTACTGTGTTCATTCCCTTTATGTATTTAAATGTTTTTATCATATCCCCCCTGTCTTGACTTTCCTCCAAGCTATACATGATCTTCAGTATTAAAGCAATTTAACCTGGAACGATGGATACACTTCAGTATAGAAAATCTTTACGCACTTACAGTTAAATGGACTTAAACTTAAAAAGGGAAGCAGCATCGTATTGCAGTAAGCATTCCGCCTGTGTCTCCTGTGTTGTAGTACACCTAATGCAGAAGTACTCTTTACTGTTCCACTTTAGATAACGAGAACAGGCCGAAATTGCTATGGAAAGGTTGCTGCAGCACTGTAAGCCTATCATTGCATCCAAAGTTGGACTTCTTGCACCATAACCATTGCAATAACCTGAGGTGGTTATCGTGCTTACAGTGCTCCTTTAATTAGGTCATAATGCAACTAAGGAGAGGAAATATATTTCACATTCACAAACACTATCAGGGCTACTCACTAAAGCGAGAATTCCAAGTGAATTTCAAAGTTAAGATTAAAATAGCTGAATTTGGAAAAGTTTCTAATTCAACTAAGATCGGACTTCAGGTACTTTAGCCCTATATTTGACTTTGAATAACCCTGCATTAATCTGTGTGATCTGCTGATTTTAGTATTATAGCATATGTATCACTTCTAGTTAAGAAAGAAGCTATAGCCTTACCAAGAAACTACATCTAGCCAATTGTCTCCCCAAAAAATGTATCTGTACCTTTAATTTTGACAGTGGGAGAATTGGGTCCTGGTGATTGTTTCCGCCAACCCCTCCAGTTTTGACATAGGCTTTCCGCTTCTGAGATAAAAGAGCAAAGAGAGTCCTCCTCAAAGCGATCCGAGTCCTCAAAAGAAAACCTTTCGCCATCCTCCCACTCTGCAAACATGAGTTCCATCACAGAATACAGGCAAGGGAGATTGACTCCGACACACTCCAATTGCGACGGAACAGATAAAAGACGAATAGTAATATTCAAATTTAGCGGTTGCTAATTCCCATTTTCAGCTAATGAAAAGAAGAAAAAAGGTTTTAAAAAGTCACAATTTTTAAATCTAATGATATACTCTACACATGCTTATATGAAACACATTTTAAACAATTTAGTAGATATTACCCCAAAGAATACATGCATGTATTCTATTATGCATGTTTTCCTTAGGGGTATATAAAGATTGAAAAAAAATAAATTAAAAAAAAAACAGCTTTTTAAAAAGCTGCAGACATGTAGTCTGCAGCATTTATAAGAATCTTGCCTTTTTAGCTAAAAACAAAACATTATATTTTCTCTCTTATATGAGCAATACAAAGCCATAAAAAGCCTTCATGATATTAACTCAGTTCTTGGAACCAATTACTAAAAATAAATATATGCTGGGATTTATTCACTAAACATGAATTGTAGTGAATTTAAGCCAAAAAAAAAAAAAGATGTGAATAAAGCAGTGCTGAAAAACATTTCCAAATGAATACTTTTTGCCCAAGTTTTTCAATTGTTTTTTACACCTCCCAGTAGTGGTTATTATGACAAGAGAGCATGAGCGTCCCCCTTGGGTAAATAGTGAAACCATACAAATATACATGCCAGTAGTTTGTATTGTATTGAAATAATAAGAGAAAAATTGTTTAATACTAAAATCTAACTACATACCAGAGGGGAGAACTCAAAGGTTTTTATCCAGGCGAATGGTTTATTCAGTGTGTATAATTATAGGTTACAGTATATCAACGTTTTGACACATTCGGTCTTTTTCAAGATCAGATCTTGAAAAAGACCCGAATGGGTCGAAACGTCAATCTACAGTAACCTGTAATTATGCACACTGAATAAACTATTCACCTGGATAAAGACCTTTGAGTGTTCCCCTCAGTTAAACATATTTAATCAATGCGGGATTTGCAACAGCACACCACATACATAGAATACATGTGAGGAGAGTGCCAAGCTATCTTTGGAATGAAAAAAAAAATTATACATATATAATATTTAGTTCCAATCAAAGAAAGACAGTGACAAAAACTATATAGGATTTGTACTCACTAAAATAGTTATTCACAACATGTTTTTGACAAATACACCTGAGATTCTGTCAATGATCAGTCTTAGTAGGAATTATAATGGAATAAACTACACAACACAAATTGAATACACTAAAAGGCAAATTATCTAGTCCCATGTAAATGTTTTCAATACTGTCAATGTAAATAGTCACTGAACAATGAAAATGGGGAAAAAACAAATTCAGTTTTCAAGAATAACTCATTAATTTTTATTCATAAAAAGACTAAAGTAATTCCAACTGACTACACAACCTTTACACACCCCATAAAATATGAGACCTTCATATTTATAGTATGAGGAAAGCATCTACAACCAACCCTTTTTTAAAGCAAAAAAAAAAAAAAAAAACATGGGTACATGTATATACAATTATATTTTAAAACAAATAAAGAAAAGGAAAAAAGAAAAAAAGTAATATTGCTCTTACATGCCAGACAATGCAGATGGTTGAGTCAATGAAGCATCCTTACTCCAGGTACCTTTTTATTTAATGACTATATTGACTCCCAGGTGATGCTCTACCCAGGGGGATATGGTCTGAACTGTCACATCCAGACCCCAGGAGGTCACACTAACACCTTCTCTCTTCTTACTTTCCAAAATCCTGCTGCCTAATAGCCCAGCACATGGAGCTCACATCTCCTGCAGCTGTGCCTGTGTGCTCCCAGCACTCTGTCTTTGTCCTCTTGTCTATTGCCAGTGATCAGAGTGTCCCCTGTAAGCAGCCAGGGGAAGGGATCTCCAGGCTGGGGAGAGGAGGGGGATTGGTTATTCCAGGCCCCTTCCCTGGTTACAGACCCTGTCTGCTGTCATTCACTCAAACAAAGCCCCCCAGTAGCCCTCCTCCTCCTCCTCCCCCTCGATGTGAGCTGCAGGACCAGCCGGGTCTGTGCTTTACTAGGGACCGTGAGGCAGCCCGGGGGGGGGGGGGGGTGTCCTGGAATCCCAGCCGTCTATCAAACCACCCTCCCCGGCCAGGCTCGGCTTCCTCTCCCTCTCCCGGCTCTACCTGGGGACAGCTTGATCAGCTGATTCCCCGCTTCCGCCCTGTTACTTCCGGCTTCCTGAACCAGAGAGAGCCGGAGTAGGAAGGGCAGCGGCAGTCTGGTACACCCTTGGGACTCGATGGTTGCAGATGTTCCCAGGATTCTGTGTACATAGAGCTGATTCTGTCATTTGTTGGTTTTAGTCTGCTGTGCTCTTTACAATGGGCTAAAACAAAACTAACAGCTATATACTTAATAAGTTACAATGTTTTTAGGTGCTGCAATAATTAATCAACATATATATATACAATGGAGGGGAGAATAAAACATATAATAACTTTTATTTGGTGAAAGGTATAATCTTAAAAAAAAGAATACTACTTTTAGCACATTGATCTTTCGAAACCACGTCCACTACATTACACCTCCATCATCAAACAAGGTCCACTACATTACACCTCCATCATCCAACAAGGTCCACTACATTACACCTCCATCATCCAACAAGGTCCACTACATTACACCCTCCACACCTCCAGGTATTTTATTTGGTGATTTAAAGGGAACATATTTAATCAGAGCTCCATTTTCCCCCTGTGAGACTGTTATATTCAACACCTAACACTTCATAGCATTCTATTTGATGTTAGAAAGCAACCCCTATAATCACATAAAAAATTTGTAGGATGATTTTTCTAACCCCCCCCCCCCCCGGGAAAAAAAACACTCTGGTCGGGGCAACTAGGCTCTGCAATTGTGGCTGAATTTGAGTGACAAGTGCCTTCTTTAGCAAATAGTTTTACGTATAAACTCAACAAAGAGTTAGGTTTATAGCTGGTGCATGATTCAGGGTTTTTCCCTTCTTTAGGCAGAATAGTAACATGGGCTGATATAAAGTACAATGGAGCTTAAAGCTGCTGCTGCAAAAGGTAGTAGTAGACTCTGTAACTTTTTGTAGTATAGAAGAGTGAGTACTTCTGGACCAGGTGCCTTTCTATTTTTCGCTTCCTTGACTTCGGCTGCTATCTCTTCTTGGCAAAGTATTGCTGTAGAGGAGTGGAAATCTAAGTTACAACCTCTGGGTTGTCTAGTAAAGTCTTGTTTAGTTTACAGTACCACTATCTGGGTAGGTAGCGTGCTAAGGCCATCTCAATTATAACTGGATTATGGTCAGACCACAGCATCAGCTCAGTCTTCTCCAAAAAGTGGTCCCCCAGTCTTTCTAGTTGCACAAATATTTAGTCAATTCTTGAATATCTGTTATGGAGGGCAGAAGAGAAAGTGTAGTCCCTACTGTCAGGGCTTAGAGCCCACCAGCTATTCACCAGTCTCAGCCCGAGGAGTGGTTTCCAGATCCTCCTTGTGTTTCATATATTTCCTTGTGGGATGCTTCTTTGTTCTGTAAAGGAGTCAATAAGGGGATCTAAGGGAATAAGTAGATCTAAGGGGACATTAAGAATTAGAATGCCTTCTGTAAAGTTATTCAACTTTTGTAGCAACTCTAGCAAAAAATAGTTTTGTCCTGTATTGGGGGCATAAACAGTGACGAAGCAATACATCTGATCTGCTACTTTACCTTTAACAAATAAATATTGGTCGTTGGTATCCCTGATCGTCTGTGTATGTTGAAGTCGAGTTGCTATAATTGTAGCCACCCTCACTTCCTTCATGTTATATGGTTATAGTGCAATTTTCTCTGAAGTGTATTTCCAGCAAAAAAGCCATAGAGCACCAGTGTCGACACAGGTCTCGCAACAGCATGGACCTTTTCTCGTGTAAATTCAGACCCCTACAGTTAAGGGAAGTAATTTGCAGTGGAAGCTGTATACGTGGCATGGCGTCCAGTTGGAAAGCAGTTTTGTAGTGAACTATGAAGGGTGAGAGGGGGGTGGAGAGAGGGAAAAAAAACAAAAACAAAAAACAGATGGTGTGCAAGAAAAAGTGTGTAAATAAACCGTGCAGTGGTAAACTATTTACAATAGTGTATGACACCTGTCTGTATGTCCATTATGGTTCGCCGTCCCCGTGTAAGCCATCTCCCTATCCCTGGGGAGATAGTTTCAGCTTCAGACACCCTCTGGTGGTAAGTGGCTTGGCAGCCCCTAGAACAACCAACGTGAAAGGCTGGTCAATTGTGTAATTCAGTCTTCCTTCCTGATAATTCTCTATATGCTTATTTAGCTTCTATCCTGTTTGTTTATTTGTTTTGTTATGGTGACAGCAACAAATTTTTCCTTTACTCTCTTTTCCTTTTCCCTCACTCTTCCCTTCCCCCCTCCTCCTCTCCCTCCATTTATATAAAAAATAGTCCCCCCTTAACCTTCTCCTTGTAGAGAGGTGTTCTCTTCCCTCCCCCCTTTTCCTCACACCTCATTGCTCCTCCCTACACCACTACATCCATATGTGTGGCCTGAAAAAACAGAGCTGCCATGCACCAACTCAAGCCAACCCCTCCTTCATCAGTCCCTTGCAAATCGTGTCATCATGTGGGAGCATAGAGTCCCTATAGCCATCGTTGCTGTAGTGTGTAAGCCTGTCAGCTAAGTCTCCCCTCTTGCTTCCCTTGAACATTATGCTGTTTTGTCTACCCCAAACACACCAAAATCAGTAGCCACGTCGCCAAACCTGAGATTATATAATCAGAACATAAATCTCCCCCTTCCCTCTGCTGTGTGAGAGAAACGTAACTTTAAAGAAAAATAAAATAGCTTAATTTTGTACTTTTCTCAGGATTTGAATATGATACCTCATATCTAGTCATACTCAATGCAAATACATTATCAGTCCCCACAAGGAGTTCACCTGAGTGTTCTATTTGCAATCAGACAAGGTCAGTGAAAGTGAAAACTGCCCTAACAGTTCTTAATAATTTAAAAGTATTTAAGCAGGTTGAGTACATTTAACTTCTCCTAGTTGCAACAAACTAAGAAAGAATACCTTCTCTGCCCAAGAATGGCAGTGGGATCTCTGCTTACATCAAGAAGCTGTTAACCCACATATTAAATATTATATGCCTGAATATTATGTTTTTGCAATTATTCACCCAGTCGCTGTTTAACCCCTTAAGGACACATGACCGGTGTATAGTCGCCATATGGGCTGGCGGAACCTTGGACAAAACCCCCCCACATACCTAACCCAATAACACACTGACACTCTGGTATATGGGAAAATTTGTCCACAGCTTTATTAAATAATTTATATAGTATATAACGATAATATTGCTTTAAATAAATTAACATATAAACATGGGTCATTGCCCCCACCTTCCGCCCCTCTCATCCGTAACCTTCTTTTTAATAGAGGGCAATGACCCCCAACATAACAAATACAAATATATAACGACATTTTCCAACCTCGCCAACTTGAACCGAACAAGTGCCAACCATAAGTAACCATGGCAGGGGTATACCCGGATACCCCTGCCCCACCAGGTTCTGAGCCACCTCCAGGACTCGAAACCACCATTGACCATAATTCCAAATTCTCCATGTTCCTCACGTTCCTCATAGGGAGCCTATGTCCTCTCTCTCAGCTCCCTATCCCGCCGCTGTGAAAAAACGGGATAACCCCTTATCTAACCATAAATATAGGGAGGGTGGGTGGGACAAACTAAACCGGGTAGGAAATTAGAAGTGAACCTCACAAAATGGCTCCTCCCTTAAATAGCCAAACCCACATATCCCATAACCCACCTGTCCTGTCTGTTCCTCCTGGGCCCGCCTCCTAACCCCTGTCAAGGCCCTGTTCCGCTTAAGCTGTGCTTTTGGCTACATGGGGCTACATGACGTGTGGCATGTCATGATTCCCTTTTATTCCAGAAGTTTAATCCTTAAGGGGTTAAACATCTGTAGTCTGATAAAATCACCTATTCAGGCAGAGAATACTGCATTTTATTGTTCTTACTGTAAAGAACCCTTTCCTTTGCCTAGACTAAATCTCTTTTCTTCCACTCTCAATAGGTGACCGTGTACAGTCCTATTTATGAATAGATTTCCAGACAATGGTTTGTATGGGCCCTGGTTATACTAATATAATGTCATCATATCCCCTCTGAGGTGTCATTTTTCTAAACTGAACAGATTTAAATTTGATATTCTTCTTTCATAACTAAAATCTTCCATTCCTCTTATTATTCATGTATCCTGCCTCTGCACTTTATCTATAGCCAGAACAGATGACCAATTGCACACAGATAACTCAAAGCATCCACCAGTATATTATTGACCCCGGGAACATGGCAAGCTGGAAAGCGAATGTTATTTTGCAGGCACCTAGAACTAGCAAACAGAGCAACTTAACCACAAGTGGAGAAGAGGCCGACAACCAATTGATGGCGTGAGCCACCGACTGGTTGTCAGTCAAAAAAACGACTGACCGGTTGTGGAAACGCACACACCACAACTCCACTGCCACCAGTATGGGGAACATTTTCAGTAGAGTAAGGTTTCTCTTAAAGGATCACTGTAGGGTCAGGAACACAAACATGTATTCCTGACCCTATAGTGTTAAAACCACCATCTAGCCCTCCTGCCTCCATAAATATAGTAAAAATCTTACTTTATTCAAGCCAAAAGCTGTAACTCTGCATGCTGTTAGACTCAGAAAGACAAACAGTGTGCTGACATCATCAGAAGTGGTAGCCTGATCCAATCACAATGATTCCCCATAGGATTGGCTGAGACTGACAAAGAGGCAGATCAGGGGCAGAGCCAGCATGATTCAAACACAGCCCTGGTCAATCAACATCTCCTCATAGAGATGAATTGAATCAATTAATCTCTATGAGGAAAGCTCGGTGTCTGCATGCAGAGGGTGGAGACAATGAATGTTTGGATGCGTTTTAGGCAGCCCTGACCCAGGAAGGATCTCTAACAGCATTCTGAGGAGTGGCCAGTGAAGTTATCACTAGGCTGTAATGTAAACAGTGCAAAGATAGTGTTTACAGCAAAAAGCCTGAAGGTAATGATTCTACTCACCAGAACAAATTAAATAAGCTGAAGTTGTTCTGGTGACTATAGTGTCCCTTTAAGGCCCCTAGCACGCCACAAAGATGGCGGCACTCCAAAACCCTTGGGAAAAAGCCCCATAACCACAAGAACCCGAAGGGTCCATAAAAGGATGGAGAGACTGGTTGGAGGAATGACTGCCAAAAACGGACTCCATTGAAGTCCGGCAAAAAACACCCCCAGACGTGAAGATCCTCCAAAATGTACTTAGTGTCACGTATTCATCCGCACATAAAAACGTGGTTAATGGCATTTACTGTACTGACAGGAAAATTTGTGCCAAGCAACATTACCGTCCTGGCAGGAAAAGTTGTGCCGAGCAACATTACCGTCCTGACAGGAAAAGTTGTGCCAAGCAGCAATCAGCAAACCTGGTAATTACTTTTGGGGTCAAAGGTAATGTGCATGGCCAATCAAATCCACAGGTGGGTTTGTGCTTAGCAGCAATCATGCACACCTGGTAATTGCCTTTGGGGTCAAAGGCCGGTTATAGCCAATCGGATCCATGACAGTTGTATTTAAACTCAACACCCCTCTTACTCATTGCCCTGTCGTGGTTTCATGACTTTTGGCTTTCCCTCATCTTTGTGTCTGATTCTGTGTCCCTGACCTCGGCAAGTATTTTGACTCTTCTTGGAGACGATAAGTCCGGCCATTCTAAGGTCCGGTTATATGTTATCCTTAGTCCCAGGTGTGACACAGTACTGCGTGCTGGATCAACTTGTAATCCTTGTAATCCTGACACTTAGACAAGGAGATCTTAGCTTTGCCCCTAGGACTGCCGCGGAGGGCCATCTCTAGACGCCTATTGAAAACCCAACCCATGGCAATAACCCTGCAGGAAAAGTTGAGAAGGCCCAAATAGGATTGCAAATTCCTCAGGGACAAAACCCGCGCTGCCACATCCATACGAACCGAAAGCAGTGTCCTATCAACTTTGTCCTGTGGTAGCCTGCACTGCATTAAAGAGGTGTCTATTTCAATGCCCAAAAGGAAAGCACTTGTGTAGGGCACTTGTCCTCTGCTAGGGGAACACCAAACTTCACCAAGAGACTCCTCATGATGGACATCAAATAGGAGCAATGAGGCGAGACGCTAGGACCCACAAGGAGGAAATCGTCCAAGTAGTGCACTACCGATGTGCTTCCTGCCGCCAAGGACACGGCCCAGTGCACAAATGAACTGAAGGATTCAAATAAAGCACACAACACTAAGCAGTCCATCGGTAAGTACTTATCCACGTAATAAGCCCCATCAAACTTAAAACCCATCTGCCTAAATGAAGAAGGGTGGAACGGGAGAAGGCGAAAAGCAGACACAATGTCAAGCTTCGCCATCAAAGCTCCCTGGCCCGCTTGTTGGACCAATGCCACAACGACATCAAACAGCTGGTAGTGGACCGAACAAAAGGCTGGGTCAATGGCATCATTAACTGACGCCCCGTCAGGGTATAACAAGTGTTGAATGAGCCTAAACTTGCCGGGCGTTTTTGGGCACTACACCCAATGATGAAATAACCAAGTCTTCTATAAGTGGTAGAGAGAGAGAGACCTACTTAGCTAGTTTGTCCATGACCACTTGGGGGAAAGAACAGGCCGATTGAAGATTCCTTGGCAGAACCTTACCATACCAGGGGAGTAATCCGAAACTGGGATCACAAAACCCTCCCGAAGACCAGACAGAAGCCATTCAGCTTGCTGCTGGGGAGGATAAAAAGTCAGCCACCTCTCAATTGCGTCCACCTTCAGTGGTTTTGGAGCCTTTGAGAGAGGAGAATGAGCGACCAAAGGAGGCCTGCGACTGAGAAGGTCGTTTGCACTCCGCTCCGGGATGGCCACCTCTACAGAATCTGCAGACATGACGAAAGGAGCAAGCAGCTCCCTTGTCACATTGCTTATCCTGGAATTTCCAGCAATCGCACCCCTTCCGGACGCCATAGTGAAAAGTGCGGGAATACTGGGGAAAAAACGCTACCCTCAGGAGGCAAGACCCTCTCTGGCCCTAAGTGCATATCTTGCACACCAAAGGACAGAGAGGGATTACTAGCCATGCGCCTTCTGAACTCTGAATCATACTCCCTCCATGCCCCTTCCCTAAAATGACGATAAATATAATCCATCGTCCCCATTTACTTGATGGCAGGAATGGTATGCATGGGATGCTTTTCTCAGAGACAGAAAGCCAGCACCCTAAAACAGCGCTGCCACTCATTAAATGATTCAAGGCGTTTGGGACATTTCGTACCCAATTTACAATCATCTCTCTCCTTTAACCTATAAGCCTCAGAAGAGAGCTAAAAAATGCGGACATATTTCAACTCCCAAATTTTTGCCTTCAACTTGGACTTTAGGTGCGCATGCAGGGAGTAAACAGAACAGGGGTACGAGTCCCCTTGAATGACTGCCCTTCGCAGCAACAAATCTTGGCCAAGGGAAGAGGAGGGGGAAGTAAGTGGTGCCGGGGACGGAACAGATCCACCCACAGTGTCCGGGTGACTCTCACTACCTTGCGCTAGCAACAATTTGGCAGGGAAGGAAGGACAGGAGGGGGAAAGTGATGCTAAACATCAGTAGAAGGAAGGGAAGAGACAGGTGGTGAAGAAACCTTGGAAACAGGAGGAGTGGAGATAGGCACAGAGGTAATTCTAGCAGTTGGAGGAGTTGAAGAAAACTCCTCAATACCCATCTCGTTTTCTTTCATTGCAGGGCGTCGAGAAGAAGTAGGGATGGAGACTCTGAACCTCTGTGGGGTGCCTACCAAGCGACAAGACCTTTCCATGTTCAAGAGGAATTTACCAGGAGAGAACTTCAGGAGCCTACAGGAATCAAAAGGAGGGAAAGGAAACGGGGAGCCTCTTAAAAGGCAAGGGGAGGACCTGCCCACCATGCTGCAACATTTCCTGCCTAAACTCCAGTCCCATTAGAATACCTATTAATTACATTTCAGGCCCGCTAGGGGGCCCTACACTACCAGAATGACAATGTTTTTACTTGCAGGGGACATGGAATCTGAGGGGACATGGAATCCAGACCATGTATGTGAAGGATAGCATAAAATCCAGGCTAATAAAAGTTAATGAGGCGAACATAGACTCCGTTTGGGTTACGTTAGAATTTGGAAATCACACAATAACTGGTGTAGGTGGGATTTATAGGCCCCCAGAACAAATAGAAGAGTTAGATAATCTACTAGTTGAGGAAATAGCTACAATGACAATGAAGTTACCATCATGGGTGACTTTAATCTTCCTGATGTGAACTGGAAATCCAAAATAGCTGCTTGTGCCAGGAGCACACATATTCTAAAATCCCTACTGGGATTGTCTCTAAAACAATTCGTCGAGAAGCCAACTCCTAAAGAGGCCATACTAGATTTAGTGTTAACAAATGGAGATTTGGTATCAGATATTACTGTAGGTGAAAGCAGGGGCGGACTGAGAACCCTCAGGGCCCACGGGCAAAATAAATCAAGGGCCCCCTTACAGGCCCCACCCATGCTCCGTAGCAAGCCCCACCCTTGTCCCGCCTCCAGCCACACCCTACACAATCTTTAGACACAAGGAACAAAAATGCAATAATCCCCTCAAGGCCCCAGTAGAGACTACAATTGAGGGCTAATGGGCCATGGAGGGGGGGGTCTTTCTAGCAGAGGCTATCTCAGTGTTATTTAGAGAGTGTTAGAAAGAATCTACTCGAGCCCCATTAGAGACTACAATGGAGTCTAATGGGGGCCTGGAGGGGGGGTCTCTCCAACACTCTGGTTCCTATTTACAATATAGCAACACAACATAGCTTGCTGATACCTAGGCCAAGTTGGCTCCTCCTACCTTAATTACCGTTGCTGGAAGGCTGTGGGCTTGCTGGCTGCGGCTGGCAGGCTGTGGCTTCCCGGCAGGCTGTGGGCTTGCTGGCTACTGCCGGCAGGCTGTGGGCTTGCTGGCTACTGCCGGCAGGCTGTGGGCTTGCTGGCTGTAAGCCTGTGGCTTGTTGTAAGTCTGTGGGCTGGCTACTGGCCTGTGGCTGGCTGCTGGCCTGGCTGGCCTGTGGGCTGGCTAACTGGTGGCTTGGTTGGCTTGTGGGCTGGCTGGCTGGCTACGGGGGCACTTGTAGATTATTTAAAGAAATAATCCATGCACAATAACCACTGCTGCTCTGTGTAGTGGTTATGGTGCCAGGAGGGCCAGGACCCCCTCCCAGAGTAAGTAGTCAAACCGTTTAAGAACAGTTTGAAAACTTACCTGGGGTCTGCTGGGATATGGGGCTGTAGTAGGGTATAGGAGCAGTGGTGCAATGTGTGAGGGGTGCAGTGTGTGTGAAAGGTTCAGTGTGTGTGTGTGTGTGGCAATGTTAGTATGGGGGTCTGTGTATGGGGGTCTGTGTATGTGTGAGGCAATGTGTGTAAATGTGTAGGGTGTGTGTGGGGACAGTGTGTGTGTATGGGGGGCAGTGAGTGAATGTGTATGGTGTGTGTGTGGGGGGGCAGTGTTTGTATGGGGCTAGAGTTCACTCTCACTACTACGACCACCAGGAATCCCTGGTGGTCGCAGTGTTGAGAGTGAACTCTAGCCCGTAGCTCCAGGGCTAGAGTTCACTCTTGCGAGAGCCGGAGCGTTGCCGTGGTAACTGCGGCAACGCTCTGTGCTTGCGTGAGAAGGACCCAGAGAAGCTGCAGGCTAAGCTCCCGGGTCCTCTCTTCTTCCCTCCCTGCCAGCTGCCCGCACGGTGCCTGCAGACCGGGGAGAGAGATCGGCTGGGGCGATCCACCAATTATATATACAGCCCTACTGTGTGCCTTTTTGTCTCCCCCAGTCCCTCTGTATGTTTCTTTCTCCCCCTCACTGCTCCTCTGTGTCCATGTCTCCCCTCTCCTTCCCAGTCTCTCTTCCCCCTCTGCCTCTTTCTCCCCCTCCCCTTGTGGGTCTCTCTCCTTTCTCCCTGTGTCTCTCGTCCCCTCTGTCTCTTTCTCCCCCCTTTCCCTGTGTCTCTCTCTACCCCACATCTCTAGTCCCCTCTGTCTCTTTCTCCTCCCTTTCCCTGTGTCTCTCTCTACCCCACATCTCTCGTCCCCTCTGTCTCTTTCTCCCCCCCTTTCCCTGTGTCTCTCTCTACCCCACATCTCTCATCCCCTCTCTCTTTCTCCCCCTTTCCCTGTGTCTCTCTCTACCCCACATCTCTCGTCCCCTCTGTCTCTTTCTCCCCCTTTCCCTGTGTCTCTCTCTACCCCACATCTCTCGTCCCCTGTCTCTTTCTCCCCCCTTTCCCTGTGTCTCTCTCTACCCCACATCTCTCGTCCCCTGTCTCTTTCTCCCCCCTTTCCCTGTGTCTCTCTCTACCCCACATCTCTCGTCCCCTGTCTCTTTCTCCCCCTTTCCCTGTGTCTCTCTCTACCCCACATATCTCTTCCCCTCTGTCTCTTTCTCCCCCCTTTCCCTGTGGCTCTCTCTACCCCACATCTCTCATCCCCTGTCTTTTTCTCCCCCCTTTCCCTGTGTCTCTCTCTACCCCACATCTCTCGTCCCCTGTCTCTTTCTCCCCCCTTTCCCTGTGTGTCTCTCCCTACCCCACATCTCTCTTCCCCTCTGTCTCTTTCTCCCCCCTCCACCATCTCTCTATTCCCCTTCTTTCTCCCCCTGTGTCTCACTCTCCCCCCTATCTATTTCTCCCTCCTTTCCCTGTGTCACTCTCTCCCCCCCCTCTGTCTCTTTCCTTCCCCTCCCCCTGTCTCTCTATTTTCCCACTGTCTGTTTCTTCCCCTGCCTCTATCTTTTCCCCCTCTCTGTTTTATTTTTCCCCCTCCCATTTACCAAGAGAAGACTGAAGGGGCCGGGTACATGCTGGAGCCGCCGGGCCGGGTGGCAGCCTCGCCGGTCCGGCGGCACTCCTGTCAGGCTGTCAGTAACGCTGAGGACGGAAGGAGGGGAGGAGCATGTCTCTCTCACATGCTCCTTTGCGGTTCCCACATCCTGTGCTGGGAATTGTGGGAACCGCAAAGGAGCATGTGAGAGAGACATGCTCCTCCCCTCCTTCCGTCCTCAGCGTTACTGACAGCCTGACAGGAGTGCCGCCGGACCGGCGAGGCTGCCACCCGGCCCGACGGCTCCAGCATGTACCCGGCCCCTTCAGTGTGCCACCGGACCGGCCACCCGGTGGCACTTACATGCACAGATGCCGAGGCCGCGGTGGGGCAATCCGGCCCTGCCGCCGGGCCCCCTGATGGCGGCTCTGGCGGCGGGCCCCCCTCCCAGCCGGGCCCTCGGACCATGTCCGAAGTGCCCGACTGGTCAGTCCGCCCCTGGGTGAAAGTTTCTGATCAAGTAATCATCAGTCACTGTGGTTTAATATAAGAACAGTGACTCACCACACAAAAACAAAAATTTCAGACTTTGGAAAAACAGACTTTTCTAAAATTAGAATATGTGTAAAGGAGTCATTATCACACTGGAGCAGTTTAAATGGAGTCCAGGAAAAATGGGATCATTTAAAAGTTGTTGCTTGGGGCGGGGCCTGGCAGCCGAACGAGGCAGATATGCAAAGCCAGAGCAAACAAAAAGCTTGATTCTAACCATAAACCAAGGATTTTGACCCCAATCTTCGACAATAATTCTGCCCTAGCTACTTACCCACGCGAGGCAAGCAGGGTGAACGCGTAGAAGACAACAGGCAGTGTGATACCAGCACTGCCAGCGTCCGAGGCCTACTGCGTTGGGGTGGTGGAGACGGCCGCTCCTCCACCTCACTAAGCTCTTGCTTATTGCTGTGCCCTGATACCCCCCACCCCCCGCCCGTTTGGACCAGTGGGGGATATCCCGGTCCCCACTGGTAGACTGACTTAAGGCAGTGGAACGCAACTGTTGAGAGCAAACAGTGGCATTACATGTGTGCCCAAATCACCGTGACCAACTTTGCAAGATGGCTGCCGCAACAACCAAGGCCTTCCACGAGGCGGGGATAGAAAAGGCCTTAAAGCGCTTCTGGTCTCAATTCTGGGCTACAATGAGCCAAAAAGCAGAGAGGGAGGCGGCGAAAAGCTACGTTCTAACAAACCCTAGAAGAGCCCTCAACCCACAGCCTGCTGTACATGGCCGCGACATCACTCCGACAGCAAGAAGGAGGAGGAGAAAGCATGTACCTAATTCACGGAGGCTCAGCGCTGCTGGCATCTGCAGCTCACCTAAACCTCATCATGACCGCCTGCAGGGCTCAACTCTTCGACCAGCGCAAGATCTCTCACGGGCCGGAGGCCAGAAAGGAACCATACGCAAGCATGGAATTGCAACCTTGTGCCCGACTCTCCCCAGCTGCGTGACGTACTCCAGGCGGAACGTACCTGTGAACGGGACACTTGGCCTCTATGAACTAAAAAACACGCTGTTTCACCGGCTATACAGCCCTTAACAAATTCGTAATAGAGGTTCACAAATAAACAGCCTATCATAGGCTGAACACCTAAAGATATCAAATTGATAAAACTATTTCCAAATTAGAAACTTGATGGTCATATATTTTATCAAAAAAAGAGAAATAAAAGGCAAGTGACTAATTAAAAGGGTGGAGAATGGGAGAACAGAAAGTTAAAAAGCAATAAGAGGGGAGAGATTGCTTGAAAAAGGATAAAGAAAAAAATAAATATCTAAATAAATTTTTTAAAAAGTAGGATAGAAGAAAAAAAAAAAAAAAAAAAACAAGATAAGACTGAAAAAAGAGAAAAAACTGAGAAAATAAAGAACACAACTAAACAAAATAAATCACAAACTTTTAGCAACTTTTACTTCCCTTAAAGTCTATGTCCACACTATCAGAAAAATCATCTTCCGAAAAATGTCTGGAAACAAGCTCATTCGAACATACACCTGAGTATTTTGGGTTTGTCACTCAAGCAAGCCTTGTTACTGCATTAGAATCATTATATGATAAAATTAGATCAGATCTTGAAAAAAATCTATCAGATTATAAAGAAGAAATGGCTCAACTAAGAAATTCCTTATTAAAGCAATCCCAGGAAATTGCAGTATTGTATCAAAAGTTGAATGATCTTCAAAACAAGAATGATTTGCTAAAAGCGGATATTACTAAAATGGATACGAATCTGACCGATCTCGAAGATAGATCTCGTAGACAAAACCTGAAAATTAGAGGAATACCATAAGAAATTGTGAACGTCCAAGAATTTTTGATGGAACTATTAGCTGGACCCAAAATTATATGGCCCAATATCTATAGAAAGAATGCATACACTACCGAAGCCAACCAATCTAATTCAAACAGTCCTAGAGATGTGATAATCCGCTTTGCCAATTGTAGAATTAAAGAGATGCTGACCAGAGAGATGAGGAAGAACCCGTCAAAGAATCCAAAATTCCAAACGCTGTCTACCTTTACGGACCTCTCATTAAATGAGTTTTGTATGAATGTTAGTGATGTACCGAACTGTCCGCCGGCGAACAGTTCCCGGCGAACTTAGCGTGTTCGCGTTCGCCGCCGCGGGCGAACACATGGGCGGTTCGATCCGCCCCCTATTCGTCATCATTGGGCAAACTTTGACCCTGTGCCTCTCGGTCAGCAGACACATTCCAGCCAATCAGCAGCACTCCCTCCCTTCCACACCCTCCAACCTCCCTCCCAGCATCCATTTTCGATTCATTCTGAAGCTGCATGCTTAGTGAGAGGAGGGAAAGTTTAGCTGCTGCTGATTAGATAGGGAAATTGATAGCTAGGCTAGGGTATTCAGTGTTCACTACAATCCTGAAGGACTCATCTGATCTCTGCTGTAAGGACAGCACCCCAAAAATCCCTTTTTAGGGCTATAACATCAGGCTGCTTTTTTTTTTTTTTCCTGTGTAATGTAATTGCAGGTGCCTGCCTGCCAGCTTCTGTGTGAGGTTCACATTGGATACTGTGCCTACTTGCCCAGTGCCACCACTCATATCTGTTTTAACAATTGGTTAAGCTTTAGATTTAAAATAAATAATTTGTTTTCACTGTAATAGAAGAGCAGTTGCCTGCCTGCCAGCTTCTGTGTCAGGTTGGATGCCTTGCCCATTTGCACAGTCAGTGCCACCACTCATATCTGTTTTAACAATTGGTTAAGCTTTAGATTTTAAATAAATAATTTGTTTTCACTGTAATAGAAGAGAAGTTGCCTGCCTGCCAGCTTCTGTGTCAGGTTGGATGCCTTGCCCATTTGCACAGTCAGTGCCACCACTCATATCTGTTTTAACAATAGCTTAAGCTTTAGATTTTAAAGAAATAATTTTTTTTCACTGTAATAGAAGAGCAGTTGCCTGCCTGCCAGCTTCTGTGTCAGGTTGGATGCCTTGCCCATTTGCACAGTCAGTGCCACCACTCATATCTGTTTTAACAATAGCTTAAGCTTTAGATTTTAAAGAAATCATTTTTTTTCACTGTAATAGAAGAGCAGTTGCCTGCCTGCCAGCTTCTGTGTCAGGTTGGATGCCTTGCCCATTTGCACAGTCAGTGCCACCACTCATATCTGTTTTAACAATAGCTTAAGCTTTAGATTTTAAAGAAATCATTTTTTTTCACTGTAATAGAAAAGCAGTTGCCTGCCTGCCAGCTTCTGTGTCAGGTTGGATGCCTTGCCCATTTGCACAGTCAGTGCCACCACTCATATCTGTTTTTACAATAGCTTAAGCTTTAGATTTAAAAGAAATAATTTTTTTTCACTGTAATAGAAGAGCAGTTAGTTGTCTGCAAGCGTCTGGGTGTCAGGCCTACTTCAGCGTGTGCTCTGTAGACCTGTTCCAGCGTGCTTTGACAGTTGCCAATCATATTTGGTGTCTCTTTAGCGTGCTTTTACAAAGAAAAAAGGTTTCTAGTGTAAGCTAATAGCAGCCAGTCAGTGTCCTTCAAGCGGCTCTGTCAGTCCTTCCTTCAGCGTGTGCTCTCCAGAACTGTTCCAGTGCACATTGCCAATCATATCTGGTGTCTCTATAGCGTGCTTTTAAAACCAAAATTTGTTTTTCACTGTTATAGATTGAATAGCAGTTACTTGTCTTCAAGCGGGTGTCTCAGGCCTACAGTGTGTGCTCTGCAGAACTGTTCCAGTGCACATTGCCAATCATATCTGGTGTCTCTATAGCGTGCTTTTAAAACCAAAATTTGTTTTTCACTGTTATAGATTGAATAGCAGTTACTTGTCTTCAAGCGGGTGTCTCAGGCCTACAGTGTGTGCTCTGCAGAACTGTTCCAGTGCACATTGCCAATCATATCTGGTGTCTCTATAGCGTGCTTTTAAAACCAAAATTAGTTTTTCACTGTTATAGATTGAATAGCAGTTACTTGTCTTCAAGCGGGTGTCTCAGGCCTACAGTGTGTGCTCTGCAGAACTGTTCCAGTGCACATTGCCAATCATATCTGGTGTCTCTATAGCGTGCTTTTAAAACCAAAATTTGTTTTTCACTGTTATAGATTGAATAGCAGTTACTTGTCTTCAAGCGGGTGTGTCAGGCCTACAGTGTGTGCTCTGCAGAACTGTTCCAGTGCACATTGCCAATCATATCTGGTGTCTCTATAGCGTGCTTTTAAAACCAAAATTAGTTTTTCACTGTTATAGATTGAATAGCAGTAGTAGGGAGCTATATAAGTCATCAAACTAGAATTTGACAGGTGCTGATACCGGAGAAACTGACGGAAGCCAAGCACAGAGAGATGGACACAGGTTTCTTCAGGAAGGAAGAGATTCTTTATTGGATCACCGATCGGGACTCAGAGGGACTAGCGTCACCAAAATACAGCAAAGTCTGAGTACTGAATACATAGAGTACATTCCTTATATAGCACTGTAGCTCCTCCCACAATTAACTACACCCACACATACCCTTAACCTATTTAATAAATAGAGTCTAAACTCATCCATCCGGTCTAACCACGTGGCTCATCTGATACAAAGGAGAGGGACGCGTAATTCCAGTTCTTACATTCCTGCACCTGGTCAGTACAGTGATAACAGTATCTTAGCTACGTGTAATTAACTAACTGATACTACAAACACATATACATACATATGCCTTGTGGCAATCTTAGCCTGCTAAACTTGTATTTTACTGGAATTACATCACATTCCCCCCTTTGATGCCTCTGATATTTCACAATTACTTGAGGCATCACTTAACCTTGGTTTGCATATACCTCAGGTTACCATGAACCAGACCAGACTTATCTTATGATGTGAATCTTTTAACACTCATCTTCCTGCATTGGTTCTCCTTGATCTAGAGCCTTATACTTATATATCGCCATTATCTGTGCAGCAGCCTTCCTCTCTGCTATACTTCCTATCAGGCTTTGCACAGACCTAACTACTAAGGGTATAAGACACGGTAGGAGTAGACACAACAGTAAAATCAGTAGGACTCCACCTACCACTGCCTTAAGCCCTCCAAACCACTCATACCAGCTACCAAACCAACTACTTGGATTGTACCCTTTCCATACCTGAGTAGGCACATGCACTAGTTTAACCATATGGCTAGTAAGCTCAGCTATTGCTTGCCCTTCGTCATCTATTTGAAGACAGCAATTGCTCAGGTTAAACTTCCCACATACACCTCCCTCTACTGCCAAAAGGTAATCCAAGGCTAATCTATTTTGGTACACTGCTGTCCTCATCCTGGTATTATGCTTCGCTAGAAGATTGAGTGCTTGTGAGGTCTCATTAGTAATAATCTCAACCACCGCCTGTAATCTTATAATACGGTTGAGCATATAAATTGGGGTTCTATAACCAAAGGTACCATCTTCTGCCCACGTGGCTGGCCCATAATAATCTATGATACGCTGGGGAGGCCATTCATTATCTTCCCAGGTGCCTATCTCTAAGGGTCCCCTTTTCTTCCTATGATTCACATCATACACTTTAACACCTAAAGTCTCACCTGTTTCAATCGGTAACAAGAAGAAGGATGGTTTGAGCATACCCAACACACATGCCCCTTCCCAGTCCTGTGGCAACTCCGAATAGGCTTTCTTACCACAGATCCAGTACAAATTTGCTGGGGCTCTCCAGGTAGATGTGATGGATAAATCAAACCACACATCCTTTAAACTGGCATATCTAGCAAACGGGTTAGATGGTTCTGAGACATTTGAAGCCGACCACCAAGTTGTATTTTTAGTATCATCATCATAAGCTTTTTGCCCTAGACAAGTTAATTCTCCTACAGAAGTATTATACATTATTCCTTTCCTTGCTATGCAAACATAACCTATGATGGAGGTCTTTAATCTCCACTCAGATTTACCTCTAACACTCAAATGATAATCGGCTTGTGTAGATATTAGTTGGTCAACTGCCTCAGAACCGGACATTACTTCCTTTGCTTCCCAAGGCCATTGGTCTCCCATGTTAGTACCTCCACACACATAGCAGTTGGTAACATTAAGACTACCGGCAATACTTTCAGCTAGGTCAATGAACAGGTTTTTAGCGTTATGGGGGATCTTATTATCTATACTCATCTCTTCATAAAAGGAATGGTATACTTGATGAGTCTGGGAGGATACCGTATCAGTCTCTATTCCTATAAACAATAATGTCCCAGGATCTAAACCCGTCCCGTATATCTGAAACCCAAATAAATTTCCATACTTATCTAGGAACTTGTCGGGGTTATTAATAAGTATATGGACTGGGTTGCATTCCATAGACTTACAATAAGGGCTAGTCGGCAACTTAGTCACTATCATGTCTTTATCTACTGTCTGTCCCCAAGTCGCCCACCCCACACAAGACCAATATGGACAAAAGTTATAGTCTTTATTTGGGCATCTAGGACTCACATATTTATTTTTACTACTGGGACAAATATATTTATCATTAGACCCATACGTCCTCTCCCATCTAAGATCCCCACATACATTCCACGGTTTTCTACCACTTGATATCGCCTTACATGCATCAAATAGCAGAACACCCGAAGAATGTACGGATTCTAACACCGTCTTATTAATTAGGGTCCCCTGAGGATCTCCATTCCTGAGAGTCAACCAAATTGTACGAGGTTGATACTCTGGACTGAAGCACTTAGGTTCTCCTACTCCTAAATGGCACACACTATAGTCTATATTTAGGTATCTACATCTTGATACCTCTCCTTTACATTCGTATTGTGAATGCCAAATTAGGGTTTGGGAAATATGGTTACCTGTTCTCGTAGTCTTAATGCATACCTCACAGCTAGGAGTGTCGGTACCTCTACCTTCCTGAATATAAAAACACATATAAATAAACACAATCAAAAGCACATCTTTCGCCGTCATCCTCAGTCTTCGTCCGTGCGATGGAACCTCAGCTTCCAGGATGTGAGGGCTGCAGGGAATGGAGTTCTGCTCGTCTTCACAGGTGTCCCTTCGAGACTTTCCTGGCTTATACACTATGTGTTGGTAAGCGGACAGGCTTTATTATGGCCTTCTCACTCACACCTGTAACAATAAAATTTGTAATCCACAATAATTCCTCGTTACTCCGACTGAGTAGTGCGTTTCAACCGGATCTTGCAGGGATTCTCTGGATCTGCTGTAATTTGCCAAGAATCGACTGCTGCTGGTTTAACCCTGGAGTGATGTATCCACGGAGTTACTTCGGCTACTTTTATCGCTGTAGGGGTAGACAAAAGAACAACATAAGGACCTCTCCACTTGGGCCCTAACGGTACATTATTCCACTCTTTAATCCACACTTGGTCTCCTGGATGATAACTATGAACAGGGGGATAAATATTCACAGGTAATCTATCTTGTACCCATTTCTGTACCTCCTCCATAGTCTTACCCAACTCTACAACCTGCTGCCGGGTAATTCCTTCTCCCAACTGACTCAAGTCCCCCCTTAAGTTACCAAGTACGGGAGGTGGTCGCCCATACATGATTTCAAAAGGAGAGAGGCCCATCCTTCTGGTAGGGGTACTGCGGATTCGCAATAAAGCTATGGGTAAGAGAACGTTTCCACTTAAGTTGGGTTTCCTGACACATTTTAGCCAACTGGTTCTTTATAGTTCTATTCATTCTCTCTACCTTACCAGAACTCTGGGGTCTATATGCAGTATGAAGCCTCCACTTTATACCAAGCATATGAGTCAGTTGTTGTAGGCACTGATGAACAAAAGCTGGACCATTGTCCGATCCTATAGAACAGGGTAGTCCATATCGGGGTATTATTTCTCGTAGCAGGAATCTTACAACTTCTCCTGCTTTCTCTGTACGAGTAGGACATGCTTCTACCCAGCCTGAATAGGTGCACACAATTACCAACAGGTAACGATGTCCACCCGATTTAGGCATTACTGTAAAGTCTATTTGTAGATCGGACATGGGGAGTCCCCCCATAAACTGGACTCCTGGTGGCTTTACTGGTCCTTGTCTTGCATTATTCTTAGCACACGTTACACATCTGCGTACAATGGCCTGAGTCAAGTTGGACAATCTTGGTATGTAGAAATGTTTCCTGAGAGATTCTTCAGTACTGTCTCTCCCAGAATGTGTCCCGTTGTGATAATTTTGGACAATTTCTACCGCTAGTGATGCTGGTATGACTATTCTTCCATCTTCTAGCTGATACCACTTGTTCTCCAAATACTTTCCCGGTTCAGTCTTTAACCACTCCTCTTCTTGAGCTGTATAAACTGGAGTCCATTGGGACAGTGGAGTTGGTATAAGAGCAGCTATATGCCCCACATACTCCTGTCTTCCTGATTCAGCAGCACGCTTAGCTGCACTATCTGCCATCCGATTTCCCTTGGTTACATCACCATCTCCTCTCAGATGCGCTCGACAATGTATGATACCGACTTCTTTCGGCTCCCACACTGCTTCCAATAGTTGTAGGATTTCAGCTGCGTACTTGATTTCTTTGCCTTCTGAATTCAGTAGTCCTCTTTCTTTAAACAAAGCTCCGTGGGCATGAGTGGTTAAAAACGCATACTTAGAGTCCGTATAGATATTTACTCTTAAACCTTCAGCCAATTGTAACGCTCGTGTTAGTGCTATTAATTCTGCCTTTTGTGCTGATGTTTCTTTCGCCAGTGGCCGAGCTTCTATCACCTTGTCTATTGTTGTCACTGCATATCCTGCATAGCGGATCCCTTCTTTCACATAACTACTGCCGTCGGTGTAATATTGAACATCGGGGTTCTGGATGGGAAAATCACGAAGATCTGGTCTACTTGAAAATACTTCATCCATTACTTCCAAACAATCATGTTGACTTTCAGTAGGTTGCGGCAAAAGGGTAGCTGGATTTAAGGTGTTTACAGTCTCTAAATGCACTCTTGGGTTTTCACACAACATTGCTTGATACTTGGTCATACGGCTGTTACTAAACCAATGATTTCCTTTGTAATCCAACAACGTCTGTACTGCATGTGGGACTCGTACATAAAGTTCTTGACCCAGAGTGAGTTTATCGGCTTCAGCTACTAGCAGGGCGGCTGCAGCTACGGCTCTTAGACAAGGTGGAAGTCCGCTGGCCACTGCATCCAGTTGCTTAGACATGTAGGCAACAGGTCTTTGCCATGATCCCAAGTACTGTGTCAATACTCCCACAGCCATTCTTCTTTGCTCGTGTACATATAAGTAGAATGGTCGTGTGTGATCAGGTAGACCTAATGCTGGGGCACTCATCAAAGCCTTCTTCACATCTTCAAATGCCGTTTGCTGTTCTTGGGTCCATAAGAAGGGGTCGTGCTCTGTACCTTTGATGGCTGCGTACAGAGGTTTTGCCAGTATCGCATAGCTGGGAATCCATATCCTACAGAAGCCTGCTGCCCCCAAGAATTCTCGCACTTGTCTTCTATTCTTGGGTATTGGTATTTGGCAGACAGCTTCTTTTCTCTCTGGCCCCATAATCCTTTGACCTTCAGAGATATGGAATCCCAGATACTTGACAGTTGGCAAACACAACTGAGCCTTCTTCCTGGACACCTTGTATCCTGCCTTCCAGAGAATATGTAGTAGATCGTGCGTTGCTTGCTGACATTTTTCTTTTGTAACTGCTGCTATCAACAAGTCATCTACATATTGTAACAATACACATTCTCCTGGGATAGACTCGAAATCCAGTAGATCTTGACTTAGAGCTGAACCAAATAGGGTAGGTGAATTTTTAAACCCTTGGGGCAGTCTTGTCCAAGTCATTTGGCGTTTTGAGCCCGTTACAGCGTTCTCCCATTGGAAAGCGAAAATACATTGGCTTTCTGCGGCAATTCGGAGGCAAAAGAAGGCATCTTTGAGATCTAAGACTGTGAAGTAAGTAGCCCCGCCCGGAATTAAAGCAAGCAGGTTATATGGATTGGGTACAACTGGATGTATGCTAACAACCGCATCATTGACTGCTCTTAAGTCCTGTACAGGTCGATACTCATCTGTACCGGGCTTTTGAACAGGCAGCAATGGGGTGTTCCAGGGGGAAGTACAGAATTTTAGGATACCATACCGTATGAACTTATCCAGATAGGATTGGATGTTCTTCTTAGCCTTCTGCGGAATGTGATATTGTCTTAGGCTCACTGGATAAACCCCATGTTTCAGTTCAATTTTTATTGGTGGAATATTGCGGGCCAGTCCTGGTGGGTTGTTCTCTGCCCAAACTCCTGGTATGTTAAACAATGTCTCATCACTCCTAGGGTTTTGGCTAGTCAACACTGTATAAAGTCGCCACTCTTCTTCCTTTGGTACGGATAAAGTCATAATACCTGAAGGTCCATTAAACTTTAAGGATGTTGTTCCATTTGGTAGGAACGTAATCTGCGCTTGTAATTTTGATAGCATATCACGTCCCAGCAATTGGACTGGACATTCAGGCATATAAAGGAATTGGTGTTTTACTACGTGGCCTCCCAATGTACAGAGTCGACTTTTAAGAACCGGTTTTTCAGCACTTCTTCCAGTTGCTCCTATCACAGTAATAGTCCTTCCAGATGGAGGAGCAACTAGATTAGTCACCACTGAATGTTCAGCACCAGTGTCGATCATGAACGCACTCCTTTTCCCCCCTATTGATACATCGACCATAGGCTCCGCTCGACCAAGGGGGATGGAGCCCGGTCGGTATCAATAGTCCTCCATGACAGTGTCAGCCAATCCTACAAAGTCCCTACCTTCTCTATCGCGGGACCTTTGCGCTGCTGGAATATACCTGTCTTCCCTAACACTTCCTCTGTTCCCATTACTCCCTCTATAACCATTACTCCCTCCGGGGCCTCCTCTACCTCTCGCTCTACCTCTAAAGTTTCCGTAGCCTGCCCTGGGTTGGTCTCTCTCGTACTGCTCTCTTTGCGGACATTCGTTCCTCCAATGCCCTTCTTCCTTGCAATACGCGCATTGATCCCTACTCAAAGGCTCCCTACTCCATCTATTATTGCCTCTATCTGGGCCCCGTTTATCTACGCCTGCGATCGCTACCGCTAGCATATCAGCCTTTTTACGCATCTTGCGCTCTTCCTCTTTCTTACTTTCTGTATCCCTGTTCATATAGACCTTATTTGCTACCTCCATTAGTTGGGTGATGGACATACCTGCAAACCCTTCTAACTTTTGTAGCTTGCGCTTAATATCTCCGTATGCTTGGCTGACAAAGGCGGAGTTAACCATTCGGGAATTGTCTGCGTCTTCCGGATTAAAGGGGGTATACAAGCGGTATGCCTCCAATAATCGGTCATAAAAGACACTGGGCGCTTCATCGCTTTTCTGGATCACCTCAACTGTCTTCGACATGTTAATGGCTTTCTTTCCTCCGGCTTTCATGCCAGCAATTATAGCGTCTCTATAGGCTCTGAGTTGAACCATATCAGCACCATTTACGTTCCAATCGGGATCGGTGTTGGGATAGTGTGTCGCGGCCCATGCTGCTGGATTGGCTTGGTTCAAAGCACGGGCTCTATCCTCTAATGCTTTAATGGCTGCTTGATTTATTCTTGTCCTTTCCTCATTGTTAAATAAAGTCATTAGTAACTGCTGGCAATCAGCCCATGTCGGATTATGCGTCTGTACTATTGAGGTGAACAGATCAGTCATAGCTTGTGGTTTCTCAGTATACGAGGAATTATGGGTCTTCCAGTTTAAAAGATCGGTTGTGGTAAATGGGACATATACGAAGACTGGGTCAGCGTGTGCCATTTGACCTGCGGCATCGATATAAGCTGACCCGGGATTCAGACGAAGAGGCATCTGATAGTGCTTTAATTGTTGGGCACCAGTCAACTGTCGGGTTTGGATGGGGCTACGTAGAGAGGCGTCAGTCATGGGTTCCGGTCGGGGAGAGATAGGGTATGGGGATGTGGGAGGTCGGTTTTGGGAAAAGGTCGTAAATAAAACACTTCGAGCCGAGCTAGATGAAGCTTGACCGGAAGTCTGAAGTGGCGCCAAATCAGGATATTCGTTTCTAATGGGGGTGGATTCTGGTTCCGGAAGGGGAGATTTAGTACGAGGGGGGGTGGATCCTGTACTGGAGGAGGAAGCGGAAGTGGATGAGGGTAATGAGGGGAGGGGTGCAGGACTTCCTGCGTTTGCGTCACTTCTTCTTAACGGAAAGTAAGGGGGCGGCAAAGGGATCTCGGACTCAGGGGGCGTGTCCAAAATGGGCCTAACACCAGTCCTAGTGGACGAGCAAGTCCTAGCTACCATGAGGCGACACTGCTCCTCGTGGCATGTCTGGAGCCATTTTGGCGAGTCATTTACGGCCTGTCTCCAACAGTCAATATAAGGAAACTGGCCGTAAAGTTCAGGCCTACCCGATACAGCCACGTGTAAGCGCTGTACCAGAGTTGGATCCAAACTGCCACGTGGCGGCCATGCCGCAACCAAAGTAGGCCACTCCCTAGTACACAAAGTGACCAAACGTACAGGAGACATCTTTACCCCAAAATCACAAACTTTGAATCCCTTTTTAAAATTCTTAACCATACATCCTAAGGGATCCGGAATCGTTGACTGCGACGCACCCATACTTAACAATGGAACGTCGTCGACAACGAATACTATACACGCGTACTATTCAACAGTCACACCCGTTTCCTCTGGCAACAGCACCACGTGGTACGGTTACCAAGTGAAACGTACACAATAACAATAAACACTCAGGGAATTCCCGTACACACACAGCTGTTACACCAGTCACTATATAATCAATATTATGCCCTTTGGCGTAACTATACAGTCACCCACGCTATAATTCTCTATATACGAATTACCCGTCTATAACACACCCCAGTAACATCGTCTTTTACAAATAGCGGTTACAGTACGGTTAGCATAGGTCAAAGCACAAGTTAAGGTCACAATACAATTATTAGTGGTTATGGTGTTAAACATGCAATGGACGACAATGATTAGTACTTATTATATAATGTCAGTAAATATACAGGGTTATGGTACCGTGCACTATAATACAGCAACACACTATTAACACTCTCGCTAGACGGCTGAGCTCGCGCTATCTAACAAGATATACACTTTACTAAAACAATCGTTAACACATTTACAATTCCCAACTAAACTATTGGCCAGTACCTTGAATGGACTACCTAAAACTATATACACCCGTTTTGGTTAGCCACACTGCCCAATCACCACATATATAGCGAGCTAGAGAACCGAATTTACACAGGCGCCTCTTAGTCGCACTATCAAAAGTCTAGTGGGTTCCAAATTTACACGCCTTCCCACTTAGCCCAGATAGGATGAGAACTAGCGAACCGAATTTACACAGGCGCCGCTTAGTCTCCCGGTCCCTCCGACCTAGCGAACGTAATATACACCCTAGAACGCTAGTCTAGACAAGACACCGGTGTCCGGCTAGGGCTATTTACACCAGGACCCCGCCTGACTAACCAAATCAAACGGTCTGACTAAAGAGCGTTCGATCGAGCGGTGCGCCTTCGCTCCTTCCCTCCGACAGAGGGGGCAGATACACAGATTCAAAACCCCTTTGGGCCTACCGCACAATCGGTATACCCCTAGTGGGTCCTGCCGTCTAAAACAGCAGTTGTCTTACCTCCTCGTTCCTGAACCTGAGTTCACACTCATCGACGGGGACACCCCAGCACTTCTCACGTAGAGGCCGATGATCTCCTGGACAACAGACCAGTGGCGCCGAGACGAAGGGAGGTCCACGCAGAAGTTCAGGGGTGCAGCCGTAGAGAACGTGGGCAAAGATAGACCGTCTCACGCCTCTGCCTCTCAGCTACCGTTGAACGATGAGCTTCCCGGCCAATGCACCAAATGATACCGGAGAAACTGACGGAAGCCAAGCACAGAGAGATGGACACAGGTTTCTTCAGGAAGGAAGAGATTCTTTATTGGATCACCGATCGGGACTCAGAGGGACTAGCGTCACCAAAATACAGCAAAGTCTGAGTACTGAATACATAGAGTACATTCCTTATATAGCACTGTAGCTCCTCCCACAATTAACTACACCCACACATACCCTTAACCTATTTAATAAATAGAGTCTAAACTCATCCATCCGGTCTAACCACGTGGCTCATCTGATACAAAGGAGAGGGACGCGTAATTCCAGTTCTTACATTCCTGCACCTGGTCAGTACAGTGATAACAGTATCTTAGCTACGTGTAATTAACTAACTGATACTACAAACACATATACATACATATGCCTTGTGGCAATCTTAGCCTGCTAAACTTGTATTTTACTGGAATTACATCACATTGCCCCGCCCCTTTCCCCATAAAGCCACGCCCTCAACAGATGTGTTGCCACGCCCAATGATGGAGGGGCCAGCCCCCGCCCCTCTACCATGAAGCCACACCCACAACATATGTGTCGCCACGCCCAATGCTGGAGTGAGCACAGCGCATGCGCGAACCTTTGAACCATGACCCCTGATGCGCCACCACGCCCACAGCGTGCGCACCCACGGCGTATGAGCGCCCCCCTCTGAACCAAGAAACGCATTGCATGCGAATTGTAAACCAAGCCCTATGCGTATTTACAGACAATTAGGACATGTTTGGGCATGTTTTAGGGGATAGGAGCGCTTTAAAACAAACAAAAAAAAAAAAAATTGTAAACCAAGCCCGATGCGTATTTACAGACAATTAGGACATGTTTGGGCATGTTTTAGGGGATAGGAGCGCTTTAAAACAGAAAGCATTGTAAACCAAGCCCTATGCCTATTTACAGGCAACTAGAACATGTTTTGGCCCCCACCCCCTATTTTAACCATATTGTACATAATAGAGGAAACATTTTTTATAGAAAATAAGAAGGCAAAAAAAAAATGACCAGGACAATAAGCGCTATGTTTTAAAACAAAATGTATTTATTAGGCATTATTATATCCGTAATACAATAAAAAAGTACAACGCATGAATAAAAAACATAATACGTTTCAATCCATTAAAGTACAGAAAACAGGGGGGGGTGATTATATAACTATGTATATAGACAATTAAAACTTTAGCCACTCAGGGGTATGCCGTGTATATGAACGCTTTCTAGGTAGTAAATAGCCATGGGGTGTAGTTAGCCCTGATGCTGTTAATGGCATATGTGTTAGTGAACCCCAATTTTGTAGTGGTGACTGTGGTGTTACAGATGGAATTATAGTCGCATGGTTCTGAATCTTCAAATGATCCAGATAGTCTCTATTCGAAGAGTTACCTACAACTGTAGAAGGGATGTTGAGGTCAGCCATGGCCTGAAAAAAACTGTCCCACCCATGAGGTCTCTTGCGTACTGTAACACTATGACTTTGCGTAACACCCCGAACCAGATCCAGTAAATTAGAACCAGGTACAACATTATTTTTATAAACAAACTCGCCCTTATCATTCCAATTTGCAACGTGTTTGGCATGCGTCATTCTAGTTAGCAACAGTTCAGTGTTCTTTTTATAGCGGTCATGAACATTATGGAGTACATCACTAATTACATTATCCGAAACATGCGCGGGGTCAGTAATTTGTGGCTGATGAGTGTCCATAGATGTGGAATCTCCCGGTGGTAATAAAAGTGTTAAGTTCAGCTTTTCCCGGTCACTCTGCTTTGCATGTAGTAAATATTTTTGCAGTATTGTGGTGTACCTTGATATCTTCTCAGCTGTTGGCATATTTCTACTTTGAAGTAGAGACATAATATCCGCATCAAGCCTTTGTGTTACAGACTCATGAGCAGTGGTAGATTGCTGAGTGTTCTTTTGTATTAGATCCAACTCTTTTTTCGGAACCAAATACATTTTTTCAGCATATTCCATTATCGGTTAGAGAGAAGACCGGTAAGAAGCGGTATAGCAAAACCCAGCAGAGAACCAATAAATCCACCAGACTGTTTAACCATCTGTTTCTTCTTAACAATAGATAATTTCTTATCACACAATGATTTTATATTTTTTCGCCACTTTCTAAGTTTTTCAATTTGATGAGGTGATAAGGGTATTCTTCCTTTGAGGGTATTGAGCGCGATTTCACATATGGCTGTGACTAAATCATGGGACGCTGAGCATAAAATGGCTTTTCTCTGCGCCGGAGATGCTTTGATTAAAGTTTTTAATACATCCCAATGGCGCTTTATTCTCTGCGACATGTTTACAGTCGAGATACTGTAGAAAATGAAACATGCATAAATTCTATCTCTTTTTAACTGTTTTTTTATATATGTAGACCACCGGTCGGGATGGTGGGAAAATACCTGTTCTTAAACGGTACTCTTCAGGGGTTGTTGGTTTCAAATCTACAAGTAAGTAGCCATATGATCTACTAGTGGCATCTTCAAAAGATTCTAAAAAGAATTGTGATTTTCCAGGATACATTTGGCGTGCGAGAGTGTTAATTTGCAGCTTATCTCTAGGGTTTTTAAAAAGTACCATATAGTTAGTGTTTAAAGTTATTGTTCTGCTTTTTTTACCTTGACAGAATACATTTTGGACCAGGTACATGATACTGAGATTCCTGTGATGAACGTACTTGGTGAATGCTTTCTCAAGCTCACAGTTCTCACTAGCCGCTTCCATTAGGTCATCCACAATAGTCAGATTTACTTTAGTAGGAGGAAACAAATCATCATCGTTAAATGTCATGGGTAAACCCTCTATAAAACGAATATTAGGGATTGTACGCAATAAATCATCATAAAGACCCTGCCAACAAGCATAAAACCAAACAATGTTATCAGGGTTCTGCGACAAAAGATTGTTAGCATGATGTAAAAGTTGTTTAACAAAATAACTTTTTCCTGAGCTAGAAGGGCCTGCTAAGATACATGAAAAAGGATGTTGCAGGCGTGTGTCCATTGGGTGTAATTAGTATCCAAATGGATGGGTTGTAAAGTTGTCTGTCAATAGTCTTTTAGTGTATACACACTGCTGTGTTTTGCGAAGTGGTCGTGTTTCTATTTGCCAACACAATTTGTTTCTGACGATTCCCGATTGTTGTATTATAATACGTTTCCGGTCATCAGGCCCTGGGTGTTGTGGATAGTCCAGTACCAGGTCTTTCAAACTGTCAAAGTTAATCAGCGTCACGTTGCTAGCATTCAGTGTTATACCTTTCACCTTTAGAGTTGTTTTGTCAGTCGTCAACTTGTAACCGTAAGTTTTAGGCCCTGCAGACACAAACTCTGTGATGTATGTGTCAGCCGGTAACTCACTAGTTAGTTCACCTAGATAGTCACCTAACGGTGGGTTCCAGTCTACGTCTTTGCTAACAAAAATAACTGAGTCAGTGTCATGGTACAAACATCTTTCCTTTAGACGGTCTAGGATATTATACAGTTCAAGTCGGGCATAGGCTGTGGTAAAGCACGCAATAAAAATATTAGTGTTTCGAGCCATCTTTAGATTTCATAGATGACTCCACAGCCAGTCGTCAACTCCACATATTGTATTGAGGATGTTAATATCCTGAGAGAGGCATGCACCTGCTACAGAGCTAGTGTTATGGAAATGACAAGAAAAGAAAGAACAATTAAGGGTGATCGTGGTCCTGAAGTTGTCATAGATTACATTGACCCTTTCCAACTCACTACCCTAGCCTCTGTATGTATGTATGGCGATGTACAGAAACTCCCAACATTTAGTTGGTTCTAAGGTTGAACCAACACGCTCCTCTAGTGGCGAACGGTCGTCACATTCTAAGTGGGCTGCATAGATAAAATTTGGTATGTGTATCCCTGTCTCCTGCATGCATTCAAAATCATAAAAAATGTATTTGTCTGTGGGATCATCAGTTTTGTATTTTTGCAAGTAACAAACATGATCATCAAACGTGGCCACTGGCTGATAACACACTTGACACTTAAGACCTTCACACTCATGATTTTCCATCACAACATAACGCCCACACAAATCACAATATGTTTTGGTTTTACATGCTATTTTACCAGCGTTGGCAAGCTCATAGTGTAGCTCTAAACACTGTTCAGAACGACAAAATGTGCGACAGCAGGGGCATCTGGGGAGCGCACTTGCAACACCCACGCAATTCTGTCTGTGGCACGCCTTGCAAAAGTAACGGCAGGAATGATCATTTTTGTGATAAAAAGGTGTATGACAGTAATCACAAAAGTAAGAGGCCCCGATAAATGCTTTAATCTTTTTTATGCCGTAATAATGTTCTCCTTCGTGATATATGAACAATACTTTCTTCTTGACAATGGCATCGGACTGAAAGTATCGCCATGCACCACGGTTGTGATAGAGAATCTTAATGGTGATATCCAAATGATTCTCAAAAGCCGGTATATCGCTAAAGCTGACTAAGCGATCATCAGGGATACTCAGAGCTTTATGAATACTTTGTGCTTGCTCCAACAACACAGCATCAGTGGGTATTTCTTTATCTTTAAGGGCGCATAGACTAGCCGCTAGACACAAGTTATTGTTGTTATTATTAAAATCAAACAACCACCGTCTTTTAGTCTGGATAATGCGACTATAGGGTGTTGATCTGAGACGTCTACGTGTCATTACACCCCCAGCTCTATTCCTAACAATGATGACACAAAATCGTAAAGAACCGCAACCAATAATTTCTGCGTTGCTTTGAAGCATATTTGCCAGTGCATTTAAAAAATCTACCGCATTTATGCTCTCCTTAGACCTTCTAATAGAATACAAAGGTCTACCGAGGCCGTCAGCAGTCAATCTTAATTGCACAAAATCATTAGGCCCTATACCGGGTAAAATTCTGCCTAAAGTCCCTTCAATAGCATCATGCATCGACTCGATTGCTGCAGCAAATGATGGCATTCTCTCTAAATTTACAAAACGAAAATGATCATAAAACTCCACAGCATTAAAATTGTTTAGGTCCCTTCGATGTTGTTCAACATGCTCTAAAAATACTGGGGCAACAACAGCATCAGGGGGATTATGCATTTCTTGTTGCACATTCACATCAAGGCTACTCTGAGGACTTGGAGGCCCTTGGTGTACCAGATTGTCATCATTATGGGGATTTAACATATGCGACCGTATATCCATAGGGGAATTATGCTCAGGGTTTGGAACCCCTGGGTGTACCACCAGGGGTTGGGGTATTGTGCCAGTCACAACAGCATGATCATCTGAGGGGTCTGATATTGTTGTTGGGGTTTTGTTAGTCACAGAACTATTTGCAGGTGTTAAACCATTTGCAGACATAATACCATGCGAGCCGCTGTATGCTGTAGACCTCAGTACACGTCTCAGTATTTTCACAGCCCGCCTAACAGCTCTAGTTCGGTAATCAGGCACTGATCTCGGCCTGGTACCTATTTTCAAACTACGGCCTTTTGAATTGCGTACTAAACCACAACCCGTCATGCCTAGTCAGTTCATCTTCAACAAAATTAGGCCCCTCTTAAAGTCACCAGTAGCACTGTCAATCATTGTTATCTGACGTATGAGATTTGACAATATTGCATCAGTCACAACATTCACACACATTAGCTCACGAAGCTTGTTTATAGACAAGATAATGACTGTCAATAATCCCATCCAAAACAACATCTCATTTGACCACCACGCTAATGAACCGCATACAAAGTCCCTCTGTAAACTTGTGTTATGGTGCTCTGATGTACCGGTGGTGCCCTGACTAGCTTGTGCTAGCAAGCTATAACCATGCCTAAAAGCCGCGCTCACACTATCAATTTTTAAGCTGAGAGCACAACCCTGTACTTCATTGAAGTCACCAATGTTTGCTAATCCGGCTAAATCTAAGATTACAGCCTGTACGGCTGCTTTCACCTTATGCCAAAAAACTATACTTTTTGAACACTGTAAAATACGAGTGGATCCAGGAACATATACGTCATTAACAAATTGCGTGTTCAGGTCATGTTTTGATGTGTTGGTTGGCGCTGTCTTGTGTGCTCTACTTTTCTGCTTTTGTAAACCCCCACGATCTGTAGACCTACACCTCTTACTTAAGGGGAGCAACGATGTATCTACAGGTGTAGCCGGCCGTTTCATAGCCACATTTTTTATTTGTCGCAAAACTGATGCTTGTTTTAGTTTTACATTTGTTGACTTACCCCTGTACGTTTCTGCGCTCTCCACACAATCTGTTTTGTTTGGGCTCCTCACACCCGCAGAATTTTTGGATGTCTCATTAAGCATTGCTTTTTTTGTTGTCTTCACATTTGTAACTGATAGTTTTGTTATCTTTGGATCTTGATTTTCGTTGTTGTGAATGTGTGCAGCTTTTTGCGATACAGCTTCAGATGCATGTCTCCGTGTCTTAGACAATCTTGAAACTATATAAATGATAAGTAAAAAAAGTGAGTGTATAGTCCCAAGGTACACTAATAATTTAAGCGCTCTAGACACGCTACACAGGTTTATATTGTGCTATCAGACATGAACTAAATATATATTTATCAAGGGATCTTAAAACATATATACATACCAGATTTTACTTTTTCTTTTGACCGCATTGTTTCTTTGAGGGGTAGTACATTGTGCTGTGTATTACCCTCTGGATCGGTTTGTTCGTGGCTTATTGGGTTATCAGAATTTACTGTGAAGAAATAAAATAATATAAAATAAATAAATGTCCGTGATGAAATTACGTTTTATAACGCGGGGTATAAAAGTCACAAACAGATTTTATTACATACCGTGGCTAGGTAATTGAAGAGGTCTCTGGTTGCAGTTGTTTATAACGGTTTCAACAAACGAGTTGCTTAATTCCGGCATACTAAAAGCATCTAGGAATACTACAAAAAACGACCACAGAACAGGTTTTTTCATTACTATACGTATATACAATCGCATTAAATATGTACTTTCTGATGGCGACTCTAGATAAAACTTACGATCTTGATCGTAATCAGGCGATGTGTCACGCTCATCAACATCATTAAGCAGCGTTGTGTCAACAGGCTGAAAAAGACTTCACACGGTTACCGCTGATTTTTTTCATCATTAATACTACTTACACATAATAGTGATAATAAAACTAAATAACACACTGGGGTGATTGGTATCTTAAGCAGAATTTCAACAATGCGTTAATGTGAAGTTATAATCGGGTAAAAAATATACCATACACGGTGTGCAAACATAATGCAAAAAATATAGACATCTCATATATATATATTTTTTTTAAAAAAACGGGTCTTACAGTGTAGTATAATTGGTACTAAAAACTAAGAACGCTGCCGTGAAAAAAACTAGCAAAACATTTTTAATAAAAACAAGATATGTTTGGTGTGTCAGCGCTATGATATATATTTGTCAAAAGTAAATATTAGCTTCTCTTTACCTTGGTATTCATGCTGGCTGCGTGTAGGCTGAGGCTGGTTGCGTGTAGACAGAGGCTAGCTGACAGTCTGATGTTCTTCTGAATCCTTCAAAGGGTTGTGAATGCTGCATCTTACAGGGCTCTTTTTATACACAGAAACCCACCCACACCCCCACACATCCTCCCTCTCCCCCCAGGCAGACTGAACAAAGAATTACAGAGAGCCTTTTTGTCATGACAAATAAAAATGGTTTTATTTGAAATAGAATTTGATGTTACAAAAATGCAGTTTTTTGAATTTTCGTTATAATAAACAATATTTTAAGTTTTAGGCTTACACCTCTTACATCTCTGCACATGAACGCTATGTGTTCTATTTTTTAGATATCGCCTATGGTTCCGCACAAAGCTTTTAACTATAAAATCATTTTGCTTTAGGTTGACACTAAAATTATTTAAAACAGATTTAAAATCTAAACCTCTACACATATTAGTAATATGTTTGGTTTTATGCTTGTTGGCAGGGTCTTTATGATGATTTATTGCGTACAATCCCTAATATTCGTTTTATAGAGGGTTTACCCATGACATTTAACGATGATGATTTGTTTCCTCCTACTAAAGTAAATCTGACTATTGTGGATGACCTAATGGAAGCGGCTAGTGAGAACTGTGAGCTTGAGAAAGCATTCACCAAGTACGTTCATCACAGGAATCTCAGTATCATGTACCTGGTCCAAAATGTATTCTGTCAAGGTAAAAAAAGCAGAACAATAACTTTAAACACTAACTATATGGTACTTTTTAAAAACCCTAGAGATAAGCTGCAAATTAACACTCTCGCACGCCAAATGTATCCTGGAAAATCACAATTCTTTTTAGAATCTTTTGAAGATGCCACTAGTAGATCATATGGCTACTTACTTGTAGATTTGAAACCAACAACCCCTGAAGAGTACCGTTTAAGAACAGGTCTTTTCCCACCATCCCGACCGGTGGTCTACATATATAAAAAAACAGTTAAAAAGAGATAGAATTTATGCATGTTTCATTTTCTACAGTATCTCGACTGTAAACATGTCGCAGAGAATAAAGCACCATTGGGATGTATTAAAAACTTTAATCAAAGCATCTCCGGCGCAGAGAAAAGCCATTTTATGCTCAGCGTCCCATGATTTAGTCACAGCCATATGTGAAATCGCGCTCAATACCCTCAAAGGAAGAATACCCTTATCACCTCATCAAATTGAAAAACTTAGAAAGTGGCGAAAAAATATAAAATCATTGTGTGATAAGAAATTATCTATTGTTAAGAAGAAACAGATGGTTAAACAGTCTGGTGGATTTATTGGTTCTCTGCTGGGTTTTGCTATACCGCTTCTTACCGGTCTTCTCTCTAACCGATAATGGAATATGCTGAAAAAATGTATTTGGTTCCGAAAAAAGAGTTGGATCTAATACAAAAGAACACTCAGCAATCTACCACTGCTCATGAGTCTGTAACACAAAGGCTTGATGCGGATATTATGTCTCTACTTCAAAGTAGAAATATGCCAACAGCTGAGAAGATATCAAGGTACACCACAATACTGCAAAAATATTTACTACATGCAAAGCAGAGTGACCGGGAAAAGCTGAACTTAACACTTTTATTACCACCGGGAGATTCCACATCTATGGACACTCATCAGCCACAAATTACTGACCCCGCGCATGTTTCGGATAATGTAATTAGTGATGTACTCCATAATGTTCATGACCGCTATAAAAAGAACACTGAACTGTTGCTAACTAGAATGACGCATGCCAAACACGTTGCAAATTGGAATGATAAGGGCGAGTTTGTTTATAAAAATAATGTTGTACCTGGTTCTAATTTACTGGATCTGGTTCGGGGTGTTACGCAAAGTCATAGTGTTACAGTACGCAAGAGACCTCATGGGTGGGACAGTTTTTTTCAGGCCATGGCTGACCTCAACATCCCTTCTACAGTTGTAGGTAACTCTTCGAATAGAGACTATCTGGATCATTTGAAGATTCAGAACCATGCGACTATAATTCCATCTGTAACACCACAGTCACCACTACAAAATTGGGGTTCACTAACACATATGCCATTAACAGCATCAGGGCTAACTACACCCCATGGCTATTTACTACCTAGAAAGCGTTCATATACACGGCATACCCCTGAGTGGCTAAAGTTTTAATTGTCTATATACATAGTTATATAATCACCCCCCCCTGTTTTCTGTACTTTAATGGATTGAAACGTATTATGTTTTTTATTCATGCGTTGTACTTTTTTATTGTATTACGGATATAATAATGCCTAATAAATACATTTTGTTTTAAAACATAGCGCTTATTGTCCTGGTCATTTTTTTTTTGCCTTCTTATTTTCTATAAAAAATGTTTCCTCTATTATGTACAATATGGTTAAAATAGGGGGTGGGGGCCAAAACATGTTCTAGTTGCCTGTAAATAGGCATAGGGCTTGGTTTACAATTCTTTCTGTTTTAAAGCGCTCCTATCCCCTAAAACATGCCCAAACATGTCCTAATTGTCTGTAAATACGCATCGGGCTTGGTTTACAATTTTTTTTTTTTTGTTTGTTTTAAAGCGCTCCTATCCCCTAAAACATGCCCAAACATGTCCTAATTGTCTGTAAATACGCATAGGGCTTGGTTTACAATTCGCATGCAATGCGTTTCTTGGTTCAGAGGGGGGCGCTCATACGCCGTGGGTGCGCACGCTGTGGGCGTGGTGGCGCATCAGGGGTCATGGTTCAAAGGTTCGCGCATGCGCTGTGCTCACTCCAGCATTGGGCGTGGCGACACATATGTTGTGGGTGTGGCTTCATGGTAGAGGGGCGGGGGCTGGCCCCTCCATCATTGGGCGTGGCAACACATCTGTTGAGGGCGTGGCTTTATGGGGAAAGGGGCGGGGCACCTGTCAAATTCTAGTTTGATGACTTATATAGCTCCCTACTACTAATAGCAGTTACTTGTCTTCAAGCGGGTGTCTCAGGCCTACAGTGTGTGCTCTGCAGAACTGTTCCAGTGCACATTGCCAATCATATCTGGTGTCTCTATAGCGTGCTTTTAAAACCAAAATTTGTTTTTCACTGTTATAGATTGAATAGCAGTTACTTGTCTTCAAGCGGGTGTCTCAGGCCTACAGTGTGTGCTCTGCAGAACTGTTCCAGTGCACATTGCCAATCATATCTGGTGTCTCTATAGCGTGCTTTTAAAACCAAAATTTGTTTTTCACTGTTATAGATTGAATAGCAGTTACTTGTCTTCAAGCGGGTGTCTCAGGCCTACAGTGTGTGCTCTGCAGAACTGTTCCAGTGCACATTGCCAATCATATCTGGTGTCTCTATAGCGTGCTTTTAAAACCAAAATTAGTTTTTCACTGTTATAGATTGAATAGCAGTTACTTGTCTTCAAGCGGGTGTCTCAGGCCTACAGTGTGTGCTCTGCAGAACTGTTCCAGTGCACATTGCCAATCATATCTGGTGTCTCTATAGCGTGCTTTTAAAACCAAAATTTGTTTTTCACTGTTATAGATTGAATAGCAGTTACTTGTCTTCAAGCGGGTGTCTCAGGCCTACAGTGTGTGCTCTGCAGAACTCTTACAGTTCACATTGCCAATCATATCTGGTCTCACAGTAGCTTGCACTTATAGTACCACTAATCCCCAAAAAAATGACAGGCAGAGGCAGGCCACCCCGCAGGGGCCGTCGTGGTCGTGGTGCTGTGATTCCCTTTTGCCCTAGAATAATGCCCAGTTTTCAGAAGCCACGTACCCTGAACTTGAAAAGTTCTGAGGACATAGTTGACTGGCTAACACAGGACACCCAATCTTGTACAGCCTCCGCTCGGAACCTTGACGCACCATCCTCCTCCAGCTTAGCTTCAGGCACCTCTCAAGATACCACTCACCCGCCAGCCGCCACCACCAAAACTAGCACCACAGCTTTACTTGGTATGTCAGAGGAGTTATTCACACACCCGTTTGAAGAAATGAGTGATGCGCAACCATTATTGCTAGAGGATGTAGATAACAGGGATATGTATCAGGCAGGCAGCATTAAACACATGGAGGTACGGTGTGATGATGATGATGTTGTACCCGCTGCTGCTTCCTTTTCTGAGTTGTCAGATACAAGCGAAGCGGTTGATGATGACGATGCGTCCATGGATGTCACGTGGGTGCCCGCTCGGCAAGAAGAAGAACAGGGCGAAAGTTCAGATGGGGAGACAGAGAGGAGGAGGAGACGAGTTGGAAGCAGGGGGGGGTCGTCGCAAGGAGCTAGTGGCACAGTCAGACAGCATGCATTGGCACCCGGGGTCAGCCCGACAGCACGCCAATCAACGCATGCTGTGTCCACCACCAGAATGCCGTCATTGCAGAGCTCATCAGTGTGGCATTTTTTTTGTGTGTCTGCCTCGGACAACAGCGATGCCATTTGCAACCTGTGCCAAAGGAAACTGAGTCGTGGGAGGTCCAACACCCACCTAGGTACAACTGCTTTGCGTAGGCACATGATCTCACATCACAAACGCCTATGGGATCAACACATGAGTACAAGCAGCACGCCTACTCTAAGCCGCCATCCTCCTCCTGGTCTAGCATCTTCAGCCACGTCAACCACTGCTGTCCTTCTTGCCCCCTCTCAACCATCCGCCACTCCGTCTCCCGCCTTGAGCAGTTCCCGCTCATCTGCCCACAGTCATGTGTCTGTCAAGGACATGTTTGAGCGTAAGAAGCCAATGTCACCAAGTCACCCCCTTGCCCAGCGTCTGACAGCTGGCTTGTCCGAACTATTAGCCCGCCAGCTTTTACCATACAATCTGGTTGAGTCTGAGGCGTTCAAAAAATTTGCAGCTATTGGGACACCGCAGTGGAAGGTACCCGGACGGAATTTCTTTTCACAAAAGGCAATCCCCAACTTGTACTCGATTGTGCAAAAGGAAGTCATGGCATGTCTGGCACACAGTGTTGGGGCAAGGGTCCATCTGACCACTGATACCTGGTCTGCAAAGCATGGTCAGGGCAGGTATATCACCTACACTGCGCATTGGGTAAACCTGCTGACGGCTGACAAGCAAGGAATGCGTGGCATTGCAGAGGAGTTGGTGACACCGCCACGAATTGCAGGCAGTCCTGCTGCCACCTCCTCTACTCCTCCTACTCCATCCTCTTCCATAACCTCCTCAGCTGAGTCCTCTTGTGCTGCTGTGTCTTGCTCCACATCAACGGCACCCTCCCAGCTCCCCAGGTACTATTCCACATCCCGGATACGGCAGTGTCACGCCGTCTTGGGTTTGACTTGCTTGAAAGCAGAGAGTCACACCGGACAAGCACTCCTGTCCGCCCTGAACGCACAGGTGGAAAAGTGGCTGACTCCGCAGCAACTGGATATCGGCAAAGTGGTGTGTGACAACGGAAAGAATTTGATAGCGGCATTGAAGTTGGGCAAGTTGACACATGTGCCGTGCATGGCACATGTGTGTAATCTGATCGTACAACGCTTTGTGCATAAGTACACAGGCTTACAGGACGTCCTGAAGCAGGCCAGGAAGGTGTGTGGCCATTTCAGGCGTTCCTACACGGCCATGGCTCACTTTGCCGATATCCAGCAGGGAAACAATATGCCAGTGAGGCGCTTGATTTGCGACAGCCCTACACGTTGGAATTCCACACTCCTAATGTTCGACCGCCTGCTCCAACAAGAAAAAGCTGTTAATGAATATTTGTATGACCGGGGTGCTAGGACAGCCTCTGGGGAGCTGGGAATTTTTTTGCCACGTTACTGGACGCTCATGCGCAATGCCTGTAGGCTCATGCGTCCTTTTGAGGAGGTGACAAACCTAGTCAGTCGCAACGAAGGCACCATCAGCGACATCATACCATTTGTTTTCTTCCTGGAGCGTGCCCTGCGAAGAGTGCTGGATCAGGCTGTAGATGAGCGTGAAGAGGAAGAGGAAGAGTTGTGGTCACCATCACCACCAGAAACAGCCTTATCAGCATCGCTTGCTGGACCTGCGGCAACGCTGGAAGAGGATTGTGAGGAAGAGGAGTCAGAGGAGGATTGTAGCTTTGAGGAGGAGGAGGAGGAGCAAGACCAAACACAACAGGCATCCCAGGGTGCTCGTTGTCACCTATCTGGTACCCGTGGTGTTGTACGTGGCTGGGGGGAAGAACATACCTTCAATGACATCAGTGAGGAGGAGGAACGGGAAATGAGTAGCTCGGCATCCAACCTTGTGCAAATGGGGTCTTTCATGCTGTCCTGCCTGTTGAGGGACCCTCGTATAAAAAGGCTGAAGGAGAACGACCTGTACTGGGTGTCCACGCTACTAGACCCCCGGTATAAGCAGAAAGTGGCGGAAATGTTACCGAATTACAACAAGTCGGAAAGGATGCAGCATTTGCAAAATAAATAAAGTATGCTTTACACAGCGTATAAGGGTGATGTCACAGCACAACGGGAATCTAACAGGGGGAGAGGTGGAAGTCATCCTCCTCCCACGACCACGCCGGCAAGGACAGGACGCTTTAAAGACGTGTTGTTGATGGAGGACATGCGGACCTTTTTAAGTCCTATGCATTGCCACAGCCCTTCGGGATCCACCCTCAGAGAGCGACTCGACCGACAGGTAGCAGACTACCTCGCCTTAACTGCAGATATCGACACTCTGAGGAGCGATGAACCCCTTGACTACTGGGTGTGCAGGCTTGACCTGTGGCCTGAGCTATCCCAATTTGCGATAGAACTTCTGGCCTGCCCCGCTTCAAGTGTCCTGTCAGAAAGGACCTTCAGTGCAGCAGGAGGTATTGTCACTGAGAAGAGAAGTCGCCTAGGTCAAAAAAGTCTAGATTACCTCACCTTTATTAAGATGAATGAGGGATGGATCCCAAAGGGACTGACACTGGGCGATACATTCGATTAAAAAAGGCCTGATGAGATGAGCTGCCTTGGGCTAAAAATGGTCCACACGCTGCTGTATTTTAGCTCTGAATGACGTTTGACTTGCGTGACTTATCCGCCACCAACTAGGGTTCAAGCCGCCATGTTTTAGGGCACTTTCTGCCTGTGAAACAAACATAAATTTTTCTGGCCGCTGCTACAGCAGCGGCTGCAACAATACCAAATTTTTCAGGCATGTGTACATGCCTAATTTTTAGGCCCACTGGTGCAGCACTGTGGCTTCAAAAACCAAACCAAAAAAAAATCCTCCAAGATGGCACCAATATACCAGTGGTCTAAGCATCTTCCCACCTTGGCCTAAAAAGGGGAGGTGATTCAACAATTAAAAATCTCTGCCATTTACACGTCCACTGATAGGAGACGCGGAAGGTATTAAACTGATATGAACAATACTAAACTCACCACTCCTATCTGGTGGCACATTAGCTTGCCCGCGCAGTGCCACAAATTTCAAGTAAGAGGACCGACCACGCATCTTCTTCCATCTCCCTGTTACATAAATCAATGCCATATCCATAGAAATTGTAGAGAATATCCAGGATAGTTTTACAGGGCCAAATCATGTCGCCTGTTGAAAGAGGTGACCTTGCTCGGGTCCCAGGTGTGCGGTTCCTAAAATGGCTGCCATATACACGTCCACTGATAGGAGACGCGGAAGGTATTAAACTGATATGAACATTTACTAAACTCACCACTCCGAGTGCTGTTATTTATTTAATTTTTTTGTGGTGAGGCTTTACAGGACAGAGTGCTTCTCCACGGGACATGTTAACTCACGGGCAGCTGGCTCATCAAGGAACCAGAGCAGCTTGAATGAGGTGACCTTGCTCGGGTCCCAGGTGTGCGGTTCCTAAAATGGCTGCCATATACACGTCCACTGATAGGAGACGCGGAAGGTATTAAACTGATATGAACAATACTCCACTCCTATCTGTAGGTCCGTCCCATTGTGATTTATGCCCCCCACCCACTGCGCAGGGATGGGGGCCGGGGGGGAGGAAAGTAGGCCCCCCCCCTTTGTGATTTATGGCCCCCACCCACCGCGCAGGGGTGGGGGCCGAGGGGGGGAGGACAGTAGGTCCCCCCATTGTGATTTATGGCCCCCACCCACCGCGCAGTGGTTGGGGAGGACAGTAGCTCCCCCCAGTGTGTATCATGGGCTTTGAGGACAGGTGTCAATCCATACCTGCCAAGTGACCCTATGTAGGGGGAACAGTCCCTATTCTGCTCTGTGTCAGTGTGTATCATGGTCTCTGTGGACGGGGAACAGTCTCTATTCTGCTCTGTGTCAGTGTGTATCATGGTCTCTGTGGACGGTGAACAGTCTCTATTCTGCTCTGTGTCAGTGTGTATCATGGTCTCTGTGGACAGGGAACAGTCTCTATTCTGCTCTGTGTCAGTGTGTATCAGGGGCTTTGAGGACAGGTGTCAATCCATACCTGCCAAGTGACCCTATGTAGGGGTAACAGTCCCTATTCTGCTCTGTGTCAGTGTGTATCATGGTCTCTGTGGACGGGGAACAGTCTCTATTCTGCTCTGTGTCAGTGTGTTTCATGGTCTCTGTGGACGGGGAACAGTCTCTATTCTGCTCTGTGTCAGTGTGTATCATGGTCTCTGTGGACAGGGAACAGTCTCTATTCTGCTCTGTGTCAGTGTGTATCAGGGGCTTTGAGGACAGGTGTCAATCCATACCTGCCAAGTGACCCTATGTAGGGGGGACAGTCTCTATTCTGCTCTGTGTCAGTGTGTATCATGGTCTCTGTGGACGGGGAACAGTCTCTATTCTGCTCTGTGTCAGTGTGTATCATGGTCTCTGAGGACAGGTGTCAATCCATATCTGCCAAGTGACCCTATGTAGGGGGAACAGTCTCTATTCTGCTCTGTGTCAGTGTGTATCAGGGGTTTTGAGGACAGGTGTCAATCCATATCTGCCAAGTGACCCTATGTAGGGGGAACAGTCTCTATTCCACTCTGTGTCAGTGTGTATCAGGGATTTGACTATCTTTATTCAGATTCAAAAATTACAATTCCAGGAAAAATTTAACAAACATTTACAAGAACATGTTATGCACATCATAGAAACAACGTGAACCTCTTTAAAGCCACAAACTTAAGACAAAAAGTATGTACACACAATGTGTAAGTGTTTGAAAGAATATTCTGAATCCTTACATGTTTACTTTATCGTTTGTTTGATTTTTGTGAACCATATATAAACTACAAGCAGCGTGAAAACTATAAAAGCTCAAGTGGCCATGCTGATCAAATTAAATAGTATGCTTTACACAGCGTATAAGGGTGATGTCACAGCACAACGGGAATCTAACAGGGGAAGAGGTGAAAGTCATCCTCCCCCTCCCACGACCCCGCCATATCTGCCAAGTGACCCTATGTAGGGGTAACAGTCTCTATTATGCTCTGTGTCAGTGTGTATCATGGTCTCTGAGGACGGGGAACAGTCTCTATTCTGCTCTGTGTCAGTGTGTATCAGGGGCTTTGAGGACAGGTGTCAATGTTAGGTGATTTCTGCCCTTTATGGATTAAAAGCAGACTCTGCATCAACTGTGTAATTTTCCATGGGAGTTTTGCCATGGATCCCCCTCCGGCATGCCACAGTCCAGGTGTTAGTCCCCTTGAAACAACTTTTCCATCACTTTTGTGGCCAGAAAGAGTCCCTGTTGGTTTTAAAATTCGCCTGCCCATTGAAGTCAATGGCGGTTCGCGCGGTTCGCCGGTTCGCGAACATTTGAGGAAGTTCGCGTTCGCCGTTCGCGAACCGAAAATTTTGGGTTCGCGACAACACTAATGAATGTTTTCGGGTATGTTTTTCTTTATTTTTTTACTCCAACGGATTGTTCTCTGGTGTCTCAGGGTGTGTGTGTAAATAAAATAGGAACAAAAAAAGAAAAGAGTTAGCGCTTAATAACAGGATAAGGCAGCAACTTTAAAAGGGAATCCCTCAAGACCCTTAAAATACAACAAGAGAAAAGAAAAAAGGAAAAGCTGCACCAAATAAGACCAATAAATGATAAATAAAAATATTCCAAATACAAACAGATCTTCCTTAGGTAAAATAGTCTGTACAATGCTGGATCAGGAACAATGTCCTCGCTGTCCTTACCAGGTAGATCCAATTATATGAAAAGATAAAACAGATGACCAAATAGTGTAATATGTTCACTAAGGTATAACAGATGATAAAAAAAGGATAATATTGCACTCACATTTGATAGAGCTATAGCTAGCTCTAGTATGGAAAGCGTTCAGCGGTATGATCCCCGCTTATGGGATATAATGCAGCCTCCTTTCTTCAAGGGTAGATGGCCACTCAAAGAGAATAAAAGAGACAACCAATAGTGCTCTCTGTATAAAATAGTATAGAAATGCAATAAATAAAATGGTACTCAGAAGGATGGAGCAGGCAAACTGCTCCTTGATGATAGCGTAGGTGGAATAATACCCACCGAGGATTGCTTGGAGTCCAGGAGTAAAAAATGCCAGGTAAAAATCAGAGTATAAAGTGTATATAAAGATAATTGGCACAATAAAAAGTGACCAAAAAAATCTTTAATAGGTAAAATACACAATATAAATGTCCATGAACGCGTTTTGCCTATAATGGCTTTATCAATATGGAATACAACATATTACCTGGCAGGGTGACTTTAAATAGGAGTACAGATGTTTAAAAATGGCGCCTAAACCAGAGGTCAGCCAATAGAAATGCAAAAAAAATAGTATTATTAGATCTTAATAAAATACATATAAAATATTAGTTTTGAATACTACATATTACGTGCACATTATTGCAAATAGTAAACATTAAAAACGAGCGTTGTTTAATAAAATTTTCGCTTTTCTAGTGCAGTCACGTGACTTTCGTACCGCAGTGGTAGATGGGAAGTGTAGTTATATTAGGCGCATGCGCGCATGTGTATAGTGTGCGTCGGCACGCACGATAATGCGGCCGACGTCATGAAATGAAGGCGTCGGTGTGCATATTAATGCGGCCAACGAAAAGGGAGGTGGGCGGGTTTATGTTAATGTACTATCGGCACACGCGATGACTGCGGCCGATAGTAATTTAAAAAAAGCATATCATTAAGGTAGCCAGTAGTAGATGGTGGGACAAATGCCTATATTAGGAGGCAAATAGATCTAGGGGGGGGGAGAAATAACATAAGTAAAACAATTGGAAAAGTCCATAACAAGTAATAAGCAGAATGGCAGTATTAGAGATGTTATGAAAAACAGATGCATAAACACATATGAATAAACAAGCAAATAAATAAGAAAAGAACCCATAAAAGACATAGTCAAAGACATAATAAAACATGTTAAAATAAAAGCATAAGGGGGGGCGGGGCCGGCCGCCGTGCTGAACGGACGCACAGAGGAAGAGCTCCTGAAAATTTACTAACTTTAAGCTTCTAAAAGCCTGCAAACTTACCACCCGACGACTGACAGCGGAGCTCCGGTGCAAGAAGCAGCCCTGGTCCCGGGGAGAGGCTTGCCGCGAGGTTCTAGTCCCTCGGTGGGGCGATCCACGTCAAGTAAGATGGGGACCGCTCGGGCGGTGAGTGGGGTGGACGGCCGCTGCCCAGCTATCCTGCCCACCAGTGGTACGGCGGAACCGGTAGGCTAGGGGGTCCGGCCCTGTCCCCCCCCCCCTGGGCCGGCGGGGGTGATCCCGGCCCCCACCCTGTAGTCCAGCGGAACGCCGCGAAACCAACGAGCACCCGCTCCCAAAATGGCGGAGACCGCATGGCAAATAACCCAGGCGCGAAAGCAACGTACCTTCCCCTCCTGATACCGCATGAAACGGCTCCAGTAGCTCCAGTGGCTCAATACCTGCACAAAAGGCCCGCACATAAGGGAAGAGCAGCACCAACCCCTGCAGTGTCAGAGGATAACGACCCCGAAACGGGACAGCGCTACCAGGCCCTGGTTTGCCATGCCATGCCACTTCACCTCCCATGGGAGGGTAGAAACAAATTGCCTAACACTTTAAAATCACCACGCAGGGACTCTCCCCTCGTCTGAGATGGAAAACGGAGGGGACAGCACTCCCCCACGGAGGGATTATCGCCTCATCAAACAGACATCGAACAGATAACTACTACCAGAGTCATCATACCTTCTGTCCCATCTTGGCAGGCTGCACAACATACAGACGGGCCGCCCGACAAGCCACCACGGACCATCCACCGGCTGATGCTGGACTGACATGGGGTGGACATTTCAGACAAGCGAAGCCTGTCCTCAGTGTTGATGTCACTAATATGATCTGCTTTATATGTTTGAGATGCGTATACTTTACAGACAACATGATATGCACTGCTTAATCACCGCTTGGGCAGACAAGTAAGGCATATCACTGTTTAGCTAATCAGCCCTAGCATACTCTTACTTTTGCTTATATAATCTTAGGGAACAGACCCTGAATGATGTTAACTATAAGACACACTATGATGTTCCCTTGGCTTACTATTTCATATTGTGAATCTCATCTTCTGCTATAGCTCGATATATTTACTAATCTTCTGACTTACTCAGCGAAATTCAAGCTTATGTGTGTACAACTGTCCAACTAACATTAGACCTGATACGTCTAGTACTAATTGCGAATGTTTTCAAGCTTATGACCTTTACGTTATATTATAAAAATCAAAGTGTGCTGTTTACATGCCATACTGTAAGATGCAATGAATACGCCTGCAGATGCTGTTGTGGCACTGCTAAAAAAAAAAAATAAAAGCATAAGAACTAAATATACCATAAAAAGGAGCAAGATAAAATATCACATAAAATCAAATAAAATTAAACAAATCAAAGTCTGAGTTTAGACCATGGGGTGTTTGTTACTTTCGAGGTAAATTCAATTATTTTGGATGGTAGTGTGGGGTCAATGGTTCTAGAGACTATACACGATTTACATTTACAGAAACCTTTGATTTTAGGGAATAGGGATAGAGCTGGTTTGATTTTTGTTTCCCTAGTAAAAATTTTTAGTTAGGATTGATGTAAAATTGGGAGCTCCTCTAAATACTACATTGGGATGTTCTGGTAAAATTTTATTAAGAGTTTCATCTTGTTTTAAAATATGCCAATGTTTCTTTATAATCCTTTTTATATTGCCACTTTTATTGTTATAATTAAAAATGATAGGCAGAGGCATAGGTTCATCTGTGTTTTTAGTTTTATATGTTAAAAGTTCATCTCTGTCTTTATGTTGAATATGATTGATTGTATCTGTTAGGATTAATTCAGAGTAGTTCTTTTCAATAAACTTGTTTTTTTAAAATTCTGCTTGTTCGTTAAAGTCATTCAATTCTGAACAGTTTCTTCGTAGTCTTAAAATTTGACTCTTTGGGGCACTGTCCAGCCAAGGTTGGTAGTGACAACTGGATTTGTCAATTGCAGTGTTTACACAAACTTTCTTAAAAAACGTTTTAGTATGTATTTGTCCATTTTTGATAAAAATATTAAAATCTAAAAAGTTAATTTGTTCTTTACTGTATTCATAAGTTAAAATAATGCCTCTGTTATTAATATTAAGATAATTGATAAAAGAGATAAGACAATCTTTTGGGCCGTCCCAGATAAAAAAAGAGGTCGTCAATATATCTGTGGCGAAATCAACCTCGCCACTGTGAACTGGAGAAGCCTGGTTGCCCGCCTCCTACCTGCTGACTATGGCCCCATGTATGCTTGTCCTGTTTGAGCGGTGATACCCCAGATAGCTATGCCATGGAGCCCATTCGTATTATGAAAGAATATGGGAAAGACTTTAGCTCCATGGCAATTGAACTGGATGTGTGTGGTCTGAGCGCCATTCAATAATGTGCGCTCAGACCTAAGCTATCTGGGGATATGTTGCATGTATATGTTTTATGTAGTAATGGTAACATTGTGTAATTTTATGTCCTTTTGCAACCATGTGCTCAATGGAGTCTGCCTCTATCCCTGGATATAATTGGATTATTTTACCCATTGTCTCCAGGATAGAGGGCTCTGTAAACCGCCTTGGGCCAGAAAAGCCATGCTTCATTTGGTCAAATAGGACTTTCCCTAAACTTTTTAACCCCTGGTCTGATTCGTGTCATTTTTTAATATGTTGTTCCCCGGAATGGATTGATTGTGAATATGTAGTTTTTATGTGAATGTGATTTATAGTTTTAAAGTTATAGCACATTTGTAAAAACTGTATTTCTCTGTCTGTGATAATTAAATTTCCCATTGTGTAAGATAATTGTATCACAGGCAGAGGGAAGGACTTATCTATGGGATGTAACCATTGTGTGACTGGTGTATTGTAAATCCCTCCCTTGCATGGGAGAATCCTTTATAAGTCAGTGTGTGAATAAATCAGTGTTGTTCCTGCTTAACCCTCAAAGTGAAGTGTCGTCTCATTCTTGGGGGGAATTTGACTGTATGCCGATTGCCAGGAGTGTAAGCTGTTCGTAGGGCTTTTCCTGTTCGGCTGCTTCCAGGGTTCGTGTGTTTCCTGTTCGGGAGTTGGGGGATTTGTGCAGTTTAAAGTTCGGGAGATTGGTGATTGCAGTAGCTGCTGGTCTATCTGAAAGGGGATTATCACCTAAACGGTTTTTATCCTCTTGTGAGCGAAACGGTCCGTTACAATATCTAAAATAAGAGACCAGGTTTGCCCTCCAGGCATGGTCGCTAAAAATGGCTTCGGACTCCCAATGTGCCATAAATAAATTTGCGTAGCTGGGGGCAAACCTAGTCCCCATAGTTGTTCCTCTTTTCTGTAGATAAAAAGAATTAAGAAACCAAAACTAGTTATTTTTTAAAATAATGTTTATACCTTCGAGAATAAAATCTATTTGTGTATCTGCTATCTTTCCTTCTTCTGTTAAAATCTCTTTGATTGCTTGGCATCCAATATTATGAGGTATAATAGTATAGAGAGATTGGACGTCGCATGTAACAAGGATAAAATTAGATTTTCATTTGAAATTTTTTAAAAACTTTAGTAGTGACATGGAGTCTTGTAGATAGGATGGCATTCTTTTTACAGAGTGTTGGAGGAGGGTGTCTATGTATTGCGAGAGGTTACAGAGGAGGGAGCCAATACCTGACACGATTGGTCTTCTTGAGGGCTTAGTTTCATTTTTATGTATTTTAGGGAGGAAGTATATAACAGGTATTTTAGGGAATGTTTTATTTAAAAAATTGAATTCTTGTTTATTTAAAATTTCCAAATCTAAACCTTTCTTTAAAAATTGGGTTAAAATAGCTTGTATCTCATTTGTTGGATCTGATGAAAGTTTTGTATATACATTTGTGTCGTTTAGTTGTTTGTGTGCCTCCTCTATGTACATAGTGCTAGATAAAATAACTAACCCTCCTCATTTGTCTGCTGGTTTGATTACTATGTCTGTATCTTCTTGGAGCTCTTTTAGTGCGTTCCTTTCAGCGTATGTGAGATTATGAGGGTCATATTTTTTTTATTTTTTTTTTATCTAGATCATTTGTTACTAATTTTTCAAAGGTTATTAGAGGGGCGGATTTGAAATGGGCAGGATCAAATTTGGATTTCTCTCTCAATTGTGTGTTGATTATCTGATGATCAGTTGGAGGTGGAGGGGGAGGTAAAATAGTAGTGTCTGCATTTTTGTCTAGAAAAAAATCTCTTTAGTGTAGCTTTGCGGACAAATTTATTTACATCAAGGAAGGCTTCGAAGGGTTTGAATGAATTTGTTGGGGCAAATTTTAGGCCTTTATTTAAAACTGATAGTTGTGCAATGCTTAAAACTTTTTGTGAGAGGTTAAAAATGCCAGAACAAGCACGACACCTCACAAACAGACGTACGACACAGAAATCTGAAATCGTCGAGAGCCAGGAACTGACTGAACAGAACACAGACAGCACACAACAAACGGATAGGCCAACACTGAGGAAAACTATACATGGAAACACACACACGCACAGGAGCCAGAAGTCGCCCAGGAATAGGCCCCAAGACTAACTCAGACCCAAGAGCGAAGTGAGACTACTTGATACAGAGCCCCACTTATACACAACCCACAGGGGACAACAAACACCCCCGCCAATGAGCTCTCACAACTACACACTACTCAAGGACCAGAGGCCAGAGCTTACCATAGTGAAGCCCAGAATACCCCAAAAGGAAATGGCCTGAAGAATGGCAAGCATGGCTCAGGCGCCAGATAAGCGAGGAGAGACCCTAGCGAGGTTGGGACAGGGGCCAACGCGAAATCAGGGGGGGCACGGGATACGGGGCACCAACCATACGAGACCGGCACAGAGGCCGTGTTGACACCAACCTATGATAGCATGCTCTAGAGGGTAAGAAGACCTAGTCAGATTTGTTTCCCTGGGGTATATTCCCCAGCACTGAGGCAGTTGTATAACCTGTTTAAACATGCTTGCATTTGTTAACCACCCAGTTAAGTTTGCAATATATGCTATGTTCTATTATTGAAAACCTGGAAAATCTCAATAAAAATTATTGAGACAAAAAAAAATGCCAGAACAAGTCTTGTTTTTTTGTGTAATCATTGTCTCTCTAGCCTTTCTCTTTTGCTCACGTCTGCCTCTTCTTCTTCCTCTAAACTTAAAATCCTTTTCTGTGATCGTGAGGGGTGTGGTGCTTGGGCTAGTGTATTGGAATGTGTTCGAATTTCAAAAAAATGATCCTCATTTTCAAATTCTGAATCTATTGACAGCAGTTGGTATCTATTTTGGTGACTAGGGATCGTGGGTGATTTAAAGTAATTAGAATATTCTCTGTGATCATTGATGTATCTGGATCTTTGAGGTTTAGGTGAGAGATGCCTATTATTGGGAAAGATTGGTGATTGAGGAATAGTGTGATGAGTTCGATATGATTATTCCGATTCTGTTGGGGTAAACGGTATTGGTTAGTGTTTGGGTGTAGTGATTTTGTGGGGGGCTGTGATATTGGTTGGTAGGGGCTCTGTGTGTACATGATGGTCTGACCACCATCTGCTAACATTTAACATCTGCATACCTCATACCAAAATTTCAACACCATCAACTCTCCAACCTCACAGAAACCTCAACTCCCTCGATCTCCAGCACTTCTCCACCACACTCCAAACACTCCTGTTACCCATCTCAAATCTCAACTGCCCTAACTCTGCAACCTCACTCTACAACTCCACTCTCTCCTCTCAACTTGACATCATGGCACCTCCTACAGTTAAACGCAGCAAGCGCCCCCAACTACAACCCTGGCACACTAAGCTGACCCGTTACCTCCAAAAATGTTCCAGAACTGCTGAACGCTGCTGGAGAAAGTCTCACTCTGCATCTGACTTTGTCCACTATAAATTTATGCTGCGCTCCTACAGCATGGCTCTTTCCTCTGCAAAAGTAAACTACTTCAAAACCCTCATAAGCACACTGTCCCATCAACCCAAACACCTGTTTCACACTTTTGATGCTCTTCTTCGCCCTGTGACTACCCCTCCTTCCACCACCTTGTCTGCCACAAACTTTGCATCTCATTTCACTGAGAAGATCTCTACAATCAGGAAAGAGATCTCTAATCTCTCTCCTTCCCCTATCATTATATCACCCAACCCCACTCCCCCTGCCATCCTATGCACATTTGCACCTGCTACAGCACAAGAGGTTTCTGCACTGCTCCTGTCCTCCCGCCCCACCACCTGCTCTCTCGATCCTATTCCCTCGCATCTCATCCGCACTTTGTCTCCCTCTCTTGCTCTTCCTCTCACTAGCATTTTCAATCTCTCCCTTTCCTCTGGCACATTTCCCTCACCCTTCAAACATGCAACCGTAACCCCGATTCTGAAAAAGCCCAACCTTGATCCCAACTCCCCATCCAACTACCGCCCTATCTCGCTACTCCCATTTGCCTCCAAGATCCTCAAGAGAGTTGTGTACGCCAGATTGACAGACTTTCTCGAATCCAACTCTCTGCTTGACCCCCTTCAGTCTGGATTCCGCGCTGGTCACTCTGTCGAAACTGCTGTGACCAAAGTATCCAACGACTTAATTGCTGCTAAATCTCACGGCCAATACTCTATCCTAATCCTCCTTGATCTTTCTGCCGCATTTGACACTGTTGATCATCAACAGCTTCTTCACATTCTTCGTAACTTTGGTCTACGGGATACTGCTCTCTCCTGGTGCTCCTCCTACCTCTCCCAGCGCTCTTTCAGTGTTTCTTTCTCTGGTTCTGCCTCTTCTCACCAACCCCTCTCTGTCGGCGTCCCCAAGGATCTGTCCTTGGCCCCCTATTGTTCTCTATCTATACTGCCTCCCTTGGTAAACTCATCAGCTCCTTTGGTTTCCAATAACATTTATATGCAGATGACACGCAAATCTACCTGTCCTCCCCTGATCTCTCTCCGCCCACCTTGACTCGTGTTTCTGACTGCCTCTCTGCTATTTCCAACTGGATGGCTGCTCACTTCCTTAAACTCAACCTGTCCAAAACAGAACTTCTAGTTTTTCCTCCCTCAAGTGCTGCTACTCCTGTTGTCTCCATCCAAGTCAACGGCGCTACTATCACCTCTACCTCGCAGGCTCGCTGCCTAGGGGTTCTTTTCGATTCTGACCTCTCTTTTACTCCCCATGTCCAATCGATAGTCAAATCCTGTCGCTTCCAACTCAAGAACATAGCGCGCATCCGCCCATATCTAACGCCGGACGCGGCTAAGATATTGGTTCATGCTGTTGTTCTCTCTCGCCTCGACTACTGCAATCCCCTTCTGACCGGTCTTACATGTTCCCAGCTTGCACCGCTGCAATCTGTAATGAACGCGGCTGCGAGGCTTATTTTCCTGTCCGGTCGCACCTCCCACGCCTCCACGCTCTGTCAGTCCATGCATTGGCTTCCAGTCAGATATAGGGCCCAATTCAAAATTCTGGCACTTGCTTACAAATCCCTACATAATGCTGCTCCAACATACCTATCCTCCCTCATACACAAGTATGTCCCGTCAAGACCCCTGCGCTCATCCCAAGACCTACGCCTATCCTCTGCCCGGATCCCCACCTCTGATGCTCGCCTTCAAGACTTCTCTAGGGCTGCACCTATTCTGTGGAACTCCCTTCCCTCCTCAATCAGACTTTCACCCAGCCTCCACTCCTTCAAAAAATCTTTGAAAACTCACTTCTTCGTTAAAGCATATCAATTAAACTGTCAGCAGGCTTCTCATCCCCCACCCCATGACTCCTTTCCTGCAACTGTCAAAAATTACCTACCAAGCACTCAATAAACCCTTCTCTAACAAACTATTTAATCCCCCTACTTTAACCCTTTGTGTCACTATACCCCACTCCCTCTAGCATGTAAGCTCATTGAGCAGGGCCCTCAACCCCCTCTGTTCCTGTACGTCCAGTGGTCTGATCTCAATTATGTGTCTGTTAGTCCACCCATTGTACAGCGCTACGGAATTTGTTGGCGCTATATAAATAATAAAATAATAATAATAATAATAATAATAATAATGTCTTATGTGGAGAGTGGGTGAGATTCCTGGATTTGAAGTTTTGATACTGTGGGGGTTGGTGATTAAAAAAACGTGTGTCTGGCAGGGAATGGACTACCCGATGTGGCACGCACTGGGGATTGGATGAAGGCAACAGACAAAGCCCTTCCACGCACCCCTCCTGTTGCCAGGCAAATGGACTGAAGTACGACTAACCTCAATACCCGATAACTGAAAAGCTACTATGCCCTAGTTTGAAATAACGATCAGTAATGGGTACATATGCTACTTGATGCGTGTTTCTGCCACCTACACGTCTGTAAACACAGCCATAGTATAGCTTTGATAACCATGCATGATAGAACAGGGCAGTGTTTTACTTTACTTAATTTCGTATTACTTTTTATTTTACTCTGAGTTGCTTTCACATTCCTAGCCTGACACGCCACACTCAGGACACATATCTGCTCCCCCAGACGCACCCAGCTCGGTCCTAAACATGTTCAGTTAGGCATACAGTGGCGAACTACAGCCTTGCCACATCCAAAACGCACTAGCGTGGCTTCATCTGACATATACCTGGTATAACCCACTTGATGTTTCGCTTATGATTAGCTATATTACTATAAATAAGCCATTCTTGTTTATAATCTTATTGATTGTTTAAATAATATAAAATGAGGCAGTCCTGCATAGGAGATGTACTGTGTTACCGTTAAGACTGTGTATTTTGACTTTACTCAGCTTTCAGATACCATAGCCTAATCCTAGCATGTATTTAAATATTCTGCAACTGAATAACCGCCTGACGTAACCTTACTATTCTTAACATAAAATGAGGCTAGCAAATATTTAGAGATGATATACACTGCATTGTATTACACCTGACTTGTATGAAACTTTATTGTCTCCCTTCTTACATTCTGTACCCACAAACTTTTATGCCTCAATAAAAAAAGAGATTTACAAAAAAAAAAAAACGTGTGTCTGAATTTCCATATTTGTTTGGTTCGTGATGTATGTCAATTCTATCATGATTATTTGATCTAAATGGACCATCTTTTTGAGTATGATTATAAGAGGTATATTTTTTATTGAGGTGGTAGGTACGGCTTGTTTGTTGGAATAGTCATACTTATCTCTTATATATTTTTTTATTTTAATATGCTTCGTGTCTATTTCAACTTTTTCTATTTTACTTTGTATTAGTATGGAGTTTTGTTTATATGCCTTGGTCTCAGTGAATGGTAAAAGTTTTTCTTTGAGATCATTGATTTCTGCATCTAAAAGAGACAATTTCTTGCTTTTTTTTAAATGAAAGTTTCCATGAGGCCAAGGGTACAAAATTCAAGTTTACTATTCCATTCTTCCATAAATTCTAGATCGTCTTGATCAGAGGTAGGTAGTTTAAGTAGTCTTAGACCACGAGGGGTTATTTGTTCATCAATATATTTTTTAAGGGTAGCTATTTCCCATTTTAGCTTTATTTCTGAGCTTAATACTTTTTCAAGTTTAGTAAATAATGTTTCTTGACTTAAGCTAGGAAGACTGAAGTTAAGGGTGTTTGATGTCTCTTAAACTGGTTACATTAAACTCGCAGGGACTGAATCTCCATACAAAAGAGCATTTTTATATGATTTACTAGTTAAGAAAATATTGATGTAGCTCTAATACAAGAGACACATTGGAAACTAAATCAATCTCTATTATGGAAATATAGTAGATTCCCATATATTTATTCATCTTTTTTAATTGAAAAAAAAAGAAAGCCGGTGTTGCTGTGATTGTTTCTAATAAAATTAAATTTGAATATATACATCATGATTCAGATAATGAAGGCAAATATATAATCTTGATTTGTTGTATTAGTGTGACATTATGTATACCCTTGTTAGCTTATTTGCACCATCTGAATATTCAGTCAAATTTTTAAATCATTCTATTGAAGCTATAAAGAAAATCTAAAGGTTTGTTGGTAATAGGAGGTGATCTAAATCGTATTTGTGATTTTGACAAAGTTAGAAAATCAGTTAAATTAATCAAAGATCGTAAATATGAAAATAATATTAGAACTAAGGCCAAAACATTCTCAAATTCTCTTTTTAAAAATAATCTTTATGATGTTTGGAGGGTCCATCACCCAGAGGAAAGAGATTATTCTTTCTATTCATCCCCGCATGGTTCATATTCACGAATTTATTTCTATTTATCTTGTTTTATATTTATTTGTATTTTAGCTCTCTTATTCTATCCCATTTTGTAAGTGTACCTATCTATTGTAGACCTATTTAAGGCATCTCTTATCTTAGGTTATAATATTCTCACCAGTGTCTTTTTAGAGTGGCGCTAATCCTCTACACTTTTTTATATTCAATATATTGTTATCATGACTCATTCCAACTCTTCTATATGCTAGCTTGGAAGAGAAGGAAGGAGACTAATCTAGACTAGTACAATAGGAATTTGTGAGCCATACTTATTATGCTGGTCCACTCCCAATCTATTAAAAAAAAAAATGCAAATCGAGGGACACTTAATAAAGAACATTATATCATCAGCACATAAAATTAGAAAGAGTTATAACTATAATAAAATTTTTACTAAACATACTCCTATCGAACTTTTATTTCTATATATCAAAGATTTAGATTGAAGACTGTGGAAAGCAGTAGGTATTAACAGGCAGGGAGATTTATTTAATTTAGATCAAATTATGTTATTTCCTGATGTTGTGAGAATATTTGGTTTACCTACAAAATAATTATTTAGCTATATCAGGATCAAAATTTTTTCCAAGTAAATTTTATATCAGACTTAAATATATGGGACGACAGTATTGATGTACAATCCACATAAAATCTAGTTTCAAGGGAGGAGTCGGGCAACTATAAGCCAGTAAGCCTTACTTCAGTAGTGAGGAAAGTAATGGAAACCATGTTAAAGGATAGGATTATTGAACATCTAGAATCACATGGATTTCAAGATCAGAGACAACCTGGGTTTACTACAGGGAGATCATGCCAAACTAATCTTATTGATTTTTTTGATTGGGTAACTAAAATTATAGATCAGGGTGGTGCAGCAGACATTGCTTACCTAGATTTCAGTAAGGCTTTTGACACTGTTGCACATAGAAGGCTTATAAATAAATTGCAATCTTTAAGTTTGGATTCCAATATTGTTGAATGGGTAAGGCAGTGGCTGAGTGACAGGCAACAGAGGGTTGTAGTCAATGGAGTATATTCGAAGCATGGTCTTGTCACCAGTGGGGTACCTCAGGGATCTGTACTTGGACCCATTCTCTTTAATATTTATTTGTGATATTGCAGAAAGTCTTGATGGTAAGGTATGTCTTTTTGGTAAAGATACTAAGATATGTAACAGGGTTGATGTTCCAGGAGGGATAAGCCAAATGGCAAATGATTTAGGTAAACTAGAAAAATGGTCAGAGTTGTGGCAGCTAACATTTGATGTGGATAAGTGCTAGATAATGCATCTTGGACGTAAAAACCCAAGGGCAGAGTACAGAATATTTGATAGAGTCCTAACCTCAACACCTGAAAGGGATTTAGGGGTAATTATTTCAGATGACTTAAAGGTAGGCAGACAATTTAATAGAGCAGCAGAGGAAATGCTAGCAGAATGCTTAGGGAGAGGTATTAGCAGTGGAAAGAGGGAAGTGCTCATGCCATTGTACAGAACACTTGGAGTATTGTACCCAGTACTGGAGACCGTATATTCAGAAGGATATTGATACTTTAGAGAGAGTTCAGAGAAGGGCTAATAAACTGGTTCATGGATTGCAGGATAAAACTTACAAGGAAAGGTTAAAGGATCTTAACATGTATAGCTTGGAGGAAAGACGAGACAGGGGAGATATGATAGAAACATTTAAATACATATAGGGAATCAACACAGTACAGGAGGAGACTTTATTTAAAAGAAAAAAAAACTACCACAACAAGAGGACATAGTATTAAATTAGAGGGACAAAGGTTTAAAAATAATAATGGGGGGGCGGGGCCTGGCAACCAAGATGGCCGGACGTGCACTCTAAGTGCTCCTGCTCACATGCCTCTGAAATAAGTTTATATTGTGCACAATCACACCGCTGGAACCCTAATCCGAATGCGGATAGCCAGGAACTGAGTGGGACCCTGTGGAAACACAATCTGGGATGTTCTGCGTCCTTCTGATACTGCCAACACATGTGGCCTAATCTGGCTGGCGGCCTGGCGACGGGGGGATGCGGCCGACCCCCCGGCGCGAAACCAGCTCAGCATGACAACCATTATGCAGCCCCACAACCCCATGGACCGGTGGGGGATATCCCGGTCCCCACTGGAGGCACTCACCGCTCCCCTGCTAAAGAATCTCGGAGTGGTCAAAACACTGCATGGCAGGCCCAACATGGTCGCTGCACCTCAACACGCTCCCTTACTGGAGAGCACATCACTTCAGACTTGGAGGGAAAACTTTGACACACGCTTTGAACAGCTATGTCAAGAATTCTGGAGGCGAATCGAGAGACGAAACTCTGCAATCACCCTGTCTGTGGAATCTCCGACCCAGACCTCCAGACTGGAGCGCCGACCCCACTCCGTGGTGGGAACCCATGTGGAGGCACTACCTACTGATAGCCCGATCCCACGGCGTGCTCTCTGCACTCTGAAGATCTCACAGGTCCGCAAACCTACCACACGCCGCAGGAAGATCCCTTTAGATGCTGATAAAGCTCCCATTAAAGCATGGCATTCAGGAGCCACAGAGCCCGGGCACAGCATACTACTCCAGACAAGCAAGCAGGAAGCCTGGCTGAAGGGAGAGCACAACATGGAGGCACATACCGATACTAGTCCAAGCAGGGTTACAGACTATCTAGCATGGCCTATATGTGGTGTGGGGTAGACCTGAGACATAGTCCTCCTGTCAGGGCTGCCATCAGAATTTTGGGGCCCCTGACAAAGCACAAGGTCTGGCCCCCCCCCCCTCCACCCCCTTCCTCCCGGGCCCGCCCACGCCCTACCTAGTCCGCTGACAATGATGCGGGACTGAATGTGGTGTGTATTGTGGAAGTGAATTAGAATGTGTGTAATGGATGTAGTGTTTGTGTGTATTAGATACTGTTTGTGCAGTGAATGCAGAGTGTGTGTTTGTGTAGCAGATGCAGTGTGTATAGTGAACGCAGAGTGTGTTTGAGTAGTGGATGTAGTGTGTGTACAGTGATGTAGTGTGTGTTTGTGTAGCGGATGTAGTGTTTGTATGTACTAGATGAAATGTGTTTAGTGGATGCAGTGTCTGTAGTGGATGCAGTGTGTGTATTAGACACAGTGTCTGTGTATAGTGAATGCAGAGTGTTTCAATTTGTGGTGGATGTAGTGTATGTACTGTGAATACAGGATGTTTGTGTAGTGGATGCTGTGTGTACAGTTAATGCAGAGTGTGTGTCAGTATAGTGAATCCAGAGTGTGTGCATAGTTTAGTGAATGCAGAGTGTGTGTTAGTGTGTAGTGAATGCAGAGTGTGTCAGTGTAATGAATGTAGTGTTTGTGGGTTAGTGCAGTGAATGCAGAGTGTGTGTAAATGTGTAGTGAATGCAGAGTGTGTGTGTTAATGTGTAGTGAATGCAGAGAGTGTGTTAGTGTGTAGCGGATGCAAAGTGTGTGTTAGTGTGTAGCGGATGCAGAGTGTGTGTTAGTGTGTAGCGGATGCAGCGTGTTAATGTGTAGTGAATGCAGAGGGGGTGTTAGTGTGTAGCGGATGCAGAGTGTGTGTTAGTGTAGTGAATGCAGAGTGTTAATGTGTAGTGAATGCAGAGAGTGTTTGAGTAGTGGATGTAGTGTGTGTACAGTGATTTAGTGTGTGTTTGTGTAGTGGATGTAGTGTTTGTATGTACTAGATGAAATGTGTTAAGTGGATGCAGTGTCTGTAGTGGATGTAGTGTGTGTATTAGATGCAGTGTCTGTGTATAGTGAATGCAGAGTGTTTCAATTTGTGGTGGATGTAGTGTGTGTACTGTGAATACAGGATGTTTGTGTAGTGGATGCTGTGTGTACAGTTGATGCAGAGTGTTAGTGTAGTGAATGCAGAGTGTGTGCATAGTTTAGTGAATGCAGAGTGTGTGTTAGTGTGTAATAAATGCAGAGTGTGTGTTAGGGTGTAGTGAATGCAGAGTGTGTCAGTGTAATGAATGTAGTGTGTGTGTAAATTTGTAGTGAATGCAGAGTGTGTGTTAATGTGTAGTGAATGCAGAGAGTGTGTTAATGTGTAGTGAATGCAGAGAGTGTGTTAATGTGTAGTGAATGCAGAGAGTGTGTTAGTGTAGTGAATGCAGAAAGTGTGTTAGTGTAGTGAATGCAGTGTGTTAATGTGTAGTAAATGCAGAGAGTGTGTTCGTGTGTAGCGGATGCAGAGTGTGTGTTAGTGTAGTGAATGCAGAGTGCTAATGTGTAGTGAATGCAGAGAGTGTGTTCGTGTGTAGCGGATGCAGAGTGTGTTAGTGTAGTGAATGCAGAGTGTGTTAATGTGTAGCAAATGCAGAGTGTGTGTCAGTATAGTGGATAAGTGAATGGGTTAGTGTGTAGTGTATGCAGAGTGCATGTTGTATTGGTGAATGCAGTGTGTGTATTGTATTGGTGTATGCAGTGTGTGTGTGTTGTGTTAGTGTATGCAGTATGTATGTTGTGTTAGTGTATGCAGTATGTATGTTGTGTTAGTGTATGCAGTGTGTGTGTTAGTGTATGCAGTGTGTGTGTTAGTGTATGCAGTGTGTGTTGTGTCAGTGTATGCAGTGTGTGTTGTGTCAGTGCATGCAGAGTGGGTGTTGTGTTAGTGTATGCAGCGTGTGTTGTGTTAGTGTATGCAGTGTGTGTTGTGTTAGTGTATGCAGAGTGTGTGTTGTGTCAGTGTATGCAGAGTGTGTGTGTGTTGTGTCAGTGTATGCAGTGTGTGTGTGCTGTGTTAGTGTATGCAGTGTGTTGTGTCAGTGTATGCAGAGTGTGTGTTGTGTTAGTGTATGCAGAGTGTGTGTGTTGTGTTGGTGTATGCAGAGTGTGTTGTGTCAATGTATGCAGAGTCTGTGTTGTGTCAGTGTATGCAGAGTGTGTGTTGTGTCAGTGTATGCAGAGTGTGTGTTGTGTCAGTGTATGCAGAGTGTGTGTTGTGTTAGTGTATGCCGTGTGTGTGTTGTGTCAGTGTATGCAGAGTGTGTGTTGTGTCAGTGTATGCAGAGTGTGTGTTGTGTTGGTGTATGCAGAGTGTGTTGTGTCAATGTATGCAGAGTGTGTGTTGTGTCAGTGCATGCAGAGTGGGTGTTGTGTTAGTGTATGCAGCGTGTGTTGTGTTAGTGTATGCAGTGTGTGTTGTGTTAGTGTATGCAGAGTGTGTGTTGTGTCAGTGTATGCAGAGTGTGTGTGTGTTGTGTCAGTGTATGCAGTGTGTGTGTGTTGTGTTAGTGTATGCAGTATGTATGTTGTGTTAGTGTATGCAGTATGTATGTTGTGTTAGTGTATGCAGTGTGTGTGTTAGTGTATGCAGTGTGTGTGTTAGTGTATGCAGTGTGTGTTGTGTCAGTGTATGCAGTGTGTGTTGTGTCAGTGCATGCAGAGTGGGTGTTGTGTTAGTGTATGCAGCGTGTGTTGTGTTAGTGTATGCAGTGTGTGTTGTGTTAGTGTATGCAGAGTGTGTGTTGTGTCAGTGTATGCAGAGTGTGTGTGTGTTGTGTCAGTGTATGCAGTGTGTGTGTGCTGTGTTAGTGTATGCAGTGTGTTGTGTCAGTGTATGCAGAGTGTGTGTTGTGTTAGTGTATGCAGAGTGTGTGTGTTGTGTTGGTGTATGCAGAGTGTGTTGTGTCAATGTATGCAGAGTCTGTGTTGTGTCAGTGTATGCAGAGTGTGTGTTGTGTCAGTGTATGCAGAGTGTGTGTTGTGTCAGTGTATGCAGAGTGTGTGTTGTGTTAGTGTATGCCGTGTGTGTGTTGTGTCAGTGTATGCAGAGTGTGTGTTGTGTCAGTGTATGCAGAGTGTGTGTTGTGTTGGTGTATGCAGAGTGTGTGTTGTGTTGGTGTATGCAGAGTGTGTTGTGTCAATGTATGCAGAGTGTGTGTTGTGTCAGTGTATGCAGAGTGTGTGTTGTGTTGGTGTATGCAGAGTGTGTTGTGTCAATGTATGCAGAGTGTGTGTTGTGTCAGTGTATGCAGAGTGTGTGTTGTGTCAGTGTATGCAGAGTGTGTGTTGTGTCAGTGTATGCAGAGTGTGTTGTGTCAAGGTATGCAGACTGTGTGTTGTGTCAGTGTATGCAGAGTGTGTGTTGTGTCAGTGTATGCAGAGTGTGTGTTGTGTCGGTGTATGCAGAGTGTGTGTTGTGTTGGTGTATGCAGAGTGTGTTGTGTTGGTGTATGCAGAGTGTGTTGTGTCAGTGTATGCAGAGTGTGTGTTGTGTCAGTGTATGCAGAGTGTGTGTTGTGTTAGTGTATGCAGTGTATGTTGTGTTAGTGTATGCAGTGTATGTTGTGTCAGTGTATGTAGTGTGTGTTGTGTCAGTGTATGTAGTGTGTGTGTGTTGTGTGTGTGTTGTGTCAGTGTGTGCAGTGTGTGTGTGTTGTGTCAGTGTATGTAGTGTGTGTGTGTGTTGTGTTAGTGTATATAGTGTGTGTGTGTGTTGTGTTAGTGTATATAGTGTGTGTGTGTGTGTGCATGTTGTGTCAGTGTATGCAGTGTGTGTGTGTGTTGTGTCAGTGTATGCAGTGTGTGTATGTAAATGTGCAATCTGGGGTGAGGGGGAGGGGGGGCATTTTAACATAATTAAAAAAAAAAATCAATTTAATTAAATTGTTTCTCCCCCCTCCCTGCTTACCTGTGTCTAGGGAGGGGGGAGATTCCATCCCTGGTGGTCCGGTGGCATGGTGGGGGCCCCCGGCTTCCCTGTTACCACAGAGGGGGCCCAGGCAGCACACAGCCTCTGCTCTTCTCTCCTCCAATAACTCTCGCGAGACCCGCGGAGCGTTGCCATGGCAACCGGGTCTCGCGAGAGTTATTAGCAGAAACGAGAAGAGAAGAGGCTGTGTGCTGCCTGGGCCCCCTCTGCGGTAACAGGGAGCCGGGGGCCCGCGGCTGCACACATAGATAGCGATATTCGCTATCTATGTGTGCAGGGAGGGAAAGTGGGTGTCACCCCCTGATGGCGGCCCTGCCTCCTGTTAATCACCAGCCACTCCCGTTAATGCAGGGACATATTGCCTCTCCATATTGCTTTCACCTCCCTGCCCTTTCTTTTCTGTTCTTCTCTTTTCTCTTTAGTTTAACTACCTGACTGGTGAGGTGAACCCCGGTGGCACTCAAGCTTACTAGCTATCGCCCGCTTAGTTTACAGCTGCTTAGTGTAGCTTAACACAGAGCTAGCTCATCATATAAATTAGTTCTTGAATACAATATCTCAGTAACATAAGCATGTTTCACAACCTACCTTAATACTTTTATTACCGTGTCTATGACTTTGCATAGCTCAGTATCTTTCTTAATAGTTAATCTAGACATGTTATGTGTAGCCTGTACTTTACATTACATTTAAAAAATTGTGCAGTATATCCAAATGCCCTGTAAATATTATGCTTTGTCGTAAACTGTCTTGCAAATACTGCTAGGGCATTGTACAACTGTCTGTTAATCATATGCACACAAAAAATAAAGAATTATAAAAATAATAATAATAATAATAATAATAATAATAATAATAGGAAGTATTACTTTACTGTAGGTTAGTGGATTCATGGAATAGCCTTCAATGCTGAAGTGGTAGAGGTTAACACAGTGAAGGAGTTTAAGCACGCGTGGGATAGGCATAAGGCTATCCTAGATATAAGATAAGGCCAGGGACTAATGAAAGTATTTAGAAAATTGGGCAGACTAGATGGGCCGAATGGTTCTTATCTGACGTCACATTCTATGTTTCTATGAATTTCAGCAATTAGGACAGCCAGCATGTTTCAGCCCATTCACTGCCAGTCACGTATGCTGAACCTGTTTTTAATCTTTAAAGATTCTTTTCTTTCAGGAAGTGTTCCGGAGGATTGGAGGAAGGCTGATGTGGTTCCTATATTCAAAAAGGGTTCAAAATCCTTGCCTGGAAATTATAGACCTGTGAGCTTAACTTCTGTGGCTGGTAAAATATTTGAAAGGTTATTAAGGGATAATATTCAAGAATTCCTTGAGAAGAATATGGTTATCAGCAAAAATCAGCACGGTTTTATGAAGCACAGGTCATGTCAAACTAACTTGATTGCGTTCTACGAAGAAGTAAGTAGAAGTATAGATCAGGGTGTTGCAGTGGATGTGATCTATTTGGATTTTGCCAAGGCATTTGATACAGTTCCACACAAAAGATTAGTGTTCAAACTCAAGGAAATCGGTCTTGATGAAAATGCTTGTTCTTGGGTAGAACATTGGCTTAAAAACAGAATACAAAGAGTTGTCGTTAATGGTAAATTTTCAAGCTGGACAGAGGTGGCAAGTGGTGTCCCTCAGGGGTCTGTTCTCGGACCCCTTCTATTTAACATTTTTATAAATGATCTTGAAGACAGCATTGAAAGTCATGTTTCAGTGTTTGCAGATGACACAAAACTTTGTAAAATAATACAATGTGAGCAAGATATTACTTTGCTGCAGAAGGATTTAGATAGACTGGAGGACTGGGCACTCAAATGGCAGATGAAATTTAATGTTGAAAAATGCAAAGTTATGCACTTCGGCGTAAAGAATACACAAGCAACGTATACCCTTAATGGAAGCGAATTAGGGATAACAACACACGAAAAGGACTTGGGAATTGTTATAGACAACAAACTATGCAACAATGTGCAATGTCAATCAGCAGTGGCCAAGGCCAGTAAGGTATTGTCATGCATGAAAAAGGGCATTCATTCTCGGGACGAGAATATCATTTTGCCTCTCTATAAATCACTGGTAAGACCACATATTGAATATGCTGTGCAATTTTGGGCACCTGTTCTAAAGAAGGATATCATGGCACTAGAAAAAGTGCAGAGGCGGGCTACAAAATTAATAAAAGGATTGGAACATATCAGCTATGAAGAAAGGTTAACAAATTTAAACCTATTTAGTTTAGAAAAACGTCGCCTGAGAGGGGATATGATAACATTATACAAATATATTCGGGGCCAATACAAACCATTGTGTGGAAATCTATTCACAAACCGGACTTTACATAGGACACGAGGCCATGCGTTTAGACTGGAAGAAAGAAGATTTCGTCTAAGGCAAAGGAAAGGTTTTTTTACTGTAAGAACAATCAGGATGTGGAATTCTCTGCCTGAAGAAGTGGTTTTATCAGAGTCCATACAGATGTTCAAACAGCTACTAGATGCATACTTGCAAAGACAGAATATTCAAGGATATAATCTTTCAATGTAGGGTAATAACTGCTTGATTCAAGGATAAATCTGACTGCCATTCTGGGGTCAATAAGGAATTTTTTGTCCTAGCTTGTTGCAAAATTGTGCTTCAAACTGGGTTTTTTTTTTTTTTTTTCTCTTTTGGATCAACAGCAAAAAACAGGTGTGAGGAAGGCTGAACTTGATGGACGCAAGTCTCTTTTCAGCTATCTAACTATGTAACTATGTAACCTAAATTGGAAAATGTTCCCAAATTAGTGTATTTGATTGGCTCTTCCATGCATTAATAGTGCAGTTAAGGTTAAAGTTGGATTGCAAATCGTATGTAGTGTGTTTTGTACAAAAAAGCAAGCATGAAATCTGTCATATGCTACTATGTCTATGGAGGTCATAATGATGTACATTACACAAACATTTTCACTTTTTTTTAGTTGATAAAAAAATTGTAGAAAAGACACTATGTCAATCAGTGTAAAACATGCAAAGGGGAATTTGACCCTTTTCTTCTATAAATATTATTCTAAAAAGCCTATCATCCTCACACAAGGCATTGCAAAGGAATATTACAAATTTGACAAAATACAAAAACCAACAACAAAGTGTAAATTAAACACTGTAATAGTAATGTTTTCTCAAATGTCCATAAGACTGTACACAGATCACCACATGTGGTCCATCTCACCAGATGATGGTCACCGCTTTCATCATTTTTTTTGTCTCTAGATGTTCACAAAAAAGAAAAAATTGCAAATCTTTATTATAACAAATCAACAATTTATTCAATAAATGTGCACTAACAAACATATGATTAAAAAAAGGAACACTCCAAACTGGGAGATATATAGACCCTAAATAGGGATATGATTGATAATAGTGATCATAGACATACACAAGTTGGGAATGTCATCCTGGCGGTGCTCATGGGTTGTTGGCGAACTGTGTGCTTCTGGATGCTCTCTTACTGGCAGAAAGGCTAAGAGTTAGTTAAGAATATGCTCCTTTAACAGTATTTTGAGGACTTCTCTATGGTTTCTCAGAAACAGGATAACAGGAAAAACAACTCAGGATGGTAGGACAGAGGCTCACGGAAGGAACAGTTCCGCAAAAGTCATTTGGGAGGTGTGATTGTGTGTTTCCTCCCCTTGGCACAGACCTCATAATGAACTGCTTATTAAATTCATTTACACCTTTATGCCAACACCACCCAGATATTCCCTTCACATTAATCTCCTACCCTCCCATAACAGCTGCCTCTCCTCGTTCTCTTACTGGATAACTGAACAATTTCTGAAATACACTCACTTTATGTTTTTCCTTCTTCAAACATTTGTTCTTTTTTGTCTAAAAGCCTTCAGTTTGCCAAAACACACGCACATATATGTTAAGATTTATATTTAAAAGTACATGGATACTTCCTGTAGCATATGTACATTAAAGGGACACTATAGTCACCCAGTCCACTTCAGCTCAATTTAGTGGTCTGGGTGCCAGGTCCCTCAGGTTTTAACCCTTCACAAGTAAACATAGGAGTTTCAGAGAAACTGCTATGTTTACATAGAAGGGTTAATCCAACCTCTAAATGCTGTCTTCCTGCCAGCCGCTAGAGGCACTTCTGTGACGTTGGATGTGAAATTCACATCCAACCTGCAGAATGTTCATAGGAAAGCATTGAGAAATGCTTTCCTATGGACTGTTTGTATGTGCGCGCGGCTCTTGCCGCACATGCGCATTCCGCTCCACTCGGGAGCTAACGTCGGCGGGGGAGGAGAGGTCACTAGCGCCGAGGGAGCCCGGCGCTGGATTAAGATAAGCTGCTGAAGGGGTTTTAACCCCTTCAGCCCAGCGGGAGAGAGACCCTGAGGGTCAGGGTCCCCCCCAAGGATGACATAGTGTTGAGTTTGTTTTCCTGACACTACAGTGATCATTTAACATTTAACACTCTTAGTATATCTAATAACGCAACAGGTTTTGTATAAAAAACACAACAGAAACATTAAATTGCATTTTTCTTATTTAATGAACATGAGAAAATCTAATTAAAATTAATTGCACTTAAGAGTTTAAGCACATTTTTCTTTTATACATTATATTACGTGGGCACAAAAATGTTGAACATACAATTTAAAAGTGAATGCACACAGTCAACAATGATACATATTTGTGACAAATAAATAATAACTTTCTAAAAAAACACTAAAAAAAAAACAATTTGACTGGCTTAAAACCTTATTTTCACATACAATAGATTAGCAAATGCAGTGTTTCCCATTTAATACCAGCATTTATGAGAACCTTATATGTTTGGGATGCATAGGAATAGGTCTGTTTAGCATTCTGTAATAAAATTAATCATTATTTAATTCCCTTTATTCTGGATGCTAGTGGATAAGACATTATGTTCTTGTGGATAAGACATTATGTTCTTTGCCAGCTCAGATACAGTCACTGGCTGACTATTTCAGCCTGAATTTTGCAATTTTCAAGTTCATCCTCCGTAATTCACTGTTTTTTAAAAAAGGAACAATGCCTACATTCTTTAGCACAGTAAGGCACAAAAAACTGTCCCTCTTGATTTTATATCTAGTTTGTGTGCTTAGCGATTTTGCCTATATGACATTTTCACCAAGTGATAACTGGTAGAGGTAGAAACGCCTAAAGAAAAAAAATCTATATATTTTTTTAAATGACAGAACATGTCAAATGAAAATACCCTAAACCCAGCAATTTCTAAATTAAAGAAACATTTGATATTAAACGTGTTTAAATGTCTACAAGTTGCAGTCTTAATGGACTACACTGCTGCACGCAACAGAAAGTCTTTGTTACATCAGCAATAACTACCGGTATCTAGCGATGTGTTGTATGGGTGGACCCCTTAATGACGGGTGGTTTGCAGATAAAGCTCTATTTTGGCAAATGCCACAACAACAATGTATGCTGTAGCTTATAACAGAGAAGGAGATGAGAAGGTGACATGACTGAAGAAGAAGCACGTAAAAAGATATGAGAACTTTTAAAAAACTGTATTGCTTTTAAAACGCTGAATGGTTGTGGCACTCTGTTACATGCATCAATATAAGATTTATTTTCATGAGGAAGTGCTTCTAGTGACTGTCAGTCAGACAGACACTAGAAGAGTGTTTTTAAATGACTCTCCACTACCTAAATACCCCCCCCCCAATCACTGTTTAGTATATATACCACAATGAAAACATGCATGCATTTAATTATGCATTTTCTTTTAAATTGGAGTATATTTAAAAACAGCCTCCAAAGGTGTAGATCTCTGGTTTGCAGTCTTTGCAAGCCACCCCCTTCTAATTCAACCCAGACTTTCTGTGGCTGTCCATTCACAGACTTCTTAATTCTTGTGTCTAGCACCACTGAGATAAACAACCAGGAAGTAATACGACTGGGTGTTTGATTGACAGTCAGGGGGTGCAACAACATTCATTTATAAAAGTGCCAATTACTATTGAAATCTGCACTTTTTATAAAATGAATAAAAAAGGACACAGTTTTCACACATAAAGCACTAAATCAAGCTTAAGTGCCTTAGGTGCCTGGAGTGTCCCTTTAACCCCTTAAGGACCAAACTTCTGGAATAAAAGGGAATCATGACGTGTCAGACACGTCATGTGTCCTTAAGGGGTTAAGGCAATATGTAGACAATGCTGTTTCTCTGAAATAGCAAAGTTTTACATTGCCAGAGAAAAGGGACGGGATCTATGCTCCAAAACCACTATATTAAGGCATAGTTGTTATGGTGTTCAAAGTGCCCCTTTAAAAGGAAATTGTTAAAGACCTAAGGGTATGTTAAAGAAACACTCCAATGGCTATACTGGGAGAAAATATAAATCACTGTTTAGTAGATACACTCCCAACGAATACATTTTTATCCATGTATTCATTAGGTGTATATCTTAAAACAGTTTGCAAAAGCTGCGGTTCTTATGAACTGCAATCTTTGCAAGCCCTCCTATTTTTCCATGGAAAAGATATTTAGGCTTCTCATTGAGCAAGATGAAGTGCCTGATGGGTGTGTAGTGGTCAGATATAGAGGCTTCTCATTGAGCAAGATGAAGTGCCTGATGGGTGTGTAGTGGTCAGATATAGAGGCTTCTCATTGAGCAAGATGAAGTGCCTGATGGGTGTGTAGTGGTCATGTAACTTGTTAACATGTTGATAATTAACAAGTGAAATGCACACCTCGGCAAAATTTACTGAGCTGAAAAGATAACAGAGAATGCTTCCAGTTTGGTTCAAATCGAATAAAATATGCAATCTTAGTAAACTTACTGGTGACTTCCAGTTCCACTCCACATAATAAAATCACAACCTGTGTGGAAAGGGGTAGACTCCGATTTGGTGGAGAAGTAATGATACCCATGCAGAAAATGGAAGAGATAAGGATAAGACTTGTATCAGCTCTCCATATCTGGACAATATGTCATTAAGTGATGGACACTTTGAAACATATTTTTTCAAGATGGCACTATCCCAGATATCCGTTAGTAAGTTATGAATCCTAAAGTCACTTGGGCAAATTTATTTGAAATGCGTTTTTGATTTAGTTTTGCATGAAAATGTAATTCCAAGGATCAGTAGTGGTAGTAGTAAAAATAATAATAATAAATAAAAATACATTTAAAAAAAAAAAAACAACAACTGTATTTACAATGTATAGGATTGGATGATTCCTAGCCAAATTATTTTTAAAAGGCAAGATTCCTCTCACCCTATTGCTGATATGTGTGAAACTCAATGATCTCTTTTCCCCTTATTTGGCATATTGTTAAATACATCCTTTAAACGTGAGGTCACATACTCTGTTTATAATCTAGGTATACAGTTCTGATCACTGCCCGCTGCCCAATCAAAATATTACTGTTTGACTGAGTCAACGACAGAATTCAATTTAAATAGGAAAAAAGATCCTGTGATTAAAAATTCATCTGTAAGTGTTGGCTTTCCTCTACATCACATTTATATTCAGTTTTTCTCTAATTTATTTCTTCATATCCAAGTTAAGACATTGCCTGAGGTTTTAATGCTAAAATAGATGAATATCAGTCTCTGTGGAACAGCACGGTTTAAACTCATCACATTCAATGATTTTTTTAAACCTATTACGGAATAAAGCAAAAACTCCAATTAACCTATATCTGCCTGGTATAATGATATTTAGAGTATAGATACGGCTAGCCTTATTACCATATCAATATTCAAAAGGTCTGTCTTGCTGTAATTCTGGCTAAGTTCATAAATACTCAGAACTAAACTTTGAAAGTGAGTAACAAAGGCTATAAAGAAGTTTGATGAAGACCGATAATTTACTCCTCGTGGTATGTTACATATTGAACCTTGAGATTAATTTTAGCTGTAGTTGACTGGTTTAATAAACACAAAGGTCAATTTCATGCATTTGGTTCAAGACCCCCAATTAAAGTTTGTTTCACCATACTTTGTATAACGATTTTATGAACGTCTGTAAGTATCTAAGCAGCTCCCTCTAGGTGATCTAGACATAAACTGCTACTCAAACCAGCCACATCAAAAACTATGTTAGGCTAATTCCCATAAAAATTAGTGCCTCCTCGATAACATTCTAGTAATATCTATAAGTTACCATAGTCAAGTGAATCTCTTCAAGATCATTTTACAGTACATCCGATAAATTGCAATAATCACACAGATAATATTACAACTATCTCCACTGATTATTATAAAAACAAATTGTGATGACCCTTTTCAGAACTCCTGGAATCTTAAGCAATTCTACCTATTTGCTTCATATTGTGTCTAGGGGATTAGAATTTGGACCATAGTTTAGAGTGTTCTTTGACATTGATATATCCTTCACAAGAAGTTCTTAACAAATTAGTGACCCCGAACAAGCTATTGGGTTGACCTTTTCTAATTGACAATTGGCACAAGATGTGAAATGTTCACTGTAAATGTACTTGTTCTGTTGGTTCTTAATTAATGTCACAGTTTTTGTTGCAACAAAGTTCTGTTCATATGTTTTGATTTTAGAATGCATGAAATTATCTCTACTTTGACAAAGGAGACTTAGTCCTTTGTGTCAGCATGCATTAAAAACACAATATAACCCTATGCAGTTCTTTCTGTGGGTTTTTCCAGTTAAGAAAAGGAAACATCTTGCTCACAGCCTAAAATAATTGACCCATGTGTAGGTTTTCCAAGTAGTAGGTCTATGTTCTGAAGTCAAATGCTCACTCAAATAATGACCTTTTCACAGGTTTGTTTTCCTTATAGTAAAGCACAAGAACTGAAACTTAAGGCATGTAGGAGAGCTCTTATTGCTCACAAATTATATTTGTGGTAAAATACTTTGCATGGCTCATATGTGTGGAGGATTAACATTGCAGTCTCTCATTTCAATTTTGCCACCTTTTTTATCCAAGAGCTATATTTACTAATGTTGGTATACACTCCAGGGTAGCCTTTTCGTCCACATCCGTACCCCCAAGATGTTATTCCTACAATTACCCATTGTCCATTTGGCCTTTGGCACATGAGAGGACCTCCACTATCTCCTTGACAGCTGTCCACCCGTTGGTCTTCCGAGAGATTTCCAGCACAGATCATCCGACTTGTAAATTTGCCTTTATATTGCAAAATACAAGACTCCTTGGGAAGAAGAGAAACCTCACCTTGCAAAAGCGTCCGAGAATAAGATGTTCCTACAGCAAAACAAACAAATAAAATAAGTAATAACAAGAAAGAGACAGATATGTACTGTAGTTTGGAGTAGTTTTGCTAGTCCAATGATAGAAATGCAAGTATTGATGTATCTTAAAATATATTTTATTTAGTGGACTTACGGTGTTTTGGAATGATGCCTGAGTTGAAATAAAAAGGGCAAAATATTGTGCAGATATTGACAGTCGTGGCGGCCAGATGTGTCCAGTAGGAGCTCCTCGCTAATATCAAGATTTAGGCAGCTAAATCGCTTTAAATGAATAATTCCACAACTTTTGGCTGAAATTATTCTGCATCCTAACACCACTCAACTCATTCTGTGGGACTTTGTCCATATATTACCAAAGCTCAGGTGCTTTGGCTGTGAGGCCTAGTACACCACGGGCAGAAGTGGCCAATTTCCTGATCTGGGGCCTCCTCAGCCTGGACTGGACTGTAAAAGTCATTATAAGTTGCATTTTCAATTGAATTTAGGGAAACCACTTGAAGCATTCGTTTTGTTGAGCTATTTCAATTGCTTTTGTTTCATTTGTTCAACTGAAAGTGTAATTACTGACAATAAACCAGCTTTTCAATAGGTGTTGAATAATTTAGATTACAACTATACTACCCTTGATCTTACATGACTAGGGTGTTCCTAAGTCAAAATGGATACCCAGTCGTGGGCCTTTTGCTTACTGTGATCTGTAAATTGTTTTGGACCTGGCCTAGGCTCCCTGTGTAATGGCACATTTAAGCTAAAATATGTAAGTAGGCCCTGGCATGCTAATCATTAGTTGTTTTTTTTTACCATTCCTACTATTCTCTGACACCCTGTTTTCACGTATGTCTATAATAGCCCTTTCTCAAGAGTGTGCTCCCATGGAAATAGCAAAAAAAAAAATAATAATAATAATAATAATAATAATAAGTTCACGATAAAATTTAATACAAAAGCCCAGAGAGGCCCAGTATTTGTAATATTTTTTTATAACTTGTTATCTCAAGAAAACAAATAGTTTTCTAGAGATAACAAGTCAGAAAAATATTAAAAACACATGAGCTCTCTGGACTTCCATCATTTAAACTATCATGATAAGTATAACATTGTAGTTTTACTAACTTAAACATATACTGGAGATATTTACATACTCCAAAAAAGCGATTACAGTGATTTCTAAATAATAAATTATACCTGTGTCTCCCCATCCAGTAATGAAGCATGTCTTCCGATGGACAGACTTTTCCTTCTTCTCAGGCAGACATATTGGTAGGACATGGTAAGTGAATGGCAAACAGTGCCCATCCCTGCCCTTTACTCTGATTAGAGCAATATCATTGTCAATGCTTCCCGAATGGTAGTTCTTATGAATTACAATCTTCTGCACAAGAAGCTCTCGTTCGAATTCATCTTCCACTCCAGTGTGGTAATCCCCAACTCTAACAGAGTAGCGATGGGCTTGTACACCAAACCTGTACGAGTAAAGAAGAGTCACAAAGTATCAAACAGGAACGTAAAAAGGAGTTGACCGCTGAGAAACAAATAGTAGGCTTGCAACGGGGTAATTATACATTTCCACTATGGACTACTCTAGTTTATATTATTAGACTAGCATCATCAGCATTAGTTTGCTATCCTACTTGTAAAATATTCCTATGTGGGGTCTTTTAGGGAAAAAAGAAATTGATGGTTTTTAGACAGCATTTTGTATTTTCTAAGCTAATTCCTTCTATTGTACAAGGTTGTTGGGTACTTCCTATAGTTGCCTCATGATCTGCTGCTCAGGGATATTCTTAGACATTATACAGTCTATTCTTTTCCTATTGTTTTGTATCCTTTTTTGGGTAAGCAAGAAGAACTGATTAATTTCTTCCAGGAACTTTGCTTTTAATTTGCTGAGGCTTAGGGAATTTGTACCGCTTTATAAGTCTGGTCATACTGATCTCCTTTTCTCCTCTGCAATGTATTGAGTTGGCTATCCACGATGCCTCCTGTGATTTAATACCATGGAACTGCTAACTAGCAGACTTGGGAGAATACCCCTTTTGTCTAAGCAGAAACAGTGAAGATGTCCCATTGATTAAACAGCTTCTTAAATTAGCTTTTTGCTTACACCTTCTGAGGATTCATGCACATTGAAGGATTGATATTTGACACTCCCTAGGGAAAATATTATTTACAGGGACTGACTGGTAGGGAGCAGGCACTAAGATTTCTACTAATTTCACGTTAGGTTTCCTGTCCTTTCATGTGTGAAGAACGAAGCTACCCATTAGTGAATTCTGATACTTTAGAAAATTATAGTAAACATGGAGCAAATTTAGAATTTTGTTGGACTATTGTATTGCTTATCCATTAGGTTTCTTAGAAAGCCCTTTCTTGTGAAAGACCAATACAATTGGAAACGTATATATAAACTGATTATGAATGGCAATATGCCCTGTAATATTATAACGAGTGAATACACGTTTATCTAGGCAATAAGTGCAAACTTAAAAAAACTCACTCAGCTAACCTGACCATTTCATTCTCCATTTCTAAGACATTGGATCATAAATATATACAACTTAAGTGGTCACTCCAACCTTCTATTAAGCTGTAAAACATAAAGTGTTCAATATGTCGTGCTAAAAGAACAGCCAAAGCACATACCCACAATAGATTTCTGTAGCGTCCTGACACCATCATCCGGTTTAATGACAAACATAAACCAGGGTTCTTAATGGTGCCTAACGGACATCTTTTCCTCAGCCAATCAATGCTACGTAAGTTGGATACAATTCACATTGATAATTTGGAAGTGTTAATTAAATATTACCAAATGTGGCTGAGGAAGAGGCAGCATCTGAGCACTGGAAACTTGTTCAAACTGTTTGTTTAGTTTAGGTCAAATCAGTTTGTCATCCAAACCATTTTGAAATTAAACAGAGGGATGGCACCAGTTTACCCAAGACAAGCAAACCATTACAGATGGTTATAGTAGTCATGTTGATTGCAGTTTAATTTTGTTGTGTTTGTTTTTGTGGTGAGACTACTCTGTCAATCTTGAAGAGCAACAATGCGAGAAACACAAGATATTTTGTTTACCTCTTGAAACAGTGAGCCGCTGTTAGAACCCAACAATTGCTTATCAGTGTTGCACCGCACAGTAACCGAGACTCTTTCGGGAATCCCTTTAGCCTCAATGAAGCCTGCCATGGCCAACTGCCCCTAAACAAGAGAAACATGTTTTTAGAATACGATACAATCGGAATATGAAGGCAAATGTGTAATTTGCAGATCTTGCCTCTAATATTTATTGACAGCACCAGTGTGTATCTTTGAATTGTCAAAAACAAAATTTTTTACTGCTTTTTGTACTTGTTTCTTTTACACTATCCCATATTTCTTGTAGCAAGAATATTGTCCCTGTATGTTATATGATTCATGTAAACAGTTATTAATATTTGTGGAGATACAATTTGTCTGCTATAACGTGTAACATAAACATGTTAACATGTTGGACTTCTTCCTTCTCCATTCTCCTATTTCCACCCCCGCACCTTCTATAGAAGGGAAAGGGAAACTGGTGGGTTTTTTTTTACAGTTTTGTCACTATTCCTTTCCTTTCCCAGGTCTAAGTGTACCTCTTTAAGAACATGGAATCAAATAACTGATAGGTATTGCAGGTTATTACAGCAAATTAGTAGCATCAGGTTTTCCAGAGATAGAATAAAGTCCAACATAGAACCAAAATAGGAAAAAACAGTAGGCTAGCAGTGACATAGTCTGCCTTAAATGTACTGAAAATAGGCTGGAGCCCAACACATGTTGCACAAATGAATTCAAAGAGGTGTAGTGAGCGATAAGGATTGCGCTAATAAACTACTTATGGTAGAAATTAGCAGGCTGAGGCTAATGGTATCGGAAGGCAGAAGTCTGAAGGCAAAATGTGAAGTACTAATATTTAATATAGAAAATTATGATAGGGAGAAGCTTTTTGGAACCTTTCATTTGATGAGGGTTAATGTAGTTTTAAAGTACTTGGGGATTATTTTGCCATACAAGCGTAAGGATTTGTATGATTTGAACTTTTCTCCTTTGATTAAACAAATTACTAAAGACTTGAGAAATTGGTCATTACCACAGATATCACGGTATGGCCGGGTAGCGGTGTTATAAACGAATGTCCTCTCCAGGCTGCTTTTTATGTTTCAGACTGTCCCAATTTGGCTACCAAGGTCTTTTTTTAAACAGATAAGGCATATTATTTTAGGATATATTTGGGGAAATAAGCCCCCACGCCTGGCTTATGTTTATCTAATTAGATCAAAAAGTTTGGGGGGGTCTGGGAGTTCTGGACATTTATCGATATTATCAGGCAGTTCATTTGACTCAGATACTTGACTGGTCTCAAAGGAAACCTAAAGGGTGGATAAGTATAGAGCAGGAATGTATAGGAGCTCCAATTAACACAATATCTTGGTTGAAGAATCCAAAATTTTATCTGAAGGAAAAAGATCATCCTACCTTGTTACCTATATTTTGGTTCTGGGAAAAATGTAGGACACTAGGTAATGTTATTAAATTTCCTAGCTTGCTGTTCCCTATATGTCATAATTTAGATTTTCAACCTGGCCATCACAATTATAATGTATTATTCTCTATTAAAAAAGAGGTATATTACTAAAAATGGCCGCACGGCTCCCTCAGTCCCTCTCTATGTGAAGGTAGAATCAGAGCGCCGTGCAGCACTAGTTTTTAAAAATTGGAATCAGATTAAAGATGTATTGCTATAAACTTACCATATATCCCACTGACAAACTAATGCCCCCAAAGTGTAACAATTTGCATCCTTTCAATCATTTATTATACGTGTATCCCAGAATACACTTGAATAAAATAGAAATCACATTCCATTCTTGCATTCAAACACTTACAGGGTTTTTTACTAAAGTGAAGATTCAAAGGGAAATCAAAGTGAATTCCAATTTTAAGGCCATGGTAGCCAAACTTAAAGCATAGCTGACTATTAAAAATAAATACCTTATTGATTTGGTTCCACCAACAATTCTTTTCTTGCGTTGAAGAAGAGGACTGATTCCACACACTGCGGATATACCTGTAAAAAGAGAAAAGTAGGATCACCACTTTTTTTTTTAACATTCTTTATTTTAATTTCCACATATATTATATATATTGCTTGTGGTTGGTTAATTTAGTGACTGTGAAATACCTTGAGATTGGTTTAAGTCAGTGTGGTGTGCCGAAACCAACGTAGGGGTAGGCCTGTAAAAAAGAGGCCCACCCGAAGGGATTGTATAGGTATGGAGAGGGTGAGGTGGGTGGGGATGATCAGCATACGTGACGGCAAAGGTAAGAAGGGGGAGTAGCGTTTTATAGGAACGCTAACTCCTCCCACAAATACAGGCCTGCAGCCATAAAACTTGTAGACAGTGGGAACACACAGTTAAAACAGTTCGGTTTAAAAAAAATTAAAAATAAAGGGGGATACAGGGGTGTTACAGAATGAAGATATTGTTAGTAGAGTCATATAACAGGGTAGTTGCATTATGTGTACATATTACCGTAAGCAGTAAACAGATTATAGAGTTAAATTATGCAAATACGGGACTAGTAATTATGACATTTGTTGGCATGGCATGGGTACACGCTATTGTAGGGTATGGTGAAGGTCGTCAAAAGTGTGGTTGCATGACACTCACAGGACCTCCTGTCTCAGGTTAGGGCATATTGAGTTCCATTCACCTGGTACTTGTAATATCTGCTCTAGGGTTTCACCTAAGTCTCTTAGCGAGCCCACAGTGTAGTATCATCACTTTTTAACTAAGCTATTAGATTTATTTTTGCATTGATAATGTGCGCAACAATATGTGTAGTCATAATATTGACCAACTACTTATATAATACATTTTCCTTAAGAGGACTCAGATTTTGAAATGATTATTCACTAAAGTTTGGGTTGTGGGAAATGTAAGTTGCTCAACTGTAAACAAAGCTGAATTGTTCTTCTATTTAGGCCTTAAATTTTAAATTCACTTTGAATTATCACAATTTTCTGGAAGACAGCCACTAGAAGTCTTTAACCCTGCAAAGTAAACAAGGCAGTTTTGCATTGCAAGGTTAAAGTGACAGGACCTTTGCATCCATTCCACCTCATCTCAATGGAGTGGTTTGCTACACTTTAATGGTCCTTTAACTAAGTCCTTTAATTATTTTTATATATAAAGTGCCAGCAAATTCTGTAGCACTGTACAACAGGTGGACTAGCAAACAAAATGTTGAAACAAGACAAGTTGAACGTACAGGAGCAGAAGGTGCTGAGGTCCATGCTTTTTTTTTTTTAGTTTATTTGCAGAAGGAGTGCTGGCTGGCAACAACCAGAACCTGTAAATAATTAGGTTTGAACAGAGTCTCTAACTGAGATAAATATTTATATTATCCAAGAACATGAGAGCCCACTTCAATATCTATTTGTCCGGCCTCTTGCTTAGCATATTGCTATCACAAATGTTGCACTTCCCCGTTAGCAATATAAGTTTTGTCCAACATTAGAAGACATTCATTTGTTGAGCATGTCAGCTGAAACACTCATCCAATGAATGCCATATAAAGATGAATTTGATCCAAAGTATAAGCAAGTGCAGATTCCACAATAACAATATGAAGAATGTCTGGCTGGTTGCCTGGTTTGTGTCTAACTGGAGTTCATCACCCACATAATGGGCACACTAACCTGTATTCTTTTTTTGGATGACTTTCTTCTCTTTGTAGTCACATATAACTCCAGCATCTTCATTGTGCCAGCAATTATGTATTCCACTGTCCTGCTTGTTGCATTCTGCCAAGGTGTTTTCGGACCCGCTGCAATCTACATTATCCAGGTGAATCGGTCCTTGTCCTTCACCGAAATATGCCATTGTTCTTGCTTTGGCAAGACCTCTGAATGAGAAAATCATAATGTCCCCAAAAGATACTGTCAACTTCAGCTTTGCCGTTAAACAAAATAGCCCCTACTTTGTCTCATTGTATATTTTATTTGCATTGAAATAGCAGTGAAATTCCAACAAAGTCAATACGAGTATTTTGTGCAGAACTTTTTATGCACCAATCAGAAGTTACAGAGCTCCTTTCAGGCAACTCATAATTATTACCCCTTACTATACAGCAATGAAAAAAAGGGAGACTATTCTAGTTTATAGCTAGGTGTGAAGCATGTTGGGGGTTCTGTGTAAAAATAAAATAAAAAATAAAAAACAACAATTCTGGGACAAAGTTCTAGTAGTGGTCCATTCAGCATGAAAACCATTTGTATATCTTTGCATCTCTACAATACTTTCAGAACTTTGCTGCATAGTTGCTTTTTATCTAAAATAAATTCTCACTGTTTTGAAAACTTGGTTTCAGGAACAATTCTCAAATACCACTTTTAGAACTGATATATATAACATGTTGCCATTATATCATTTAATTAAGGATCCAGCCAATAATATTAATCTTTGAGAAATTTTTTATCATTTACTCCTTCTTTGTCATTTTGTTGGCAAATATTTATACAAAAAATTGCAGTCACTAGTCAACAAATGCAATTTTGCCGTATTTACTCCACCTGTAACCAAGCTGTCTGCACACCACAACTGCATCATTGTCTGTCCAACCATCATCACATACACTGCCCCATTCGCCATCGAGGAAAACCTCCACTCTGCCTTCCTTCGTGTTTTCTCCATCCACCAATCGAACAGGAGGTCCTGGAGATTATTAAATTAGCATTTAGACATAAAAAGCTGTATTTTATTTTAGAACTATTTTATAATTGATCGATGATGTTCTAGGTATGGCATGCAATAAAACTGATGCAAAGACTGAATAAACAGTCTTACTAACCAATCCTGGACAATAGTTAGTATTGCCAGTGTTTGGATATTGACAAAATCAGCTAACTGTATCATCCCTGCTAGTCTCATTCTTACAATGATGCTGAGTGAGAGGGAAATTTATACCAACCAGTCTCCTCAACTCCCCTAAACTTTTTTTGGGTGGAAAGAAGGGTTTGAAGCATTGAGGACATTGGGAAGTCTGTATTCAGGGTTTGAACTGAACAAATTTGAATATTTTCGATGTTTGGTTTACACCCCGTGTCACATAAATATTGTCCCAAATCCTGACAGTGAATAATGACATAATAACTCAATTTAAAGTGTTGCTATGCTCCTTGTGAAATACCAAGGGGTGTCTACATTTAATAAATAATATATGACAGTCGCCATTAATCATATTGTAAAAATGCAGAAACAAAATGCTTGCCGAACACTGTGGCTGAAATAGACAGCAAAATCGATTGTGAAAATGTTAAAGTGGACCATGTGAGATAAGGAATTTTGTCTCATTTTCAACAATGTATATTTTTTCATGAAGGCAATGCTAACATTTCTTTAGTTGGAAATCTGAAATGGGCACATCCCTAATTGGTCGCCAAAAATTTCACAGACAATTTGAGACATCTGGGGCATGAATAGGTGAATCATATTTTACTATCTTTGTATATTTAACGATTGCCTTCTTGTTAGTGCATGAATTCGAAGGTTAGGCAGACAGCTGATTTGGTTTGATTGCAATCTACCTTGTGTTAAAAAGAAACATTAAAGTCTAGTAATACATTAACAAAAAGAATTTGAAAAATCATTCTCTGAGATTCCAGGAACATACTGGAAAGGTAGTAAACAAGATCCCTTAGAGATTGTTAAAATCCAATGTTTTGCACCGGAAGAAAATGTGCACAGTGGTTAACTTAGAAAACAATAATCCACCACTGACCCACTCTGAAGGTTTCCTAACTAGACCTTACCAGTATGAGACACTCATAGGACAACACGCTTTTAGATAATAAAGCCCTATCGGTCCACATTCTCTCAGCCACGCTTCACAGGAGCGCGTGGTGTTATTCATACTGTAAGACATACTGTAAGACAATGCTTAACTAACACGTAAGCCATAACGAGCCTCACAATAACACTAGATACTAAACTAAAACTAGAGAGTTTGATTGTTTGGCTTTAATATAAAAATAAGTGCAATGTTTTTTCTGATTTACTGTTTTACTGATATGTCTTGCAATCTACCATGTAATGGCATGTACATATTTCTATGCACTGCAAAAATAAAGAATTAAAAAAACAAATCAAAACAATAACAAGAAAATTATATAAAATAATGTAACGAATAAATATTTTGTTTTAATTAGAATATTACAGACAGCATAATTAAGCATCACCTAAGCACAATTTTTATATTACCAGTGGGCTCTTCCACGATCTCATTGTTGTCATTTGTACATTTTACTCCAACATCTTCAGAATGAGAACAGTCATGTTGACCCCAGCTACTATGTGAACATTCCAGAATAGAATGCTCCAGACCTGTGCAGACGACATCATCCAAAAATATGAAGCCTTCACCTGGGCCAAACTCTCCCTTTGATGCCACAATAGAAGGACCACTGTAAAGATGGTATTTGATACACTTTAGTACAATGTAGACAAGATTACTTATAACACAAGTAAAAGAGCTCAATTATATACGTGTAAGCAGTTAATAAGGTTCTCAAGGTCAGGAACATGTACAGATTATTTTTCATTTTTCTGGTTGTTTTCAGCAGACTTTTCAATAACATTTTTTTGGGGCGAGCAGTTGTTGTATGGAGCTTTCCTCCATTCTGACATACATTTGGAGTTGACCTTCTCTGTCATTGGCCAATGTTCCATCTTTACTGCTACTGTATTCTTATTCCCCTACCTAATGGTAAGCAGTGTTTATTTTGGCGAATAACAATTTGAGTCAAATTTTAGTCTACTAAAATTTTTTAGATTTTGTTGACTAAAACTAGACTAAAACTAAAACAATTCAGAGACCAAAATTAAGCTAACTAAATCCGGAGTACAAAAGGGGAATAAAATTCGGGTATACCCAGTGGAGTGGAAGCCAAAACCGAGAAAATCTCTTCATAAATAAAATGTAACTTTTAATAGATACTAAGAAGGAAAACCTATTTGAAAGTAAGATAACATTTAACATTGTTTAGGTAGCAGACCATGTTTCTAGTGGAAATTTTAAAAATTCGTTACATACTAACCGTAGTTTACCAAAGAGGGCATTATTAGCCATCTTTATCGTTAGGACTCTCTTGGCTCTATTAAAAGCAGAGATCCTTTCATATAAGTTTTCCTTCATAGTGAACCATAATTGTTTTTAAGGTGGTGGTATGAATATAGTGATGTTTGTGGTTTTATACTAGTATCTATTAAAAGATACATTTTAATTATGAAGATATTTTCTCGGTTTTGGCTTCCACTCTACTGAGTACACCGAGGATTTATCCCCCTATTTTACTCCTGACTTAGTTAGCTTAATTTTGGTATTTGATTCAATAGGAGTTATCCCCTAACAGAAGATATACACGGACCTACAGTCAATTTATTGTTAAAAACAATTCAGATGACTAAAATAAAACTAAAACTAAAATGGCATTTTAGTCAAAAGACTATGACTAAAACTGAATTGAAATTTGCCACCAAAATTGACACTGGCATGTGAAGGAGCCACAGAAGGACTGTGAAAGGGGCAAAAGAGACAGACCAGGGCTTGGGAGAGAGACACCTAGAGGACCTGGTAGGAAACAAAGAGACACAAAGGGGCTGGGGAAGGGGCAAAAGAGACAGACAGAGGTTTTAACTAACCTTATTAGATTTTAGTCATGTAAAAAAAAATCTCCAGTAGATTTAGCTGACTAAAATCTACTGGAGATAGGTCAACTAAAACTAGACTAAAACTAAAGCAATTCAGATGACTAAAATACGACTAGAACTAAAATTGAAATTTGACGCCAAAATTAACACAGCTGGTAAGTCAGTTTTTATTTTAAAAAATTGGGATTGTCCTGGTGTTCCAAGACTATATGTAAGAGCTAGAAAGTTTACTTGCAAAGCCAAGCTAAGACACTAGGTAGTGCCAGAGAGTTGTGTGTGGATCATAGTTCGTACATAGTCATTTATTCTTGAGGTTACAGACACAAAAAATAACTCTAGTAATAATGTTCTCCACTAAATATGGCCTTGATGTAATATTGTTGTACAAGCTTTCCAAATGATCTAATATTTTTGGATAAACTTTTAAATTGATTTTTTTGACATAAATAAAATATCAGAAAATATATCATACATATAAACTATGTCAATACATTTTTAAAAAATTACAATATTACAACATTTCAATATTTTTTTCACAATATTAAATAATTGTAAAAACGTATCTAAAAATATTAAATAATTTGGAAAGCTTATCCAAAAATGTGAAATTGAAGTCTACGTCACTACTTTATTTGCTGGAGACATTATTGTGTTGAAGACTATAGTAATAATTTTTATCTGCACCATCAGATGGCCATGAGCTTACCTAGAGTTATTTTGTATGGTTTTAGGTAGTAGCTAAAGAATAACACTTTAACCCCTTAAGGACACATGACATGTGTGACATGATATGATTCCCTTTTATTCCAGATGTTTGGTCCTTAAGGGGTTAAAATAGAGGCTAAATCAATAAACGCAATACCATATTATACTCATTAATGGTCATTTATATTCAGCATTTTTAGCAGCATAATTGAAACTTTGAAACACACCTGAATCCAAGCTGTCTGCAGATCACCTGTGCATTAAGTACTGTCCATCCATCATCACATACGGACCCCCAGTCACCTTTGTAGTATATTTGGACCAGACCTTCACCAGCATTGCTTCCTCTAAATAATCTGACTAAGCCATCTGCGGTCATAATGCAAAATATACTTGTCATTAGAAACAAGGTAATTTTCGAGTGTAAAAAGTGATTAAATTTTTTTTTTATATTTGCATTAAAATTTTATTAAAATACTGCTTGAAAACCGTTTCCTCTGTGGCATCCCAACCACCACTCCACTTCTTTACTTTTGTGGCAGTATTTACCTTAAGCGGGGGCCAGCCAGGGTCCTCAGCTCGAGCCATGCGTGGCTCAATCTCCTCTTCTCAGCAGGTCACGTGCACTGACTGCAGTGAAAGGTTATGCGCCCCGCCTCGCACTAGGAGCACGGCTGGTGTCATGGGAGTCATAAGTAGGTGCAGGCTCCTATTTGCCCACGTCATTTTGGCGCCCCCCACAAACATACATTTTGGGGGTGTAGGCATCACGTGGGCCAATGAAATGTTAAGTAAGGCTATTTAAACTCCCCTAGCCCTGTCCACTTTGCCCTATCGTGGTTTCTGTTTCAGTACCCTTTGGTGCTTTCCTTGATCTATTGTGTTTATTCTGGTATTTACCTTGGTTTTGTTCCTGACCGAGTTTATCTTTAACCCTATCCTGTCTTGTTTGCCCTTCTGACTGATTACCATGTACCTGACTCTGGCTGGTTCTCGTTTTCCCTGTCTCTCCATTACCCTGACCTCGGCTCGTGTCTGACTACGCTTTATCCCTAAGGCCTGGTAATACGTTAAATCCTTATCTTGTGGGGCGTGGCTTGAACGCTGATGGCGCCGGCCGCTTGATTTCGGAGCTCCGACCCGCGCAGCGATAATAAGGGCACAATCCGAAGCACAGACTCTCCAAATGGGGCGCACCAAACGCCCAGACGCTCCACAGACACCCAGGGGACAGTTACCCGCTTCACAGAGCGGACCGCTGGACGGATACCTCCGCACTCCGTTGCGACCGTCCCAAGCTGAACAAGGCCCCAAGATGGCCGACGGGCCGACCACGCCACCGGAGGGTGAGACCCTCTCGCTAGCAGACATCAGGGCGGACATAAGAGCCCTGACTACCCTGACTGCCAGCATGGTCACTAAAGCAGACCTAAAGGCCTCATCAGATACCTTACATGAGGCTATTCGTGCCGAGGTCGCAACGCTGGGGAATGAACTAGCAGCACAGGGCACCCGTATACAGGCCTTGGAAACAGCGGAGCAAACGATGTCGGGCCGCATAGAAGCTAACAACCTGGCTATAAGCAGACAAGGTACCATCCTATTACACCTTAGGAGACAGGCGGAAGACCTGGACAACAGGGGCCGCAGGTCTAACATCAGGATACGTAACCTCCCTGAACCACGCAACGAAGAAAACGTGGAAGCTACTCTCACTGCCCTATTCAGGGAGATTTTGGGCCCTGACTCCCCGCCGACCTTCCAATTCGACAGGGCACACAGAGCGCTCCGGCCCCGCAATGCAGACAACTCGCCCAGAGATATCATTTGCTGCCTACACGAATTTAAGGTGAAAGATCTCATAATGTCAAAAGCAAGATCCAGACAAACATGGCTATTTCAAGGAGCCGAAGTCGCCCTTTACCAGGACCTCTCACCCCTCACACTAGAAGCCCGCAGAGCTCTACGACCTGTAACGCAATTGCTCAGAAGTAGAAATATACCATATAAATGGGGATTCCCCTTTAGCCTGCTAGCTCGCCATGACAATGAATGGGTACCTGTGAGGTGGCCAGACGAGGTCCCCGTGTTCCTGAGGAGACTAGGCCTACCACCGACCGAAGTTGCGGACTGGATACTGGGACCCCTAGAACAGCGACCAGGTCCCGTCGCTCAGAGAGCCGCTAGGAGACGCAGAGAGGACTCACCACGCAGATCCCCAGCACACAGGCCGCGCAACCCGGCCCCGCATGCTGAGGACTAGCCGGGCGGTCTAGCTTGACAGGTGTGTCTCTCCCCCCTGCCCGATGGTCCGGGGATGATGCCGCACCCGATTATGGGACCCAGATGTCATTCCTCGCCCAGAAACAGATAAGTACTTTCAACCACCCCCATTTTGGGCCGCACACTGACTGATAACTTTCTGCGATAGACATACACCCGTCCCTCCCGGGACCTAGCCCACCGCGAGGTATGGCCTCTACTGATAGCATGCACCACACCCATAGTTGCAGCTAAGATAACGGTGACACCACGCACTGTATAGTCGTGGATGAGCACTCTCCACCACCCATAATGAGTCGTATACCAACTGCCACCCTCACACTTGTGAAAGTGACTCATCCCCTCCGGGGACTCTCTCCACCATGGGGCATAGCTTTTGATGGACACACACACACTAAGGAACATCATGATGCCATGTGGATACTTTGGGAGGGGGGACTGGGGATTCCCGCATGGAGACGGGGCACTGAGCTGAGTGGGGGGTGTTCTTCAGGGACCCTATCTATTTCAGCGTTGCAACAGTAAAGCGGAAGATTTATGGTGGGCCACACATACTGATGGCTGTATTAACGGATTGCACAAGAACCATGACATTGTTGGGTGGGGGCACATGTTGGGAGGGGTGGGGCTCCACTACAATGGGGACAAATGTGTCAATTGTCATCCCGATTATGTTGAATTATTTGGTTCACAATACTGATCGTTATAATTTGCCCTATGTATATGCATGATTCTTCGCCTGACGGGTGATCGGGGTTGTTTGACTGGGCTGGGTGGGGGGTGGGGGGGGGGGTTTATTCTTATTCATGTTTATGTACCTTGGTTCATATTTTTATGTTGCTTACTATGTTGCATTGTGGGAAGGTAGACCGTGCCCCCCCCGCTACCCCTCTGCCCCCGACTGACAAGCTCACTACTTTATCTGTATGCTTAGATGACCCTACCAGCTATCACGCCGAAAGCCCGGACTACAGGGGACAGGGGGACCACATTGGGGCGAGACACACCTGACGGACATCTCAGACCCCAACTGGAGAGTACGCATAGGCACCAGACCCGATCGCTATGTGCACACCTACTGACTCATGCTTAGCGGAACAGGAACCCGACCCAACCCATACGGAACACACACACCTGACCGTCGCCACTAGGCGAGAGCCACGACCCGACTTAGACCCGAGTACACCAAGACTACTGGGGGATCCGCGCTTGCTGCCGCTCCGGTACTCACCGTGTAGTGGTACAGCGTAGGCCGCCCACCCAGTTACAAGGGACTCTGCCTGACAAAGGCAGTATCGACCCCACACGTTGGGATACTCTGGGGTAAATACCCTCACTCATTAACACACATTAGGATACTAACACACGGAGAGCATAGTAGTTTCTGGTAGAGGACCGACACACACACCTTCGCCTCGCACCCTCCCCTCCTGGGCCCCCAGGCGACCGCTACCCCCCCCCCCCCGTGAACACCGCTCCCCCCCTCCTTCCTCAGTCTTCCTGTGCGGCTGGTGGTCCGGCGGGGCTGGGCGCCTGGCCCGTGCATTGGCAGATCGAAGTTGACACCCCCCCTCCCACGATGGCCTACTCCCCATCACCCTTAACCGTTCTCACGCAGAACTGCAGGGGACTCAATGCCCCGGAAAAGAGGTCCCATCTCTTGAGGACCCTCAGGAGCCAACGCATCTCCATCGCGCTCTTACAAGAAACCCACCTAAGAGCGACGACGAATCCCCTACTCAGGAGCAGGTACTACCCGAACAACTTTTACAGCAACCACCCCTCCACGAGAAAGGCAGGCACAGCTATACTGATCGCGGCCGATCTTCAATTCACGGTCTCCGACCAGATAGCGGATGCCGACGGTAGATTTCTGTTCGTGAAAGGGGAGATAACAGGGAAAAAATACACGCTCGCGAACATCTACGCTCCGAATGCAGGACAGGCGAGCTTTATTCGCAGGACACTTTTGAAGCTAACCAAATTTGTAGAGGGAGTCCTGATCCTGGGGGGGGACTTCAATGTCCCGCTGGACCCCCTGATTGACACATCCACGGGACGGAGCAGTGTGCCTAGCTCGACGATCAGGACCATCCTGAAAGCCCTCAGAGACCTTCGGCTCATGGATGCGTGGCGAGCACTACACCCAATGGAGAGAGACTTCACGTATTACTCCACGCTGCACCGTCGATACTCCAGAATCGACTATATCTGCGTACAACAGGAAGGACTGACCTACCTAAGGTCAGCTGCTATCCAAATGTCACGGTAATATACCCCAACACGCAGGAATAGTACAGATAGTCAGGAGACAAGAAACCAGGGGTCGTCTTACCGGACCTTAGAATGGCCGGACTTGACGAGAATAAGCAAGACAGAGTCTAGAACAAGCCGAGGTCAAGGGAACAGAGAGACAGCGTAACGTAGAACAAGCCGAGGACTGGTACACAGAGGACAAAACAGCGGATAAGCAAGCAAGGATAAAGAGAGAGCGGAGTCAGGAACAAAGCCAAGGTCAATCACCAAAAAACCAACTGAACGATACAAGCACTAAAGGGAAACTGGACAGAAACCACGATAGGGCAAGGAGCAAGGGAAACAGGTGAGTATAAATACCCTAAGGTTCACTTTGATTGGCCCCTGTCATATCCACGCCCCCAAAACGTGAGTGTATGGGGAATGTGGCCTGACAGGGGCCAATGGGAGACTGATTCTAATTTAGTCTCCCACTGTCCCTTTAAGAGCGCGCCCGAGACGCGCGGCGCGCTCTTAGTGTCGGGCGGGACACGTGACCGCTTCTCGCGGTCACTGCCCGCCTGACTGATCATATCGTTGGCTGAGCCGCGCGCGGCTCGTGCAGGAGCAGGACCGCGCGCGGCGAGAAGAGAGGACCCCAGCCGGCCCCTGGAGAGGGTAAGTACCGCTACACCAAACTACTCCATGGTCAGATCACAGTGCAGTAAAAGTGGAGATGGAGTCACCCTTATACCGCCCGACAAAAAGGACGTGGAGACTAAATGATGCCTTGCTCTTAGACGAACCGACGAGACTGCAAATTGCGGGGCACATCCGTCAATTCTTTGAGGAGAACGCGACTGAGGAATTAACGGACATGACGATATGGGAAGCGCACAAGAGTGTCCTCAGAGGTCACCTAATTCGAATAGCAGCACGGAAGAAAAGGGAAGAAGGACAGCAGATACGCGACCTTACCGAACAGATAGCGGCCTTAGAGCAAAGCCATAAAAGATCTCCACAGGATCAAACTTATAAAGACCTTGTCACACATAGGAGAAGACTAACTGACATCCTAGAACGCAAATATACGAGACAGTTACAACGCTCCAAAGTTTTCTTTTACAGGCATGCAAACAAAGGAGGTAAACTGCTGGCCCAAATGCTAAGAGGCCCACAAAATCGAGCCCAAGTCCACTCTCTGCGCACCAGACAAGGAGTACTGACGCAATTCCCCGAGGCTATCGCAAAGGAATTTGAGATCTTCTATACAAACCTCTATAACTTGGACAACTCACCTGAGGGCCCCGCTGCTTCCAGCAAACTAAGGAACACCATAGAATACCTGAGGGACTTCAACCCTGATGCACTCACCCCTGAGGAAGCTGAATCACTCGACGCACCGGTTACCGAAGAAGAGGTCAAACTCGCCCTCAAGGTGGCCAAGAATGGTAAAGTGCCGGGCCCGGATGGCTTTCCGGTGGAGTATTATAAGAAATTCGGTGAGGAGTTGGTCCCGAAGCTGGTCAACGCACTGAACAGCCTCCGGGAGGGCGCATCCTTTCACAAGGAGTCCCTGGCGGCAACGATAACGGTGATCCCGAAACCGGGTAAAAACCCGGAACAGGTCGGCAACTATCGCCCGATCTCGCTAATCAATGCTGACATCAAGCTTTTCTCTAAAGTCCTATCCTCTCGACTACGACAGTACGTGCCGCGACTGGTCCACCCGGACCAAACGGGATTCATCCCGGGCCGGGAAGCCAGGGATAGCACCCTCCGGCTCTTCGTGGTCCAACATGCGGCGAAACTCTATCGGAAGAAGCTACTTCTGCTATCTACGGATGCAGAGAAAGCTTTCGATAGAGTGGACTGGCGATTCATGATGGAAACGCTAAGGAGAACAGGCATTGGTGACCAAATGAGACACTGGATCGGGACGCTATACCACCGGCCGAACGCTAAAGTTCGAGTGAATGGGGCACTCACGGAGAGCTTTCACATAAGGAACGGGACCAGACAAGGCTGCCCACTCTCACCGCTTCTCTTTGCACTCACCTTGGAACCGCTCTTGGACAAAATACGTAAAAACCCCAGAATTCTTGGCCTTAGATGTGGGACGCAGGAACACAAGGTCGCTGCGTATGCAGACGACATGATGTTTTTCCTGGCTGAACCCCTTGAATCAATCCCTCACCTTCTGGAGGAATTTCAGACGTACGGGGCTATATCAGGGCTCAAACTTAATATGCCCAAATGCGAGATCCTAAATGTGACGGTGCCGGAGGAGGAATGTGGGCAACTAAAGCAACAATTCCCGTTCCACTGGTGCGCAGATAGTATGCAATACCTGGGACTCCAGGTTACCCCTGCAGCGAAAGATCTATACGCACGCAACTACACGCCCCTTCTGTCCGCAGTGTTGAGGGACCTTGGGAGATGGAATTACAACCACATCTCCTGGCAGGGGCGAATCGCAGTGGTGAAGATGAATATCCTCCCCAGGATACTCTACGTCTTCCACACGCTCCCATGCCCCATACCCCAAACCTTCTTTAAAACGCTCCGGACAGCGATACTCAAATGCGTATGGAAAGGGGATAGGGCCAGGATAGCTCACAGTAGGCTGAGCCTTCCCAAGTCATGGGGGGGACTCGCCCTGCCCGACTTCAACACATACCACCAAGCTACGGTGCTGCAACGTATTAGGGAACTCCATGTAGCCACCCCTCAGAAACGATGGACCACACTATGTAGAGACCTCACCCACAACCAGCTGCCTCAATACATCTGGCACGATGGACGCGATGCCACAACACCGAAGGGGGATGACTCTCCCATCACACATATGCTCCAACCATGGAACAGACTGAGGAGGACACCCTACATCTCCCCCTCCCCCAGCCCACTGATCCCCATTACCCATAACTCACACATAGGAGATAACCTCCCGCCATCAGCGTGGCCATTGGAGGCCCATGAAGGCTACATCCCGTTGCAACTGGCGCTAACAGATTCTGGATTGCGAACCATGCGAGATCTATCGACCGAACGGGACACCACTCCACTACACCAATTCCATTATGCGCAACTCAGGCACTTCTACCATAATCTCCCGAACAGAATCAAACTACACAGAGGCCTAACCTGGTTTGAAAACCTCTGCCTCCTGACGCCTGAATCGAACGGCTCGGTCTCGATTATATACCAAAAACTGATAACGGGAGGAAAAGACACAAACGATCTGTTTAAAAGGCAATGGGAGGATCTGCTGGACACTACATTCACGGAAGATCAATGGGCACAGATCTTACTGCGGCAGCACAAGAGCTCATCAAACACAGCTTACCAAGAAATGAACTATAAGTTACTATCCCATTGGTACCGTACGCCATCCCTCCTCCATCGAATTAACCCAAACATACCGGACACCTGCTGGAGATGCGAATCAGGAGTGGGAACCATAAAACATATCTGGTGGGACTGTACTGAGATCAGGCCGTTCTGGAACGAACTCGAAATGGAGATATGTGAAATTCTGGGAGAACCCGCAACCCTAACGGCGTGCCTAACACTATTACACCACACGGAAAGCTCACTGTCGACTTATAAGAGATCGATCCTCAGACACCTGCTGAATGCAGCTAAGGCTCTGATACCGCTGCTGTGGAAAACACGGACCCGTCCGACCATCGGACAGTGGAGACTTAAGGTAGAGGATATCCACAGAGCCGAGTCTACAATAGCCTGCCTGATGGGGAGACAGGAGAAACACGCAGAACAATGGGCGCCATGGTACCTATACTGCTCATAGGCCCTGACTATCACCTGGCTGGGGGACCGATCTGCCGATGTGGGGGTGTGGGGACGCCCAGAATCGCCGGACACAGCCCCCCGGGTCGCATCCAGAACCCCCGCAACCTACTGCTGAAGTCGCACTGGGGGCCTAGGGGGGCTCACACCCAATTTACATTTCACAGGGGTAACTAAATAAAACCCCAACATTGACAGCAGGGACATATCAGGGCCCCTGGGCGGAGATCGGGAGACGAATTTCCTAGCCACCAAAGCGAACACCATTCAGGCGCACTCCCACTCCCACGATCCCATCCCTGCTCCTGAGACCTTTACAATGAAGGGCCCCACTAGCTTGCGAAGCATACATCCTGCCTCACCAGGCATAGCATCAGCCTAATGATTACTCATATACCTACATAGCTGTTTGTCACAGGTGTGCACTAGAGATCAGGGAGAGAACAAGACGCCCGAGACAGACCCAAACCTACCCACCCCCTCCCCCTCCCTTTCCCCCCCCCCCCCCCAACCTGTGGGGGCTAGGATGTCCGCCTACCCTGATACTTGAACGAAGGGGGAATACCTAGTGGAGGGTGACGACGCCCCACAAGACTTACCGCTCCTCAGACACGACACCACACACACTGACTATCACAACTGGCGGCAACGCCATACTAGACACCAAGCTGATCATACTACCTATGCTGACACCGACAAGCATACACGTTTAAACTAATGTTTAGATATTGAATTTGCTATTGAAATATTCTTTACCAATGCCACGATTCTCATACTGTAGCTATGTTGACCCATACTCGTGGGGACCCACGGGTCCCGTAGTTAACTAACAATTATGTTGTTCTTAACTGTTAATGTATATGTATTAGGATTGACTGGTTCTTATGCACACCAGGAACAAACGAAGCAAAATGGACATTCTCACGTTATATTCACTCGTAAGCCTTTCTGATGTGGATCTGCGTATCCTTCATCCCCATTGCTGATGTGACTTACTTGGAGACCTGCGAGTCCCACCGCTAAAATGTTTGATACATATGTTTGCTCCTTTATTTTGTCAACTGACCACAATAAAAAGTAACTTTACAAAAAAAAAAATCCTTATCTTGTCCCTTTTTATCTTACACTATGCGTGTTGGGGTATTACACCGTGACAACGTTTTGTTGAACTTCATATACCACATCCACCCAACCTTTTATATTGATCTGTGTAGACATGGTACATGGTAGACACCTTTACTTGCGAAGCTGTATTACAATTATGACAAGGTCTCCTTTGTCTCTTTCCCACCACCCACGCACCTACTTTATACCATTTTTGTTATTTTTGTTATTCGTTTGATTGTGCTTCATATTGTTGTTTCATATTTCATACAGCCCTATGGAATTTTGCTGGCGCTATATAAATTAAAAGTTACAGAGTACCAGCCCTGTACTAGCCATCGCCTGCATTACTAAGTAAACCCAAAGAATGCTATTCCGTCTTTGCATGGAATTCCTATCATGCTTAGCAGTTCTTTAATACTAGGCTCTATTACAATTAATTAAAAAGAACTTGCTATTTATTTTACGTATGTAGTAGTTAGGGTCATCGAGCTGGAGTTTCCATAATGCACATCATGAATCAGTGTACAGTACACAAGCATATAGCTATTCTTCAGTATATACAAATGAATCCAGCTAACACTATGGGGCTTAATGACTTTACTTTGAATTTGGGAGACAATACAATGAAATTTGCACATTTAAAGTCAACCTGTCACTGTTTTTTTAATTTTTTTTTTATTATTTTTTTTGTCCCTTTTATGTATAAGAAAAAGTAAGGACTATACATACATACATATATATATATATATATATATATATATATAAATATATAAAATAAAATACCGGCACTCTAGGTCTTCCAAGCAATGGCGTTTATTTTCTGTTAATCCAAAGTCAACGTTTCAGCCCTAGTTCAGGGCTTTCATCAGGATACATAAAAACGCCATTGCTTGGAAGACCTAGAGTGCCGGTATTTTTTCTATTTTATACTATTTCTTTGCTGTGCACCAGGCCATATATGAATAAGTTGGAGTGCAGGAATTTTTTGTTTCACTATATATATATGTAGTAAGGCCCTTTGGCCTGTGTTTGTGGGAGGGGCGTATGACACACCCCTTCCCTACTTAAGGGACACCCCTTACCTGGCTCCATACCTTCGAGGTCAGCGTTGCATCACCCTCCCACCCACACCTCTTTATCAACTCCTTTTCTTACATTTCTTCTTGGTGGGCCCTCTTTATTTTCAGGCCTACCTCATCGTCGGTTCCGGCACACCACAACCGACTTGCTACTTTTATACCATCCTAAACTTATTAAGGTCTTATTTCTCTTTGCCATCATGAGCCCTTCACACAAATATATATATATATATATATATATATATATATATATATATATATTCCTCCTGCTCTCATCAAAAAAGTAATAATAAACAGCAATATGCCTAGGTGCTAACCCACGGTATCACGCTGTGCATAAGAGAGAAATACATCGGCAGCACTCAAATTACTTATCAAGCAATATAATGACCCCATGGGATCGAAACACTGATGTATTTGGGCATGTATATATTTGGGCATGTATGGGAATGGTAAAGTTTTGATTAATTTGAAAGTCCTTTGATTGCTACTGATTTATTTTCTTTTTTTTACTAACTTTTTCATTATATTTCATATTTTCTCATTACATTGAACAATATAATATTATGTAGTCCCCACTTTTTCTTATGTATAAAAGGTTGGATTTATATATAGTATTTAACACAGTTCAATACATGATTTTAATTATTTTAGATATACTGTTGTAAGGTAACATTTAAAAGCATACACAACAGTAAAATATTAGCGTTAAATGTCTTAATTGACTGAAAGTAGTTATTTTAATAAATGTATGTTGTTTTATATGTTATAAAACATTATATAGAGTAAGACAAATATAGGATAGTCTCATAGAATTCCATGATCTCAAAGAACGTGAGTGCAATTTTTAACAATAGCATTTTATGCAATCCTTGAGCTAATTTTAGGAGACTAGTTACCAGCTCTATTATTTATACCTAGACAATCCAAAACACATACCAGTAAAGGGATCACAAGAAACTCCGGCATCTTCAATATGGTCACAGTTGTGATGCCCCCATTCGTTCTTCTGGCACAAGTCCAGAGATGACTCATTTCCTAAACACTCAACTTCATCCAGGAGTATGGAACCAGATCCTTTACCATAATGAGCCCAGACCAAAGCTTTTGGCTTGCCACTGAAAATAACCATTCATAAATTATATGTAGAGAATGTTTACATATCCATGTCCAGACAGTGTGACCAATGAACTTAAATAGGTGATGGTATATATACAAAAAGAACACTATTTCAACACAAGTGGACAACAACTTATATTATGTTATTGGAAAAATCTTAACATGAAACTACTTTGCAGATGTAAGAAACATCATTTCAAATGTAAATGTTGAATGAAGACAAAAGTTAGTTGTCAGGGGTCTAGGTAAAAACCTTTTGCATGCAGTCTGAACAACTAAAAGATAAAGCAATTTGTATCTTACTTATTGTGTGTAATCTAAAATAAGTGGAGGACAAGTGTTTCACACTCATTGAACTGACACAGATCAATGAGATTCATTGCTGTAGAATTATTAAAGCAACTCTCTAGGCACCATAACCACTAAAGAGTGCAACCAGTAATCTATCAAAGCGTATACTAAATTTTTGACATTTACTTTGCTGTGTCGGGTGTCTGAGGTCCTAATGTGAGTTCTAACTTTTGAATGATTGAACCAACTCACCAGGTTTGGTCATTATTCAACTGTTTACGTCTGTTATGACTTGGTATGATAATGCAGAATTTTTGCTTTATTGAACTAACTTAGGCTAAAAGGATGGAAGGTGCCTGACATAGGTAAGTGTAAAATTATATAATATGGTTTGACAAATTAGCGGCAGACAGGACTTCTGGCACCACAGTGCAGAATCTGTAGTTTGAAACTTTAAGGGTAAATCCTTACTGGCACCTAAAAGATCACATCTAATGAGAACTGAGACTAATGAGAAGCACAAAGAGTTATCATAATTTAGGAAGAGTGCATTTTACAAGGAGGTACTATATTTAGGTTGGCAAGATGGAAATGATTAATTTATGGTTTGTATGCTATTCTGTGACGGGGAAATTGAAAATCCTTGGTGATGCAACTGACTGTAATTGCACCTTTCCCCACAGGCAATACTGACACATACCAACACACTTCTTGGAGCCTTACCAGCGGTCCTCCATTAGGGTTAACTGGCCTCAAAGCGCTGGAGCCAGCCATCAATGGGTGCCTACTGATATTTAGGTGTATGTCACTCTGGTGACTAGAATATTTGGGAATGTAACTTAGGGGTAAGTTATTAGGGGGTAACTTAGGAATTTTATCAGTCATGTAGTGCTCTTTTATACACCCAGCCACCAACCTCCAGTATACTCATAGGAATTGGCTCCCATTCCATCAGCCATTTGCTCAACATAGCCTAGATATCCTGGCACATGCCCAGCATGTTGCTGGTTCCCATTGCATGTTGTTGCAGTCTTCTATCAGGTTCTTGTACTTGCTTGTTTTGGCTTTATGTTGCACTCTGTCTGTTTATGTGGTCTTTAATATAGATTAATACCGGTGTGCCCCGAATTCCTATTTGTCTTTACTATGTTCATGTTGTCTTGTCCATGGCAGGACTAGGATAAAATCTGACACAGGGGTTTAAAGGCTGAGCAGCCTAATATGAGGGGGTGAGACTGGTGAAGATGTGTGTTGTGTCATCACCAATGAGATGTGCACTACCCCAAAGTGGTCTAGTGGAGCAGTTCTCTTGTCTGCACCTTTAGCAAGTGCAGCCTGCCACTTTCAGTCAGCTCTAGGTAGCTATCAGAGAGTTACTGTACGATCTGATTAGCAATCCAGAGCCTTGTATTTGGTCTACACCCACAGCAAGTGAAGACCACAAGCACACACTGGCTCCCTCGTCCCCACAGTGTAAAACAGGGGTGGCTTGAGAGGGAGTTCTTCCAACTGAGGTCTTTGGGTCGGTTCTCAAGACCACAACCCTTGGTCATCACAGTCCATCAGGCTTTTTCACAGTGGCGAATCTAGGCCTGGTCTTAATCCTTCACTACACATTGTCTAGTGGTTGGGCACAATGTTGGGACCTATTTATCACTTTATCCAGTAGTTGGCTAATGGTTTACCACTGAAAAAGCTCAGGCAGCTAGGTGATTAGTGCTAAATTAGCAGGATGCTGAAGAAGATTCTGAGGGTTCCAGTGTAGTAGGATTAGGTCTGGAGACAAAGTCAGGGGCCGGACAGAGTTTGTCTTCTTACACACAGTGTCTGAGAAACCCTGAATGGTAACCATGCTTTGCAGCCCTCACGTTCAGCAATGTGAACAGTGATTCTATTTGCATCAGTTGCATAACTACCCACTGCCCACCCATCCCGCTATTAGACCTTCCAAATTTGTCATGTCTGTCTCACATGGCTACAAACTTTGTTTTGACTTATTTGTTTCTCTCTCTGCAAACTACTAGCTTTGAGTATTGATTTCTGTGTCTTTAATGAAAAAATGAAAAAAGTATACTACCACTGAGAATAAGGAAAAAATTATAAAGAATAATATAACTCACCTTAAACTCAGTTGTCTACAGATAACTTCTGCATCCTTATCATCCCAGTGATCATCGCAAACTGTTCCCCACCTTCCTTGATAAAAAATTTCCACTCGACCTTCAAACCGTTCCTTCCCTCCCACCAGCCTAATCGGGGGTGTCAGACCTGCTCTTAAGAAAATGAAAATTAATTACAGCAAATAAATAAATACAAATAAAACAGTTCTGGTATTTTAAAGAAAAGTGCAAAAAAATTAACGCACTCTCTTTTGGCTGGAATCCTACTTGGCAAAAGACATGTTTGTGGGATGTGTCAATTTGAGATTTTCAGGAACATGGAGGATTGTAAATGTACAATCAGAAGGCAACGTCCAATGCAGTAGGTTTGAGCACAAATTCATAGGGATGCTTCCAAATTTTCTGGATAAATATGTTTGCAAACATCATAAGTCTATTGGCGCTGACTACTGGTTTGTTCCAAAGGGAGGCACCCCAAAACATTATTGTGTGTTAATTCTTCCAGTTTAACCTAACTGGAAGAATTAACACATGATAATTCAAAAGTTCTATTTCATTATGACCTGTGAGGCATCAAAAGGTCTCCAACGCAGTAAAAAAGAAAAAAAAAAGAAAAACAACACAGCATTCAAAGACTCCTTGAAGTGGCCATGTAGCTTAGACAATGTCCCTTTTTGTCATTAACAGAGCAGCAAATAGTAGCAGCAAAACAAAGTACTGCACACAAATGACAATCCTTATTAAAGGACCACTATAGGCACCCAGACCACTTCAGCTTAATGAAGTGGTCTGGGTGCCAGGTCCATCTAGGGTTAACCCTTTCTGCTGTAAACATAGCAGTTTCAGAGAAACTGCTATGTTTATAATAGGGTTAATCCAGCCTCTAGTGGCTGTCTCATTGACAGCCGCTAGAGGGCTTGCGTGCTTCTCACTGTGAAAATCACAGTGAGAAGACGCCAGCGTCCATAGAAAAGCATTGAGAATGCTTTCCTATGGACTGGCTGAATGCGCACACGGCTCTTGCTGCGCATGCGCATTCAGCCAATGACGACGAGAAGGAGGAGGAGAGTCCCCCGCCTGGCGCTGGAAAAAGAGGTAAATCTAACCCCTTCCACCCCCTAGAGCCCGGCAGGAGGGGGGCCCTGAGGGGGGGGGAGGGGGACCTAGAGACCCTATAGAGCCAGGAAAACGAGTATGTTTTCCTGGCACTATAGTGGCCCTTTAAGTATGGAAATGAAGTTCTCATTTGCTACACCTTGGAGTTACATATTGTATGTGTGTGCCAGTTTTATGAGTAATAGTGGCACTGTATTAGAATGTTGTGGACTATTTGGTGGACCCCCCTTGTCACTCATGTGTTCTAAAGATTTACCTTCAGGAGGAGAGCAGGTAACTGCAGCAATTGATCCATAGTTGCATTCCTTGTTCAGTGCCGGGACGTAACTGCAGTGCAGCAGAGCCTTCTCATCCCCTCGACAGTTTGCAGCTTGCAGGTGGACCGAGTTCATTAGAGAACCAAAACCAATGCTCTTCCTCGCCGTGCCAATTTCACTAATACCAGCAAGAAGGAAATGCAAAGCAACAAAGATGTATTAATGGGTATCTGTATGTTATTTAAAGGAACACTCCAGCATCATAGTGTGAACATTTTATTTTGATTAATTTTCCACAGTGCCCTATAAAAGCCGATTACCTCTAAACCAGCAGAAAGAGCAGTGACTGTCTCTTCTCTGTAGCTCCGCTGCGCCTCAAATCTGTTTTGGGTGAGCATTCAAAGCATGTGAGGAAGAGTATCCTCCCGGCAGCCAATCAGAGTGCAGTCCAAGAACTTTATAAAAGTGACAAATTCTCTAGAAATAAGCACCTTTATAAAGTGAGACAGAAAGGACACTCTATTAACCCCTAAAGCACTTCATTGTTTGGGGTGTTACAGTAAAGGTTTGGATTGTTCCTTTAAATTGCAGGTCCAGTATAAAAGAAGTTTGATTGATGTAAACAGTTAGAACAAAACCAGATATACCATTCGGCTTTTGACGTTTTCACGCAGTTCTACTGTAATAAATACTTTCTATGTCTTTTTTCCCTCACATCTATCTACTCTGGATACACAATGAGTGCTAGCAAAGTAACGTTGGAGGTTTGGAGTTCAAAGTCTATTATGTACAACCATGTATGAGGACTTGTTCCAACACGTATAACTGTGCGGCAGGTGTTAGCAAGTATTAGATCCGTTTGTAGATCTCCAGAGGAAAATGTAATGCTGTGGGAGGCTGACAATGATGTTATTCTCTGAACAGACATTACGGAAAGACATATAGTAATAAGAGAATGGATATGTTTCACTAGGAACAGGTACAAACGTAAGAGATCACGGTCCTCGTTCACATCAATGAGAGCTGCATTTTTCCATGGATGTGATCCACAGAGGAGAACATGGAATGACATGACTGAGGCACGGCATTCTTCAATTTCTTTACAGGGAGGCTTTGGAGGCTGTCATGATTATACACTACAGTGTGAATTGTCAAGGCAAGTTCTAACTGGGTTATTTACTACAGTGAGAATTGTGAATTTCAGATTTAAGACCTGCGTAGGCGTACTGATAATATAGCTAATATAGCTATAATATAACTGGGCTAGAGAATAATTCCAGTTCACCTATTTTGAAATATACCTTAAATTTGAAATTCACTTTTAATTCACTTTGATTTCTCACTTTAGTAATAAATCCTGTAAAAGTGAAATTGAAATTTTAGGCCACAATAGACGAAATGTAAAAATTCCACATCTCATGTTTTCATTTTTTTTGTTTCAGTTATTTTTGGTTAAAGTGTCTTAAATTTTTTCAAATGTGTCCACGTTCATTTTGAATTCCTAGCCACTCACACTTTACCCGGCCGTGCATGTCCCGTGAACTTTAACCAGCCGTGCATGTCCCCTGAACTTTACCCGGCCGTGCATGTCCCCTGAACTTTACCCGGCCGTGCATGTCCCCTGAACTTTACCCGGCCGTCTATGTCCCCTGAACTTTACCCGGCCGTGCATGTCCTCTTCATTGCCAAATTACTTTATATTGTATATGAGCAGATTGGATTAAGCACTAAAACAGCAAGTTAATAAAATTAATATAACATTGGTTTAGAAAATGTTCTTTGTATTCAAACCACTAGAAATATAGTATACATGCTGTTAATTTTTTTTTTTTAATTGTATTTACTTTGTTGCTTTGTTTTGGATCAGTATAAACAGGGCATCTGGGATGATTGAATTTAATTGATGGGAGTCTATTTTTCTACTCAGTTTAATAAGTAATTTCTATAATGGAATCCACAAGACTGTGATGGGCAAATATACTCTACAGCCAACTTTAATTATGACTCATTGATATACTAAACTGTAAAGAGACGTCCAAGACAATAACTGCCTGAAATCTACTAATATGTGAGTGTTCAAACAGGACAGAATAGGCAGAGCATTTGTTCCATAACTGTACATATATACCTTGCCCTGCATTTATATACCAGCATTTCATTAAATTAGAAAAATATGATCCTAACCTGATTCCAAGCTGCCTGCAGACCACAGTTGCGTCCCAGTCGGTCCAATGATTGGCACATATGGTACCCCAGAGCCCGTTTAGATACAACTCTACTTCACCTTCTTCATTAGACTTACCACGAACCAGTCGAAGAGCACCTATGGGAAAAGATAGATAGTCTTGTTTACTAAAAAATGTTAATAAATAAAAGACCAGGACCCAAAGAAGCCTTCTGGAAATACAGGTGGGAGTTATTGTAAAAGACAGATTAAGTGTATTTGGTTCTGTGTTGCCCCTAACAAATATTGTAGCAGGGTAATTAATATGTGCCATTTATGCATCCCATACCAAAACAGTATATTATATTGTGACTTACAGTTACATAGTCCATTGGTGCAATCAATTTTACCCAATTACAGAACTGGAAAAAAATATTTATTCATATATTCATTCATATATTCATTCATATTCACCAGATAGTTTTTTTCCAAATAACAAAAAATTGTTTACATTAAAGGGACACTATAGTCCCCGAAACAACTTTAGCTTCATTGAGCAGTTTTGGTGTAAATATCATATCCCTGCAGTATCACTGCTCAATTTTCTGCCATTTAGGAGTTACATTGCTTTCTTTGTGCAGCCCTAGTCACACCTCCCTGCATGTGACTTACACATCCTTCCTAAACACCTCCTGTAAAGTGAGATCTAATGTTTACACTTCCTTTATTGCACAGTCTGTTTCATTTAGAATTTCTTATCTCCTGCATTTCTAATAGCTTGCTAGACCTTGCAGCAGCCTCTTGTGTGTGAATAAAGTTAACTTTACAGAGCAGGAGATAAGAACTTCTAAAGTAAGTTAACATCTAATTGGAAAAAAAATTAATGCAGACATTTCATGCATTTTTTTTTCCATGCAGGCTGTGTCAGTCAAAGCCAGGGTAGGTGAAGCTAGGGTTGCATGGACAGAAACAAAAGTGATTTAATGCCTAAATGGCAGAGAATTGATCGGTGAGACTCCAAAGGCATGATATATATGCACCCAAACTGCTTCATTAAGCTAAAGTTGTTGACTTTAGTGTCCCTTTAAGTTATAAACGTCCATTCTAATGACCCATTTGGGGGACAAATGTTCAATATGGCACTCATCTCACTGACAATTTGGTCTACCTACTATAAAATCTGAGCATGTCCACTACACAAATTATCACTAATTAGTTCACATATGTTTAGCGGTCAGTGGGCGCTACATTTTTAAAAGCCACATTGATATCCAGCATGATTAAAACATGTAAATATCAGGAAAACAGCAGAATATGCCTTACCATGACTGCAATCACAGTGAGCCCAGCTGATTACCCCTGAGGTTTGCCGATAAAAGCACCAGGGAAGAACCCCTCCATCAGGGTTCCTGCAGTAGTTATGGTCCCCCAACCCATGACCTGGATAGAGCTGAATATAGTCAGGAAAATATGTCCAATTCAGACAATCTGCCCCAGACTCAGTTACAGAGATGGATCCATTGTAATATCCTAAGGTAGTCATCCCATCAGAACACAAACTGTAACCTGCAAACACAAAATACATAGGATTATACACGAAAGTGGCAATTGTCAAGAATTAAAAGTAAATTTAACGTGAATTTAAGTTTTTTGTCGAAAATAGCTGTACTGAAAACATAGCAGGCTTGCAGATGTTTTTTTGTTTTTTTCCAGTTTAGCTGCTTTTGGCTTGATAGAGTATGAAAAAGAACAGGAATCATTAGAAACATATAATTATATGTATCACAGGATACATGGAAAATAGTTTGCCATTCATGTAAACCTAAAACTTGCTATGGGGTTGATTACCCTAGTGGAAATACCTAGGCCTCTTCCTTGCGCTTGAATTCTCAAAGAGTTATAATACAATTTTCAAAATGATATCTATATATCATAACTCCCAAGTGTCCCTGTTTTGGAGCAACAGTCTCTCTGTCTCTCTTCTATTCTTGGAGTGTCTGAGTGTATAACAGAGCACCACAGCAATATCACTGACAGTAATGTGTCTTTAAACTATGGTTAGAAATGAGTGTGTTCAAATAAGATACATTTTTCAAGTTATACATAACATTTTAGGTGCCTAAATTGTTATCACTAATTTACTTAAAATATCTCAGAATAGCCCCACCCCTGGCCACAGCCTCACTCACAACCCTAAAATGTAAGTGTCCCTCGATATATATCCCGCCAAACAAGAGGAGTAGCAGTTTATGTGATGGAGAGATATGGATAAGAATAATTTGGTAATCCGATACTGAAACCAGTGGCATAGTGTGGGTTTCCAGTGCCTGGGGCAAGGCAAACATTACACCCCCTAACCCGTTGGTTGTAAGCACGACCCGACTACCTTAGCAGGCACCTAGATAGCATTGCTTCTCCTTACCTACCAGCCTTGTCTCAATGATGTGTGTGACACGGATAGTGGCGTTGCACAATTTTTTAAATCAATTTCACGCCTAAAGTAATTACATAGTTACATAGTTACATAGCTGAAAAGAGACTTGCGTCCATCAAGTTCAGCCTTCCTCACATATGTTTTTGCTGTTAATACAAAAGTGTATAATGTGTATAGTCTATGATAAGGGTGACCAAAAGGTAGATCCCCAGATGTTTTAAAACTACAGCTTCCATGATGCTTTGTCATGCTAAAGGCATGCAAAGCATCATGGGAGTTGTAGTTCTGCAACATCTGGGGATCTTCCTTTTGGGTACCCCTGGTCTATGATGTGTGAAATATCAGAAATTCAAAATGAGTTAAAAGTCAACTGCAAATTTTAGGCAAAAGTAGCTGAACCAGATGCACAGCTGACTTGACAGCAAGTGTTATTACTCAGTCTGAAACACAATATTCACTGTAGCCAAGTAATTCTACTTCTCCCACAATGACAGTATGTGTTACAACATTGAAAGGGACATTCCCGGTACCCAGTGCAAGAAAAGGAAAAACTATAGATAAATGTCTGCTTACAGTTATAGGTTAATGGTTACAATGCATAAAAAGTATATATTTTTTTTTTTTTTTTTTTTTATTTATTTTTTTTTTTTTTAAATTCTTTATTTTTGAGTGCAGGGTTAGATACAGTTGTACACATTGACTTGTTTACTACTACATACCGTGTTATACATTTGGCACAGGCAGTCAAGAGGTACTGCACTTTTTTTTTTTTTTTTAAAACAAGATAGGAACGTAGATAATACAGGATATAGCATAATTGTGATGTACAAAGTTTAAACAGTTGAGTGTCATTTTAGGCTAGCTTGTCTAGTTTCTTGATGTTTTAGCTGTAACTGGCTCCGACATTGACATTTAAATGGTTAGTACTATGTCTTAACGCTGTATGAGAAGTTAAGTAGCTAGAAGATACATATGCTGGAACCGAGAAGGAGTTAAACTAAGATGATTACTGCAAATTTCAATAACAGTTAAACAGTAGGAACAGGCTGGGTCACATAATGCAGTATAACATCGGCTTAAGGTGTATTATTAGGCTGCAAACAGACTAGCTCTATTAGGTAAGCTAATTAAGCAACATGCTGTAATTCAAATATTAATATTTCAATCATTCGCCTGTCACAGGGAGGTCAAGGCTTGACAAATTAAAAGTAAAGATTAAAGATTTGGCGGGACATAGTCCTCAATGGCTGCGCAGATGTGATATCATGTTCGCGGTCCAGGCCACCGTGCGGCAGCGCGAGTCAGTGGGCATCAGCCTACACCTGTGGTCGGCTCTGGCAGGACACATACCGGAAAGTCCCATGGGGCCTTAGCTCCGCAGATCATGGTTGTCGCTCTCCGGTGAGCAGCTGTACCGTGAAAGGTAAGATGTGCGCCCGGTTGGTCGCTGTCTCTTGGAGCTTGTGTGCAGCTTGTGTGGGAGGCCGGCTCATCATCCGCGTTCTCTCGGGTGTTGGGGTCTGGGTGTTCGCCCATGCGGAATGGCGCCGCTTGGTAGGTTGCAGACGTCCCTGGGCGAGGAGCGGTTCTGGGGTGAAGGGTGCTCCCCTTCTGGTTTACCCGGGAGCTGGCGCCTGGGAGATGCATTGATTTTTCTTGCCGTTTGGGTGCCTGGCGTAGCCACCGTCGGGTAGCTGCTCTGGGTGCCGCTGGCGGGTGTCTGTTTAAGTGGAGGCGGATCTTAGGGCGTATCCACGCCGCTGCTAGTTTCATTGCCGTCTTGAAGGTCTGGTCTTTAGTGTGGAGTGCCGACCAGAGGCTCGCGCCAAGCCGGTCGAAGAACTCCAGAGTGTGTACTGGCGGTTTGATGAGGGCTCTCCCCTTCGCGGGCCGCGTCTGAGCCGCCATCTTGGGTGGGCCCATGCATTGCCGCCTCTCTGCTGAGTGTGTCGCTTGGTTGGGGGTGACCGTCCCCAGCGAGGACCGGGATAACCCCCGCCGGTCCATGGGGGGGAGTAGCAGGGCCGTGTGTGTGTCTCGAATCGGAGCGGATCCCTTGCCGGGTGATCGGCCGCCTCCCCCATGCTGCAGGCTCCGCTCCATTGTAGGCCGCATGGCCGGTCCAGGCTTCACCAGGTTGGATCGGTGCCGGACTGGTATCGCCTTGATCCCTGCGTGGTGCTGCATCTTGCTCCAAGCACCTTAATTTGCTAGCCCCTGTGGTTTGGGCAGGATTAGTGGATTCGTTTCTGCTGGTGCTGGAGGATTCAGGATGCACGTCCGGCCATCTTGGCTGTCAGGCCCCGCCCCCCGACAGAAACGGTCTTTTAAACATTCCATCCGCATCGCTCTCGTCCAGGGGTCCTGCCCTCCTGGGTGGTGTGTGTATTCCTCATTTTCGGATCCTCTACCAGAGGCAGTGGCGTACTAAGGGGGGGGCGGGGGGGGGCGGTCCGCCCCGGGTGCCATCCAGTAGGGGGGTGCCACACTCTGTCCCTCCTGCTGGTCGTCCTCTCCCTCGCGGCTCCGGCCAAAAAGTATATTTTTAAAGCTTGGCATAGCAAATCCATGTTCTCCGTTTAATCCTCAGTTGTGAAAGACTTTAGCCATAATTAAACACAAATTGATTTCTCAATTATGTAGACCCAAAGCCTTTCATGCTCAAATTCACATTTCACTCTAATCAGTACTCATTGTTACTGAATTACCTGTAGGCTGTTCACGGTCAGGGAAATTATTCCGTAATAACGTCATAACGTTTATTTATTATTCCAGAAATTCTGACCTTGATATACTAACTTGTTGACGAGCATTTAGTAGCCATATGTGGATTTTTAAGAACATTTTAATTTTAATTACCCCTATATTTTCAACGCTGGCAATACAGATTTGGGGATGGTCTTAACATTTTTACAATCTTTAAGCATCTTTGTATCTAATGCAACAATGATTCTAAGTTACTTCATTGGGTTGGGGTGTGGGGGGAATTCGGAAGGAGATGCTTTCAAAATGATGTGATCTTTAAAACAGATCTGACACTTTTTTTAAAATTGATTTGCTACGTCCAAATCTCACCCCCCCTCCCCCCCACCCCCCAGACAGCATTGTTGTTTTTTATGTTATTTTAAAAATAATGAATGTTTTGAGTTGTACATAAGAAAACGTAGTCTAGCTCAACATCCTTTGTCAACTTTTATCATTGGATGTTAAGTTCTTACTCGCCCCCTTCTGGCGACATGTGATTTGCGTCAGGGTCTTGTAATCCACTGTCTGTTCAGACACTCGATGTACTGGAAAGGCAGAAAAATTGAAAGCCCGCCATCTTGGAACATCGAGGAAGAAGACCTAAATGATACCAACACTATGGTAGAAAAGTTAAGTAGCACCTGTCCTTGGGCCACTAAATGTTGTGGATGGGTCAGGGGAGTTTGAAGGAGGGATACATAGGCTGGGGGACAGGAGGAGGATTTAATGATAGATCCACTTTTACTGCAATGATTCTAAGCCAAACTTTGCATAACAGTTTAATTTAAAGGGAACTCTAAGTACCATAATCACTACAGCACAATGTAGTGATTATGGTGCTATAAACCTACAGGCATTATCTGGCTTTCTGTCAAACTGCTTTGGAGGTACTTGACAAAAACAAACTGGCCACTCTCTAGCACCTAAAGCCCCATTTGCAGTTGTACTGATAACGCAGGAATCAACCATCTACACTATCAAGTGTGAATCCATCTAAGCTACAGGGCAGTGATAAGGTAAAAGCACGGAGGGGGCACTTTAGTAGTTAACAAGTTTGAGAAGCTCCTCTACAAATGTGATAAAGGCCAGTTAAAGGCCAAGTGAGTTATCTATTTGGAAGAATACTGCTCATTGCGGTTACATTAGAGTTCACTGATATACCATTCTCGCCAGCGCTGGACTACACTTCCCTTTGTATTGGCACAAGTGATCAAAACATTTTTGGAGACCTGAGCAGGTACTAACTGAAGGGTAAAGCTACTGTGTTTCTCTGAGCTTTTGCCCATTCTGAGAGTTCTGTTATTCTCTGTTTTTCTTGTAATGCATTTGCTTGGACTCTCCCTAAGCTAAAAGGGTAAACCAGACATGGACCCATGGGCGTCCACAGGGGGGCAAGAGGGGGCACTTGCCCTGGATTTTTAAGCTTGTTCCCTGCTTCTCTCTGCTGATTGAAACCGCAGGGGAGCAACACATGCAGCCAGAGACAGCCTACAGATCAGGTAAGTGAGGTATGGGGTGGGGTGGGGGTAAAGATAGCCTCTATATTAGGGGAGTATGGCATGGGGGGGGGGGGCAGCAGCCTATATATTAGGGGAGTATGGCATGGGGGGGCAGCAGCCTATATATTAGGGGAGTATGGCATGGGGGGGCAGCAGCCTATATATTAGGGGAGTATGGCATGGGGGGTAGCAGCCTATATATTAGGGGAGTATGGCATGGGAGGGGGCAGCAGCCTATATATTAGGGGAGTGTGGCATGGGGAGGCAGCAGCCTATATATTAGGGGAGTATGGCATGGGGGGGCAGCAGCCTATATATTAGGGGAGTATGGCATGGGGGGGCAGCAGCCTATATATTAGGGGAGTATGGCATGGGGGGGCAGCAGCCTATATATTAGGGGAGTATGGCATGGGGGGGCAGCAGCCTATATATTAGGGGAGTATGGCATGGGGGGGCAGCAGCCTATATATTAGGGGAGTATGGCATGGGGGGGCAGCAGCCTATATATTAGGGGAGTATGGTATGGGGGGCAGCAGCCTATATATAAGGGGAGTATGGCATGGAGGTGCATCAATCTATAGATTAGGGGAGTGAGGCATGGGGGGGAAGCCTATAGATTAGGGGAGTGAGGCATGGGGGGGCAGCCTATAGAGTTTTGGGGGGGCTAAATGAAGAGTCAGCAAGGAGCAGGAAGGGTCTGCAAGGAGCAGGGGCAGCAAGGAGCAGGAAGGGTATGCAAGGAGCATGGGCAGCAAGGGGCAGGAAGGGTCTGCAAGGAGCAGAAAGGGACAGAAGGTGCACAAAGGTAAAGGAGCAGAAAGAATCAGAAGGAGCACAAAGGTAAAGTAGGAGAAGGAGCAGAAAGGAATCAGAACGAGAAAGGAGCAGAAGGGCGCAAAATAAGCAGAAAGGAGCAGAAAGGTAAAGGAGCAGAAGGAGCCAAATATAGAAGACAGTGTCAGAAGAAAAGAAGACTGTCAAATGAAGGAGAAGAAAAGGAGATTGGAGCAGGAAGGACAGAATGCCGCTGGGTAGGGGTGTTGCTGATTGGCTAGAGCGGTCAGCTGGCACTCTAAGCCAATCAGTAGCTCCCCATTCAAATAAAAGTTAAAAAAAAATGATGAGCCGGGAACTAGCGATTGGCTTAGAGTGTCAACTGTCAACTCTAGCCAATCAGCGGCACCCATGCCAGACGTCAATCTGCACTTCCTGACACTCCGTTTCAGATGCCGAATACCACTGAAGGACCTGGAGCTGGAGGAAGCCTTTGGGGTTAATTTGAGAGCGGTTTAACCCCTTAAAGGAAAGAGCACCCAGGGGCTTCCTGGCATCATAGCATTTTCATTTAGATGAAGTTGTTATGGTGACCAGAATGTTCCTTTAATTTGCTTAAAGGAACACTATAGTGTCAGGAATACAAACATGTATTCCTGACACTATAGTTGTGAAAACGCTATTCACCCTGGCTTTATGTGATAACGACTATGCTCCTCCCCTTCATGACACTGTCAAAAAGGGGCCAAGCATAGATGTCATTACAATTATGCCCCCCCCTGGAAAAATTCCTGCGGACGCCCATGCATGGACCCTGTGTGCTCACTGTGCCTAGATGGGTATCAGCTACACCTCGCTGACGACTGGGTTGCTGTATCTCTCGTACAAAGAGGACTTGCTTGCATTTCAGTCCAGGACTGCCCTTATTGGCCCTGAGGTTCTAGTTATGCCCTTCATTCAGTACTGATATGCGATGGGATAGCCTGCAGGACAACCTGTTTTTTGAAGCTCCTGCACATTGGAATGATATTCCCACTTTTCATATGTGAGCATCATAAAACAAGTACAAAACCATACAGATGCCATAAATATATACTTTACAATGCATCATTTTGTAAATATTGTATACATTGCTTTTATAGGCAGCAATAAGCAAAGTTAGAGCATTATAATAAATACATTTATTACCAACAGAAGTAATAGTGCACAAAAATAAATCATCTCACTAATGATAAGGGATGGATCCAGAGCCCAAATTCATTGCTGAATTTTCTTTCAGATTTTATATTTAAAAAACTGACATGCATTTGCACATAATAAAGACACACACAGACATACATACAGTGATAAATACCTACAGCTACACCCACACATACACAGATTCGTACATACGACCAAATACAAATATCTGCACCCACATACAGACAACCTCACAGACCTATACAACCACACAGAGATACGCAGATTCATATTTACAACATGGCTACAGACATTTGATAGAGTGGTCATGCATTGAGCCCCTGTTGCTAGCCAAGTATAAATGCTCCTGACTTCTCTAGGGGAGCATTGGATGCCTAATGTGTTTGTTAAAGATATGACTACTAAGACTCCAAATCAGTGAATGTAAAAATGAAACACTCGTTATGTTATGTTATTTCGATGGATAGAGTTGACACTAAAGAGGTCAGGAAAAGTTTAGTATCTGTGAAACCAACACGTTCTTACCTGTAGTTTGCACGGGCTTTTGGCCGTCCAGAGAATTTACAATATTCTAGGAATTCAAAAAGAAGAAAATATAACATAGTTAGAGAGAGAAACTTCAGAAAAAAAACAGACAATAGTAAGATAGTCTGCTATCTTTCAAGGGACATTCGGTAACAACTGCTACAATGATTTCAACCAGCATCTACAGGCTACCACAGTATTCTCTAAATCGTATTCTCATTACTGTAGAACATTTATATTTTTAATGATTAATGTTTTTATATATATATATATATATATATATATATATATATATATATTATCATGTTAGCATTCAAACAGTAAAGTTTACTCATGTTTTTAGAGAACACCTTTAATAAACCTGGATTTTTTTCTGTTGATAAAGCGCAAAAGGATAGTGACTCTTAAATGGGCATTCTAAGCTATACATTTTTAAAAATTATTTTAATTTATTTATTTATTGGGGGTTGGAGGTTGGTGTAGAAAGTTTACTCTGACCAAGGGCAGTTTTTTTTTTTTCAAATAAATATATTTTAAATAAAGTTATATGGGTTAAAAGTGGGGTCCTTCACAAAAGACTCTAAATCAGGGCTGCCCAGTAGGTAGAATCCCAGATATTGTAAAACTACAACTCCCATGATGCGTTGTCATTCTAAATGCATTTAAAGGCATGCAAAGCATCATGGGAGGTGTAGTTCTACAACATCTGGGGGCTCTACCTATTGGGCAGCCCTGCTCTAAATACAGACAGATGGTGACATGTAAAAATGTACATGTCAATGTAGGTAAACACTTACATGCCTATGAGTTTTAATGTGTCATTAATTGTTCTCTCCTTTGCTTACCTACTCTGTTTCTGGTTTTCAAACACTCTCGGTCATTATCTGAAACAGTTTTTTTATTGCTTTTATAAGTGTGTTATCTGCTCTGTTGTTGTTTCAATCACTTTATCACACCTTAGGTTTTATGTGGATGTTCTAGTTTAATCAGATAGCCAGATAGATATATTTTAAGAAAATGGGGGAATGACTGCCCATGGTTTGTTAGTCCAATAAAAAGGTATAAAAACATACAGCAATTTTCTATAGCTTTATTCTGTACATTGCATATGATCTATAGCTCAACATCATTATATGTGGGTGATAAAAATATGTGTCTCGCACTTACAGAAGTTAGTTTGCTTTTAGTATTAAGCTGTCTTCTTAGGTCATTTTGTTGAGTGACTGTTTCAGGACACAGAAATTGATACAATTTGGAAATGATACAAAGTCCTCAGGCAGAGGAAAGCATATTTTACAGTAAGAACATTAAAGGACCACTATAGTGCCAGGAAAACATACTCGTTTTCCTGGCACTATAGTGCCCTGAGAGTGCCCCCACCCTCAGGGTCCCCCTCCCGCCGGGCTGGATGGAGTGGAAGGGGTTAAACTTACCTCTTTTTCCAGCGCCGGGCGGGGAGCTCTCCTCCTGCTCTCCCCTCCTCGGCCGAATGCGCATGCGCGGCAGGAGCCGCGAGCGCATTCAGCCGGTCTCATAGGAAAGCATTTACAATGCTTTCCTATGGACGCTGGCGTCTTCTCACTGTGATTTTCACAGTGAGAAGCACGCAAGCCCTCTAGCGGCTGTCAATGAGACAGCCACTAGAGGCTGGCTTAACCCTAATATAAACATAGCAGTTTCTCTGAAACTGCTATGTTTATATAAAAAGGGTTAAACCTAGCTGGACCAGGCACCCAGACCACTTCATTAAGCTGAAGTGGTCTGGGTGCCTATAGTGGTCCTTTAAGGATGTGGAATTCTCTGCCTAAAGAGGTGGTTTTATCAGAGTCTGTACATTTGTTTAAACAACAATTGGATTAATACTTGCAAAAACATAATATTCAGGGGTATCATTTTTAATTCGTGGGATAATAGCTTCCTGATTCAAGGAGATATCTGACTGCCATTCTGCGGTCAAGAAGGATTTTTTTCCTAGTTTATTGCAAAATTTAAAGTCCTTCAAACTGAGATTCTTTTTGCCTTGTTTTGGATCAAACAGCAAGGACAAATGCGAGAAAGGCTAAACTTGATGGATGCATGTCTCTTTTCAGCGGTTTAACAATTTATATATTACACAGACCTTGAGATTATTAACTTGCACACTGATGTTCAGAGGCCTGGTGGCATCCAGTAAGCCATAAACAGCCCTGTTGTGCTATTTATTACATAGATAATACTATTACATAGATAACCCAGAGAACATACAGCCAACACATGTGGAGATTATATAACCATGGCTGAATTTGCCTGTTGACAGAGTAAGTACTGCCTACAGGAGCCAGTCTGCAAGGAGTGCCTATCTTGTCAAATATGCTTTTTTTAAATATATATTTTATATAATTATTTTTTTCTGACACTAGCTCTTTATTTAGAGTGGAAGGTTTTTTCCCCCACAAGATGACTTGTTGAAGAATTAAATTACCTTCCTGGTACTTACTTTCTCCCCCTAAAGTGAACTGTTTGTATGTTTTCTTTTTTTTTTGGGGGGGGGGGGGGGGGAGAGTGGAGTGGAGGTAGGGTACTCCTGAGAATTGTGTACCTTCAGGTGCACAAGATCTCAATCCAGCCCTATATATAATAACAATTATATAATAACTATACAATTGCAACAGAAGAAGCAACATTTCAATGGGCAAAAAAGGACACAATTCATTGACCAGGGCTTAGGGATTTGGGTGCGCATGGCCTATCAACTATTGTGGCCTATCAAAAGTTATTACACAAACTTATTCCTGAACATATATACCGATCAGCCACTCATTAAAACCACCTGCCTAATACCATGTAGGTCCCCCTCATCCTGCCAAAACAGCTCTGATGCGTCGAGGCATAGACTCTGCAGGATCTCTAAATGTGTCCTGTGGTATCTGGCACCAATACACTAGCAGAAGAACCATTAAATCTTGTAAATTGCAAGGTGGAGTTCCCCTGGATTGGATTTGTTTTACAGCACATCACATATATGCTCAATCGCATTGAGATCTGGGTAATTTGGAGGCCAAGGCAACACTTTGAACTATTTGTAATGTTCTCAAACCGTTCCTCAACATTTCCTTAGGTGCTACAGGTCACATTTACCTGCTGAAAGAGGCCACTGCCAACAGGGCACCATTGAGATGAAGAGGTATATGTGGTCTGCAACAATCTCTAGGAAGGTGGTAAGTGTCAAAGTAACATCCACATGAATACCAGGACCCAAGGTTTCATAGATTTTCAGCCCCATTCCAGCTACAGTAGCTCTTCTGTGTGATCAGGCCAGATGAGCTAGTGTTTGCTCCCCATGTGCATAAATGAGCCTTGGGTGCCCATGACCCTGATGCCAGTTCACCCACTGTCCTTCCTGGCACCACGTTTGGTAGGTACTAAACACTGCATACCGGAAACACCCCACAAGACGTGCCATTTCAGAGAAGCTCTGACCCTGTAGTCTAGCCATCACTATCTGGCTCTTGTCAAAGTCACGTCTTTTCGCTTGCCCATTTTTTCTGCTTCCAACACATGAAATTCAAGAACTGATTGTTCACTTGCTGCTTAAAATATCCCACCCCTTCACCGGTGCCATTGCCATTGTAACAATATAATCAATGTTATTCAATTCACATGTCAGTGGTTTTAATCTTTTGGCTGATCAGTATACGTTGCAATTTCAATATAATTTAATGTGATATACTCATTCTGAGCTCTTGGAATTATGGGACAGGTGGATAGTTCTCAAAGAGGAACATGGGAGACTACAGGGACTTCAAAATAGGTTTTCTTTTTCTTTAATTTTTTTTAAGATCCAAAAACTGAATTTTCTTATCCCTTATCTTGTTGTTTTGGAACAGCATTGTATCATGCTTGAAATACGTTTACGTTGTGTCTATAAAGAACATTTGTCATACACAAACCTTGGTACAGACACAGAAAGAAATAAGGGCAAAAGTTATTAGGGTAACTCTTCGCATTACAGTTTTGTTTTAGTACATCCTTTTGCAATAAATCATATATCCCTCTGGCGGAGAAAGAGTTAAACGCAGAAATGTTTTCCTTGCTTTGTAAATACTATAAATACATCCTAATGAAAACTTGAGCCTAACACGGCGCATTAGATGCTGCATATATACCTTTAAATAACCGGAAAAATAAATTCGATGTATGTAACTATGCAAGTAAGCAGACACTGCTCTGCGTTTTGTGTATCTTTTTGTCATGTTACACTTTTTATATTAATTCAGCTAATTTAATGTAAAGAGAAGGAGCTGGTGGAACGTGTATACTAAACAGATCATGTAATTTATAAATGTACATCAACTATTCTCAATGTTATATAATAAATAAAACAATGTCACCTTCTCCGGAACAGCGTTGTATTTGGAATTTACAGTTATGTCTAGAAGCAATGAGATGTCACACAAAGTCCCCAATCTGATGACAGGGACAAGGAATTTACAAATGCAGATTCCAAAGATAATTCATCCCTAGCCCAGCCCAGCACATGTGCTTTTATACATCCCCCAAAAACATTGTCACAGTCCAAAAATGATTAACCCTCTCGTCGATTTGCATAAAGTAAGACAGCTCATTCCTCAATCTACGGCAATAAGGCCCCAGCACTGTGTTAGCTTATATGAGACAGCAAGATCGCTTTTTTCCCCTTTGCTTGTGCAGGCCCTTACATTTGCTATATCTGCATTGCTGTTCCCTTTCTTCAATCCATTGTTAGGAGCTTAAAAAATACTTCTTTACTGGTTTACAGCTTTAATCTAAGCACCATAACCACTTAGGTCACTATTTTTGTTAACCATTTTGCATTGACTTCTGTTACAGGTGCATATTCAAAAAAAAATGAGTTTTATTAGTACATGTTGCATTTTACATAATAATGAAAGAAAGCAAACTATATTAATAATACATGCACAAAATTATCAGCTAATTTAACAGGGAATTGTATGGTCATTAGTGGGACAAAGTACAACACACTAGTAATATTGTACAGTCAGTAACTTATTAATAGGAGATATGGCTTTGCAATAAATTCTTACCTGGCAATGTGCAAAATGACAACAGACACTCCAGAAAATGACCAGCACTCCTTGTCTGCCCACAGTTCTCATTTCTGCTAAGCAAGGTGGGCTACAGCTGTGCTCCTGACACTTTATTCTTAATGGGGTCAGCTCCTCATTGAAGTCCTGCTCACAAAGCAGTGGTGGTACAGGCTCAGACAGCACTAGCAATGCTGTGTTACTGCTTTGAAATACACTGTGTCTAATAGCTGCATGCCTGCATCCTTGGTCCTAGCAGAGCTTTAGAATTGTCATCATTGAGAAAGGCACTAGGCAAGTGCAGGCTAGCACTGATTCACTGTGAATACACTGGGCTCTCAGCTGACTTCTCCTCCCACTGATCTACTCTAGGCTTTTATTTCCCAACCAGCTTCTCCACCCTTCTATTCTCTTTGAGAAATGTACTATCAACCCTCTGTTACCCCACCCTACCATTCCATAGGATATTTTGTTGCTATGTTAAATGAAGCATTGTATTTTATCTTTATTTACATACACTCCCACTTTGTCAATGGTTATTAATTGATGGTGAATATTTCTGAATTGCTGCTTAGACATTTTGCTAATTGAAGCCAAGTTTCCATTTTTTCTTTTGTTTGTTGTTGTTTTTTTTCTTTTTTTTATGAAGGAATTGAGCAATGTTATTTCTTAATTCATATTTTTTTGTTTGTTTATGCAGCCTTTATAATATTGAATGAGTAGATGACCATGGCCACACCCTGTAACATGTATATACAAATACAAGGAGTGGACAGAATATTGATGTAGAATCAAGGATTTTTTTTATGGAGCAGGACTCCCCTGTGTTCTCAGAGTTACTCATGGCTTTCTGATAATCTCTGTATAAGTTGGACAGTAATGTTTATAGAATCATTATCATTCTGAAATATAGTACATCATGAGGCATCATATTCTGCACTTGGTAAACTGGGCTTATAATTTGTGGCTATGTCAGAGCACAATGACATCCAACTGTTAGCCCAATATGAGCAACTGCTGGCAAGAGATATTGTGGGGTTAAAGTATCCTTTGTCTTTCTTCAAATGCAAACCCATCTGGATCAGAAGTTGGGTGATTCAACCGACCATTGCTTTATGCACTTTACCCATGTTCTGCATTATTTTCTGTGCTCTTGAATACCAGAGGTTTTCCAAACAGCTAAATTCCATAAACTCAGCTGTGTGTCCATCACGTTGTTTAGGTTTTGTTATCAGTGAGCGTCTTCTCTGAACCACTGTTTCCTTTTGCTGATGCAGTTTGTCTATTTGTGTCAAATGGTGGAACCATTATTTCCCAGTAACACAAGATACAATTCTATAATTTTGTGATTGATGCACCTATTGTTCGGTCTCTGACAGCTTGTAATTTTTCTGTTTCTGAATTAGTTAACAATTCATCTATCAAACCGATACACTAGACCTCATCACAAACTGCTATTGCTGACCGACAATCAACCCGATATAACCCTTATTTATATATTATATGATCTATATGTTATATCAACAGGTAGATTGTGATCTCAAATCCTGCACTACAGGGGGGCAGAGCCTGACTGGCGAGCTGAATGGCAGCATACCTCAAGAGCTCCTGACGCGATAAAACTCGCCTTAAATCACGCCAGTCAGCAGTTCACACCGCTGGATACTACACACTGCATAGCGGAGACCAAGACGAATAGACCGATACCGAATAATCGATGATCAGACCGGTGCAACCACGCTGACACCCGGTGCGGCCTACAAGCACAATTGGCGCAGAGAGGGACGGCCGCTCTCTGGACGCTAACATACAGGTACTCGAGCGGATTTCTGCACCTGCACCTCCCCCCCCCCCCTCGGACCGGCGGGGGTCATCCCGGTCCCAGAAGGGCACCCATTATTACCTCTTTATACTCAGCATCGACGAATACCACGCGACAAAATGGCGACGGTAGTCGCTGCTACCTCTTCCATAGACAACATCCTAGCCCGACTGGACTCTCACTTTGCCAACTTCTGGTCAAATCTGGAGGCAAAACTACAGCCCCAGCAAACTGGCGAACCGACCACATCCAAGCCTAGAACCCAGCAGACCGGCACGTACCGGGCAGGCTCCCTGGCTAAGCTCGTGCCCATCCCGCTTAAGCTGCAACATACTTGCTCACAACGGCGGACGGGGGCACAGCAACGACACGGCAACCATACATCTGTTCGGCCCTGCCTAGAGGATCAAAGGCTATATGTTGGCCCACAAAGTGCCGACGCCACTCCAAGGCCCCCGAGGGGCAGGCCTGTCCCATGAGACCCCACACACATAAGGCGGAAACCAAGAAAGCACCAAGAAGCTGGTCATCTGCGGCGCTGGGGGAAGACTGCAGCGGAACCCCGGAACAAGGTCCAAGTTACAGGGGCAGCGACCCCCAAAGTGCTCAGAGACGGCAACTCCCAACAACGACAGTACAGGTTACAATATGGTGCATACATCCAAGTAGCACTCGGAAAGGGCGACGCACCACCTGCGGGGATACAACTATGGAGAGCCCTGAAATCCCCCCTCAAGCTGGGAATCGGCTGAGAAAGCACTAAGATCACAGATACTGCGGGGCAAAATGAACTCTCTGACTCACCCGCACCCGCATTGCTGGACTCATGTAACTAACCATTTATATGTGAACTAGCAGGCTGATTCTGTTCATTACGTTATAACTCTCTTGATAATCTTAACATATGGTCTAACACATAATCAACTAAAAATTAGCTTAATAACATTAATTGTACTGTACTTAGCATGTAACCGAACGGGAACTACATAAGTAACTACAGCCATGTATTGCCTAGCATAGTACTCATCACTTACTTATTACTTAAGTCAGCTTATTAATGTTTTGCTTATTTTCCCTGACCCACCCGAGTAATATCTCTACACTAATGTTCCCTCCTAATTGTCTTACATGTAGATCAGCCTGTTACTACATAACCAGCTCTATTCTCAAGCATGGTAGACCAGTCGATTGATATAACGGGTTCCCCAATGCTCACTAACCGCACATACCAGGCTAAGCAAAAACTAAGCATGTTTAACAACTTTCTTACTAACCTGTCCACTATGTACTAACACTTAAACTGTACTACCCCCCACAGGGCCATTATACGGTTTGCGAACAGTTTATTATTACCACTATCGACATACAGCTCTGCTAGCATAATGTCTTGTTCACTTGTTTATCCTCACGATATGATAACCATACTACTGTTATTATTACTACTATATGATCGTAATATGTAGCAACGTAACACCCCACTAGTTTTGTTTAAAGCGAAAAGGTCTAACCAGTTAAGTTTTAAACTGTACATACACTCACGCCATTTCTAAGCATGTATAAGCATCTAGGAACGCATCTATGGCGTATAGATAAGCCTGTACCTAAATATCAAAAAATGCGCATGTAGCGCTGCCACTGTTTTAACTCGTTGATTTGCACATATACGCTGTTGTGGCGTTCGTCAATATTTCTGTAACCACCTGCACAACAAAAATAAAGAATTCAAAAATAAATCCTGCACTACACTGTGGGTTACATTATAAGGTGGGAAATAAATGTCCCAGCCTGCTCTCAGTTCTGGATTAAGAACCTATTGGGCTTTATGATGATGCTTATGATGGGCCTAATTACAGAATTTTATAGACTGTAGAACTGTGCACGAATGTGTATCAGTTGGCTTTAACAAATCAAATTTCCTTTAATTTACGTTTGAACGAATAGATCCCTCTTTGATTTTCCTGTGAAGTCATATTCAATAAATAGGACTCCACCGGTAAATCCTAGACTGATTGTATCATTCGGGCATAGATTAAAAGGAATTTGGTTAGTTCAAAACAGCTGAACTCCACTTGTGTGCAAAGCTAAGAGACAGAACACACTAAAACCTTCCAAGTGACTTGTATCTGGAGGAGGAGGTTCTTGAAAAGCAAGAATACATTTTAAGCCTACAAAATCCCAATGTCAGTCTCTCTTTTCCATCTCTCAATACATACTGACCACTTTACAAGCCCTGCACTCTCACCTCCTCTCCCACTAATCACTTAGTTCACTCCTCCTTCCCTTCTGACTATCGGACTAATACTTGCTCCTGGTATGCAACCAAGGACAGAGAAAGTGGTGCATAGCAGATATGAGCATATGATGCCACACAATAACAGGAAAATGTTTATATATTAAGCTCATTGGCCTATTCCATGGGGATGGGTCTGGAGCTACAGCTCTATTAGCCCCTATGTTATTCTGGTTCTGCCTGCTCCAGATAGGTGGGAGTATCTCTGCCCACAAGTTGACATGACTAATGTATCCTAACTTCTGAAATGAACTAGCCAGCAGAAAGGCTGTGGAGACAGATGGTGTGTGAATATTCCGCCACAGCTATTCTCTTTGCATATAATTAATGAAAGAGGGGCTGAATTAAGGTCAGCAACTGCAAACAAGCAGGTGCTTGTTGGAAATGAACAGACAATAGGAGTACCGCATTGCACCGCGTGGATTCAAACCATATAATGCAGAATGTAATGCCTAGTGTGACATCAGCAGCTACTCAGTATGGAATCTGAAAATATCTTCTGCAAATTAAAATAAAAGATTGATGTGTGCCACCATATTCCGTAGGGGAAAAAGGCACCAGACATTTAAATTGTATTGTTTTTAATCTAAAGGTGTCATTGATTGCGATATCCTTTGAGAAATGTATAGCTATCCCAATGGCACTATATGGGTCTCGTGAACAAAACTCGTATAAATAAATTGATGATTTTTACAATAAAAACAATTGACAAATGTATTATATAATACCATACATTCTGCAGAACTTTACTACATATATAATCATATAAATGATTTGGTACAATAATGAGTGGATGAACCTTTTAATACAGAGTGCATACTCTGAGTGGTATTGTCCACTAGTTATTTTTAGCCTACATGTTCTTGTGTGGTTGTCAAGACAGTGGTCATGAAAAAAATATATAATTTCCCCCCCCAATTGTTATTTGATCTTGGCTCAGCTCAGATATAGTATCATTGAGATCATAAAAGTTCAATCTAGTGTGAAAAGTGATTTCCAGTATGGCACATATACCTGAGGTATTTTAAAAACAGGGCAACTGGTTGATGAATAAACTTTAAGTAATGAAACAGAAATTAAATGAAATACTCAGTCCCTTCAGACTTGATTAGAATTGATTAGCGTTTTGTAAATGTGGAATGTATCAGATGCCCCATGCATGGCAGTTCCTTATCTATGTTTACAGGTACAGTATATAACATATAATTGTTACACCCACAACACAAAATACCTACATCTAACAATTGTACATGTAGCCCCATGGGATTTTTGGGAGTAAGTTTTCTATATCCAAGCCTGTCATGAGAAGGGGTTTTACAGCAGTACTGGTTTGGTGTTTCCTTATGTTTGTCCTGCCCACAAGAATGCTTCTAGAGAGGGTTCTAACAATGTGCTCAGTCCGGATACTCTTTCATCCAATATCATCCACAATACTATACTAATGTTGAAATAACTCATCCTATACAATTTTCTTGGTTACCAATGGCCCCAAGACTTACTTTGAGCTTGTATCTGCCAGAGTATGCAACCATTGCTATATATTGAGTAAATGTGCACAATCAAATTATAGAAATAGAGTTCAAAATATGTTTCAGATATAAAACCTATTACATGAAGAATATTGTCTATGTTCTCCACTCTACTCATGTTGGTACTTCTGCAGTATTGGGGTCCACTCATCAAAAATGCTTCCAAACCTCTGGCATTTTCCCTTGTCTCCGTCATTCATGAGGCATCCAGTTGTTTTGGATATGTGTGCAACCTTCTTATGTTTATTATGTAAATATACAAACAAGTGCACACAAATGCAATAAGGTAGAACAGGCTCTACACTTAGGTGAAGGATTCCCTTAACACTCACAATACAATCAGAGAAAGAGAAAAAGTACAAGTGGGGCTCTGACATACCTGAACAGATGAATGTATTGATAGAAATGCTTTTACAATAATCTGCAAATAATAAACAATCCAATCATAGTGCAGATGGTTCTTATAACCAAAGATAAATAAAGTAGTACAAATTAACAACTCACAAGTGTAGAGCCAAAAAGTCACCTGGCTCTAGTGTGAAGCGCCTTGGGATCTTTCAAGGGAGATCCACTGCCCACTTTTTGTCTCCTTCTGGTCTCCTCCACATCCAATTGGGCATATAGAAATGGACAGGATGACTCCAAAGGTAAATGTAAAGAAATGTATTAAATAAAATCAAACAATTCAATTAAGAAAGATCAATTGATTTACTTTATTTTGATTCTCTTCTGTTGTACACATGACGTCTTAACAAAAAAATGATGGCGACCTTTCCTGGGAGTGTATCGCATACCATTGTTATTGTTGACCTGTGTTACCCCACAATGCCTCCTCTTTCTATTCTGTATCCCATAACGCATGTGCCATAATAAAAGAAAGATTTACCAAAAAAAAGAAAGATCAATTGATAAATATAAAGTTAAAAGTTCTAAAATAAGTCCAAAACGCGTTTCGCCATTGATTGGCTTCCTCAGTTGGTGTATCTTTCATGCGGCATCCTTTTCCTATTTTATACAGCCTTAATGATAAAATTGCCGGCATCTGTGGAACCGGAAGTTGGTTCTGTGGAACGCACGCAGATTCAGTTGGAACGCACGTTCGTGCATCGATCATGTGACTCGGCTTGCAATTTCCTTTTTCTTCGTGGAACGCAACATATGCGTTCCACCTCCATAGTTCTTTTCAATATACTATGTTGAATAGCCAATCCTTAGCCCAATCAATTCATTTATCCTCATGGAAAACGAGGAAATGAAAATAATTAAAAACATTATTAAATAAAAGACTTAATACATAATTTTACACACAATAGCAAGTTCTTATTCTTGTGTTTAAGATGTTAATTATCTATGAGTATAGAGATCGTTTGAAGTATTCTAAGTGTATTACATAAATGGATTAAACCAATCCCTTACTTCTTAATATAACTGAAGTTATTTTTAAGAACACATCATAAAATAAGACTTCATACATAATTTCATATAAGACAACCAATTTATATTATTGCACTTAAAATATTGGTCATCTGCAAGCTTAGAGGTTGTTTAAAGTGTTCAAAGTGCATTACATAAATAAATTAAACTAATTGCAAAGTACTATGGAGGTGTAACGCATATGTTGCGTTCAACGAAGAAAAAGGAAATTGCAAGCCAAGTCACATGATCGATGCACGAACGTGCGTTCCAACTGAATCTGCGTGCGTTCCATGGAACCAACTTCTGGATCCACAGATGCCGGCAATTTGATCATTAAGGCTGTATAAAAGAGGAAAAGGATGCCGCATGAAAGATACACCAACTGAGGAAGCCAATTAATGGTGAAACGCGTTTTGGACTTATTTTAGAACTTTTAACTTTATTTTGATCAATTGATCTTTCTTAATTGAATTCTTGTTTGATTTTATTTAATACATTTCTTTAATTTACCTTTGGAGTCATCCTGTCCATTTCTATATGCCTAATTGGATGTGGAGGTGACCAGAAGGAGACAAAAAGAGGGCAGTGGATCTCCCTTGAAAGATCCCAAGGCACTTCACACTAGAGCCAGGTGACTTTTTGGCTCTACACTTGTGAGTTGTTAATTTGTACTACTTTATTTATCTTTGGTTATAAGAACCATCTGCACTATGATTGGATTGTTTATTATATGTAGATTATTGTAAAAGCATTTCTATCAATGCATTCATCTGTTCAGGTATTTCAGAGCTCCACTTATACTTTTTCTCTTCTTCTGTTTATTGACCATTCTAAGTCAAATTGTCCATACTCATTTTGTCTTCCTATATGTTATTTTACCCATTGTTCTTAAGAGCATAAGTACTTTCCTGATATTTATCTCCATCATCCTATTGCAGAGAATGACTTTTGTCTTTGTTCCTATTTCACATTGATGGTCGATATATACAACTGTAGAGAAATTATCACATTGCGTTTGTTTGGAATGATGTACAATTACAAGCTATACGTCTTTTATGGCCATAAATAGTCCTTGGATTTGACACATATATCCTGCCACAATGTCAATTGATTTATGTTATATGTCTGCAAATATGGTCAATCCAAACTCTTAACGAGGCATCGGTCTTAATGACTGCCCAATACAGTGTTTTAGATTGATTCTGAAATAATTGTCTTGTCAAAAAATACCACATACCTGCTACCAGACTTGTCATTCAGACTTTCAGTTGTCAGCTATTGCTCTAGTGTTCTGCCAGCTTAGATCCTAGACTACTCCTATGTCTAAGTCCCCTGTGCTCATTATAGGTGCAGCGTGTGTATAATGTATATGAGTATTGTTATCTGTTTTGTGTGCTCTCCTGTCCTGCTGATGCTTGCTACCAACTAGGCGGATTTCCCATCCCTTTATAAATATGCCATAATGTTATTATAAGTATCTGTATGTTGTCTGACATGATTCGGTTATTTGTATTTTATTGAAGTTGTCATAGTAATCTAAATGTAATGAGTATATGTGCTAGTCCCAAGTGAAAATAAAGCTGAGCATGTTAGTTCCTTTCAGAGCTGTGTGTTCTGTGTGGATTTTTAGGGATCGCAGTAACAGAGTCTTTGGGCCTGTTGGCTGGCTGCATGATCCCTCTAGCCCGGGGGCAAAAAGAGAGCTAGGCCTGAGAGCTGCAATTGTCTTTATAAAGACAGGAGCTATTACATCTTCCTGGAAAAAGGACTGCAGAGGAACAGGCAGACGGGACGATACCTACCTGGAAGGAAAGCTGCAGAGGAATAGGCAGAGGGGATGATACCTGCCTGAAAGAAAAGAGCTCCAGAGAGACCCCAGTCAAGCTCTGGTGACTGGGGCTGAAGCGTTCCTGGGTCCCGGCAAGTGTCTATGAAGCAGACGGGGCGGAGGTACTCGGTTGGAGTACAGGAGCTTTGCCACAATTGGTGTAGGAAGGGGATGGCTTCCTAGTGATTAAGGGACCTCAAAACTACGACTGGTATCCCTCTAGCCCAGGGGGCAATAAGAGAGCTAGGGCTGAGAGCCGCAAGTTTCTTAAAAAAGACAGGAGCTCTATCACTGCAGGCAGAGGTGCATACCGGCCTGGAAGAAGAACTCCACAGGGGATGATACCTGACTGGAAGGAACGCTGCACAGAAATAGGCACAGGGAAGATACCTGCCTGGAAGAAAAGAGCTCCAGAAAGACCCCAATCAAGCTTCGGTGACTTGGGGATGAAGCATTCCTGGGTCCCGGCAAGCAGTTAGGAAGCACACTGGGCAGAAGTACAGGAGCTCAGTCACATCTACTACTTCACCTCATCTTAAGGTTTTCTCTCAATCTCAGTGTGTCCACTTGCACTCCCTCTTCCTGTATCATAATGCCCTCCTGTTCTCCCCTTAAGCAACTTACCATCCCTTCTCACACTTCATGATGCCAGTTCACTGTCCTATTTTGCCTACTTGAATGCTGTGGAAATTGTTAGCCTAAATAATGCATGCAGTAATAACCACATCTTGCTTTTGGTGGGAGATTTACATAAACTAATCTATCAGTGGGGTATCTGATTCCCAATGAATGATCCGTAAGCCTTATATTATAGTCTTTGTCCGATTCCCCACCTTGCCAATATCCATTGGTATAGTAATGTATGATGATTGCTCCTTATATTAACTACCTGTCCTCTCCACAGTTGTTGCACAGCATTAGAACTTCCAGGCTTGTAGTTTAAGCTTCTTTCTGAACCTACCGAAGTATCGTGATGGAGTCCAAAATATCATGTACCCAGGATATTAAAAATGACTCCATACTACATCTACAGCAGCCACATACTTTAATTACAAGTACTGATATTCCACCTAACCCTCTATACATCTAAAACCTGGCTATTTGAGAGCTCTGTTTATACCTATACCTGGGTTCCCTCTACTGGTTCCTGACTAACATAACTTTATTCATAATTGAAAAAGAAGAAAAACATTTTAAAATAATTGCTTTCTGTTTATCAGACATTTTTAATTCTTGACTCACTGTTTATTTTGTAACCAGATGATTTACTAACTAGTAACTTTTTATTTTAGTTTTTTATCCATATATAAAAATTACTGCTGTGATTAATTTCTTGTGTCTTCCATGTCTACCTCTTCTGAACTTATATTATTATTATATTGTCGGTATCACTATATACATACAAGTTTTCTGTATCGAAGGCTAACTTTATTTTACATGTAGATTAACGTGGCGAATACTGTTTAAGCAGTGTATATTTCATGTTTAGCACCACATTTGTTTAATGGAGCTTTCAGGCTCGTAGTCTATCTAACGAACAAGAAATCCTGAATATCAGAAAGAAAGTACATGTTTTAAAAACATCTCTAATCTTTTCCCTATAAAATCTGCAAAAATGTATTTCCTTATCTTTGCATATTCTTAACGGGACACTATAGGAACCCAGACCACTTCATCTCATTAAAGTGCGGGGGCGGAGGGACACTATATTGTTCCTTTAATTATCACACTGCTCCAGAATGACTAAAAAACCATAGCAGTATTAAATTGTATGAAACATCAGCAATCAAATAAATAAAACATTTCACCAATAAATCCCAGTACATAGTTGTTTTAGACATTTTTATTATCCTGTTACCTCAGTTTGAGACCTGATTCCTTAAAGGGTTATTTCAAAATTTACATTTAATTCAGTGCTAGGTGAAGCTCTTGTCGCTGATGTTCCTTCTCCATCCGACGTTACTACAGCCCTCACATGGTCCACTCACAGGCTTCTCATAGGTAAGGGGAAAACAGTGGTCAAGCTATCAATTTAATGCATGGAAGCGGAGGGACTGCGCGGAAGGTGGACGGGAGAGTAAGCTTTGGGCAGAGCAGAATGTCTGAAAGGGAGAACTGCCGACAGACATAACATATGCACAGGATTGACATTAGGCAGCACGGAACAGAGTTATAGACTGCCAAAGGCACATGTAACTAGACTCTGGCACAATAATTAATACATCCCTGCCCGTGCAGCGCTTCAGTCAGAAACGCCGCACAAACCGCTCCTATCATAATGACCCTTTTAACCCCTTAAGGACCAAACTTCTGGAATAAAAGGGAATCATTACATGTCACACGTCATGTGTCCTCAAGGGGTTAAATCATCTACTAGAAGATTGCAAGCTCTTATGAGCAGGGCCCTCTTTAACATATTGTTCCTGTAACATTTTGTAATTGTCTTACCTATTGTTGAATATTCCCCTTTCCAATATTATAAAGACCTTCGTAATATGTTGGCGCTATAGAAATTATAATAATTTAAGTGGTCATGGTGATTAGCGCAACCGTTTAACCTTGCCTTTAACCCCTTAAGGACACATGACATGTGTGACATGTCATGATTCCCTTTTATTCCAGAAGTTTGGTCCTTAAGGGGTTAATATTTGTTTGAAAAATTAAAGGGGCACTCCACTGCCCACAAACAAAATAAATGGAAATCAATGTTTAGTTGATATAGTCCCAAATGAAAATGTGCATGCTTTTAATTATGCATATGGGAGTTGAATCTAAAAACAGCTTGAAAAAACCTGCAGTTCTCTTGCCTTTGCAAATCCTCCCCTTTTAACCCCACCCAAACTTTCTGTGCCTGTCCAATCGTAGACTTTTCAAAGCAGCGCAATGAGAAGTCTTTGCAAGGTAGGTGCTCTGAGCAGGTGCTGCCTCTTGAGTTCAGCTCAACTGAGCTGATCTAATCAGGAAGTAACACAACATTTTGTCTGATTGAAAGCCAGGGGGTGTCACCAGAAACATTTATAGAAGTGCCAGTTTCTATTGAAAACACCCTCCTCACACATAAACTCTTTAAGATGCACCCCCTCCACCAACCTTTGTTACTCCTGATTCTTTCTGATACTGTGCCACAGCTATTAAAGGGACACTATAGGCATCCAGGCCACTTCAGCTCATTGAAGGTGCAGTGTCTGTCCCAGTCCCCTCTTAGTTCTGCAATAAGACAATCAGTCAGACAACCAGTAGAGGCCTGCTTGCTAGGCAACTTGTGGTGGTAGTCTGCCGCTGTACATCCTCATGCTCTGCGTCAGAGAAATCCCCATAGGAAAGCATTAAAGCAAAAAAAAAAAAAAAAAAAAAAGCCCCTCCCCTCTCGAGTGACATCACAGGAGGCGGAGAGCTGAACCAGAGCTGAAGTTAGATCGGCAATGAAACCAAGTGAATAACCCCCGAAAGGTTTACTGTTGAGTGTTTCTGAGCTGGCTAAATTTAAAAGTTATCAGGTATGGTAATGGTTTCAATGTTATTAGATTGTAGTGCTGCTTTAAAAGGCTTCAAGGACCATGACGACTTCAGTGTTTTCACGTGGTCATTGTGCAAGGACCCGCATACACAGCATTTCAGTATAAACTGCTGCACATACTTGGATATTTTATGTACTGGTCGCAAGTGTAACTCCACCTATGGCAGCTTTAATGAATTAATTACCCCCTAAATCTATATAATGATTATACTCCCTTCCTCGCCACTTGCCTTATTTATAGTTATTAACATTTCTTCCTTCTGCCAGATCTTAGTACCAGGGCGCAGCCATTTTGTTCTCCTCTGCCCATAATGTCTATTTATCCTTCTGTGGGATTGATCAAGGGTAAATTTGATTGGTAAGATAAGTAGTCCCTCTTTTTCTTTATGTATTTTATAAAAACTGTAGTAGCCAGGACATTTTTAAAAAAAGATATTCAGACAGAGGGCAATATAGAAGCAGTTTAGATGGAAGTTTTATTTTTGGTGACAGACGTTTTAATCAGGCCAAAACAAGAGCTACAGTCTGGCTAATGCGACTGGCAGTGCTGCAGCAGCATACATTAAGTAAGCCAGTATGAAAGGAGGCTTGATGCCTGGTGAAACTCAAGTAAGAGGCAAATTGTTTAAAATTGGATTGCCCCCCTTCCCAGGGAGTGGCGCAAGAGTAGTTATGGGCTGTAGCGGTTATGATTTCCAAAGTAATCCATTAAGGATTTAAACTATATCAGGACATTGCAATGTTATGTAAGTGTTTCAGTTCTGTGAATAATTTCAAACTAAAATTATTCACCGAACTTAGCTTTTGTTTAACAGTGGTTTTGAAGAACAATTGCACACATTTTTCTCCATATAAAGACATCATAAATTGCATACTTGAGCCATGTATCATCACATTTTTGAGCATTTTTTTTTCAACATTAATTGGCTGTGATAAAAATAAATCAACCATCTGTCTGGTTTTCTCCTTCCTTTGAGGGTAGAAAACAATTGCCACCACTTATGATTATTAATGAATTGCATAAAATGATCTGTACGACTGGGCTTCATATTTACCCAAAGGGAACTGACATTTAATCTTTTGAAAAATAGCTCCAATTGATATATATATATATATATTAATAAATAAAAATGGAGAGATTAATTTCAGAATATAAGATTAAATTGCTCATATTCTGTGTGACATCAGTCTTTAATTATTTAATTCCAGAATGTGCAGCTTAGCTCATTGTGTAAGGCATCATCACTTAAGTAAAAAGGAATCTCAGCAAATTGGATAAAGCAATCATACGTTTCTAAATAAAGCGTCTGAAAAATACTTAGACTGAGTGTTATTCACTAAACTCCAAGTTATGAATAGAAAACTGAATTGACAAATTTAGGCAAAAAAAATAAAAAAATCTCCAATGGATCTATGTTCATAGTTTGGATAACGCAGCCTCAATTTTTCAAATTAACCAGAATACAGTTTTCAGTAAATAAAACCATTTGTGTGAAATGATCGTGCATTCCCTAAATGGTAACAAAGAAAGAATGCCCAGATTGGCAGAACGGAGCCTTGCTCTCCAGATAAATATGTCGAAAAAGCTGAATAGGAAATATTCTCAGTCATCTACACTTCTAGTTTAGGGAGTTTGGTCTACAATTTGAAATGCAGTTTGATTTTGTAAATAACCCTGCTAGCTTGTATAAGGATGTCAATGACTGTCGGATCAATTCTTTACATGCTACTAGCCTGCTGTTGAGCAGCAGATTGGATAACGTTCCAGAATCTCCCCTTCCTTTCCTAAAGATCTAAAAAGTCTGCAGGTTATGTGAAGTGTGTCTGGTGCAAACAAGGTATTGCCACAATAAGTGCTGCTTAGTCCTGCTGAATCTTCAATATTATTGGCATGAGGTACAGGAGAGGTATCACATAGGCTACATGAAAATGCCATATAGTTGAAGACGTCAAAGCTTGTGCAGTCTACATAAAGATCTTAACCTCTTCACTTTGCTGGTGGTTTTTGAAGTCACGAAATCCACGTCTGGTGAACCAAAACAAATCTGTGATGGTCAAACATTCTTTGAAAGCAATCACTGCATCTCTCAGACAACTCTGATATAAACTACACAAATCCCCAACAGTGGTTTCTTCTGATCACAATATCAACGTGCGCAAAGCCAAATTCAAGGTCTAGTAAGCATAAAAATGCACGTTTTGGCGATGGCACCCAGTTAGTTCTACTGAGAGATAAACTTGATGCAGCTCCACACAGACACCTTGTTATAAATAATACATACAACACTATAAAAGAGCTTGAACAAGGCTCTACAATAAGCCTTTGATATAGAGTGATGGGTTATCTGTTGCCTTTTAACTAAAAGGGCATTGAAGGCACCAAAACAAACAAATACACTATTTACAGGGCTTGACTAATTTGTTTGGAATCTAGAAGCCAGCTAAAAAAGTTAGGAGTCAGTCATTTCCAACGAGAAAATGCAATTCTTAAAGGGACACTATAGTCACCAGAACCACTACAGCTTGATGTATTTGTTCTGGTGTCTATAGCCTGTCCCTGCAGGCTTTTCAGTGTTTACTTTGCTGCTTAGTAACACCTCTAGTGACAGTCACTCAGATGACCAGTAGAGAGTCCTGGGTCACTGCTGCACTATGTGTACAGGTTTAGTGTCTCCAAGCTCTGCGTGGAGGCGCTGAATGTTCCTCATAGAGATTAATTAATTTAATGCATCTCTATGAGGAGATGTGGATTGGCACATTTGCTGCGCATACACAAAATCCTCCCAATGCTTTCCCTTAATCTCAGCCATTGAGGTGGTACTAACCGCGGCAAAAGTGGCACGGCGTAAAAAAAAAAAAAAGTGAGTAAAAACACCTCTCTCATGCGATCGGAGGGGGCATGTACCTAAACGCAGATACACACTAAGGCACACACACTTTCTCTCTGACAGGCTCGCGCTCACACACACTCTTACAACAGGCACACACGCTTACATTTTTGTTTTAATTGAAACCCACTCCTCCCTACCTTTGGGAGAGCACAGAGCAGCTGCAGGCAGAGTACTGCTCCCTCGCGGCATGCCGTCCGCCTCCATGCTACCTCGGCCGACTGCCTTCAATATTCCCTGTGGCAGCCGCTGTCAAAGCTCCTTCGGCGGCCACACTAGCTAGAGAGCTGGCAAATCCCAGGCACCAGGGTGAAATTTCTAGGGATCAACCGATAGTTTTTTTAGAGCAGATACCGAAAATCTGTTAACTTTCAGGCCGATATTCTGTACATTTACCATTTTGAAAAAATAAACTATTTCTCAAGGTAAATGCACAAAATATACATGCCACGTGTAGTGGATGCACTGTGTTTAGACAGGGGAGCCCTGTGTGGGTATAGTGAATGCAGTGTGTTTGTATATAGTGAATGCAGAGTGTGTGTATATAGTGAATGCAGAGTGTGTTTGTGTAGTGTGTTTGTGTAGTGTGTGTATATAGTGAATGCAGAGTGTGTGTGTTTGTGTGTATATAGTGAATGCAGAGTGTGTGTGTTTGTGTGTATATAGTAAATGCAGAGTGTGTGTGTGTGTGTGTGTATATATATATATATAGTGAATGCAGAGTGTGTGTGTATATATATATATATATATATATATATATATAGTGAATGCAGAGTGTGTGTGTATATATATATATATATATATATATATATATATATATAGTGAATGCAGAGTGTGTGTGTGTATATATATATATATAGTGAATGCAGAGTGTGTGTGTGTGTATGTGTATATATAGTGAATGCAGTGTGTGTGTGTATATAGTGAATGCAGAGTGTGTGTATATATAGTGAATGCAGAGTGTGTGTGTGTGTATATATAGTGAATGCAGAGTGTGTGTGTGTGTATATATAGTGAATGCAGAGTGTGTGTGTGTATATAGTGAATGCAGAGGGTGTGTAGTGCGGGACTCGCAAGATTTACACAGAGAGAGATGAAGGAGCTGCTGGGAAGGTAACAGCTTGCTCCCGGCCCCCCCAAGACCGCTGGGCTTGTAATGGGCCTGCGGTCCTGATATGTATTATCGGCAATATCTGTATTTTTATTGGCCGATAGTGATATTGCCGAAAATACAGAATATCAGCAAAACCAATAATCGGTCGATCCCTAGAAATTTCTAGTCGCTGTGGCGACGTGGGATTTGTCGAGCCCTGCACTAGTATGCTGTATTTTTTGCATGCTAAAACCTGTAACATGCCAAATACATTTATATTAAGAATTGTTTTGCAGAATTCTGCACCATAAGCATGACTCCTTTACCATGCCCCCCATTCTAACATACTTACCGTATATACTCGAGTATAAGCCGAGTTTTTCAGCACATTTTTTGTGCTGAAAAGCCGGAACTCGGCTTATACTCGAGTCAATAGTCTGTATTATGGCAATTTGCATTGCCATAATACAGACTGGGGGGAGAGGGGGCTGGCAGAGCTGTAACTTACCTGTCCTGCAGCTCCTGTCAGTTCTCTCCTCCTCCGCGCCGTCCGTTCAGCACCTCGGTCAGCTCCCAGTGTAAGTCTCGCGAGAGCCGCGGCTCTCGCGAGACTTACACTGGGAGCTGACAGAGGGAGCTGCACGGAGGAGGAGAGAGCTGACAGGAGCTGCAGGACAGGTAAGTTACAGCTCTGCCAGCCCCTCTCCCCCCCCCACTGAACTGCCAATGCTGGACCACCAGGGAAGGAGAGCCTACCTCCCTGGCCATCTAGCAAGCAGGGAGGGGGGACAAAAATAATAATACAAATATTAATAATAATAATAAAAAATTAATAAAAGTATTAATAATAATAATAATAATGAAAAATTATTAAAAAAATAATAAAACAAATAATAATAATTTTAAAAAAGTTAATATAACAAAAAAAAACAATTAGTATTAAAATAATAAAAAAAATAATAAAAATGCCCACCCCACCAAGCCTCTGCAAACACTGCACTCATACACACACTGCACTCATACACACACACACTGCATTCATACACACACACACTGCATTCATACACACACACACTGCATTCATACACACACACTGCACTCATACACACACACTGTAAATAAATATTCAATTAATATAATTTTTTTAGGATCTAATTTTATTTAGAGATTTACCAGTAGCTGCTGCATTTCCCACCCTAGTCTTATACTCGAGTCAATAAGTTTTCCCAGTTTTTTGGGGTAAAATTAGGGGCCTCGGCTTATATTCGGGTCGGCTTATACTCGAGTATATACGGTATTTCTAAACCACTGCACAAAGTTAAGCATCCTGAATTAAAAGAATGTCTGTCTGTCTTACCCCTTTATCTCTCTGTACATGTCTAATAAACAGTGCTCCAGTTGCCCATTGTGGGTGCAGATCTGTGCAGGGATGGACTTTAAACTTTTAAGTGTCATTTCAGGTTGCAACCAGTACTTATTGCAAAAGGAATTCTGTGTAATAATTATGAATTACATTTGCTCCTCTGTAGTTCTGGGCAGTTGGTTAGTGAGCAAGGGTCAATACTACCTCTTTGGAAAGGAGGCAATGCGCACAAGTATTTCATCAAGTTATGGAGTCAGATCCAGCACTGCAGGAGTAGAGGGGATCTAGCTAGCACAAAAAAGTAAAATGCGTGGCTCAGGTATAATGACGTTTCAAAATGCTGGTTTAATGATGGTTGGAATTTAGATTTACTGACAATTAAAGTACGTGATTCTCATAAATTAAGCTTGTTGAAGTTGTAGCAGAAAATCTCTAGACAAGCTGAGGAGAGAGGAATGCACACTTAAAGGACCACTATAGGCACCCAGACTACTTTAGCTCAATTAAAGGGACACTATAGTCACATGAACAACTTTAGCTTAATGAAGCAGTTTTGGTGTATAGAACATGCCCCTGCAGCCTCACTGCTCAATTCTCTGCCATTTAGGAGTTCAATCCCTTTGTTTATGAACCCTAGTCACACCTCCCTGCATGTGACTTGCAAAGCTTTCCATAAATACTTCCTGTAAAGAGAGCCCTATTTAGGCTTTCTTTATTGCCAGTTCTGTTTAATTAAGATTTTCTTATCCCCTGCTATGTTAATAGCTTGCTAGACCCTGCAAGAGCCTCCTGTATGTGATTAAAGTTCAATTTAGAGATTGAGATACAATTATTTAAGGTAAATTACATCTGTTTGAAAGTGAAACCAGTTTGTTTTTCATGCAGGCTCTGTCAATCATAGCCAGGGGAGGTGTGGCTAGGGCTGCATAAAGAGAAACAAAGTGATTTAACTCTTAAATGACAGTGAAATTGCAGGGGAATGATCTATTCTATACACTAAAACTGCTTTATTTAGCTAAAGTAATTTAAGTGACTATAGTGTTCCTTTAAGTGGTCTGGGTGCCAGGTTCCTCTAGTGTTAACCCTGCAGATGAAAACATAGCAGTTTCAGAGAAACTGCTATGTTTCACTGAGGGTTAATCCAGCCTCTAGTGGCTGTCTCACTGACAGCCGCTAGAGGGGCTTCCGCAATTATCCCGGTGAAAAATCAGTGAGAAGAAGCTGGACGTCCATAGGAAAGCACTGAGTAATGCTTTTCTATGGGCGGTTTGAATGCGCACGCAAGGCTCTTGCTGACGTCGGCAGGGGGAGGAGAGGTAACCAGCGCCAAGGCGCTGGAGAAAGGCAAGTGGCTGAAGGGGTTTCAACCCCTTCAGCTTAGCGGAAGGGTGGCCATGAGGTGAGGGGAACCTAATGACCCTATAGTGCCAGGAAAACGAGTTTGTTTTCCTGGCACTATAGTGCTCCTTTAATACATTCCATTCAGCGGCATTGAATGATGTGAATGCCTGTCAATCTATGAACGAATGAATAGACTTATTGTTTATCCATAGACGGACAGGCATTTGATTTGTTTAACCCCTTAAGGACACATGACATGTGTGACATGTCATGATTCCCTTTTATTCCAGAACTTTGGTCCTTAAGGGGTTAATGTAGCTGAACTGGATTTGTGCACAAGTCTACTAGAGTGTTTCAATAACTACATTTATTATTGTTTCAACTAGTCTCTTCCCATGCAATCTATATGACATGTCATAGTAAAGGAACACTCCAATCTCGTGGGAGTGTCCTGGCACCCCCTCATTGTAATTAGCCAAACAGCTTTAGAATGGTAAGCCATGTTCTGTTTCCCATCTCTGAGAGAAATCAGTTGACATTTTCAGTCAATGAGCTAGCCGTGCAGTCACCTCTCTCAGCCAATAAGCTATACCCTGCATGGCAAGGCTTAGCTCAGAGAGCCAGAAGCTCTCTGTTGGAAGAAGTGGAGGCAGGAAGCAGTGCTCAGCAGACCACAGGGAAGCTCTGACAGAGCAATCAGCTAACTCCAGAGCAGGAGCTTCCTGCTCTCGATAAAATATACTTTGTTTATATTTACAAATAACGGTTTAAATATAAATATGCTTTCATGATATAATCTCCAAGTTGAGACAAATATATATAAACTCCCATTTTCAAAATTAGTCAGCGTGCTTAACAATATTCACAAACTGCTCTAAAAAAATAAAATAAAAAACAAGTGTGATTTGTTTTCCGTGTGTGTTTTTTTACTGAAAGGAAGTCTTTTTCATGGTGTTTCTTACATTCCTGATATAAGAACAGGCCCTGATGCACCCTGCTGGATATAAATGGCATAAAAATAAAAAAAAAATAACAGGTCACTGAAGTTGGAAACAATTATCGTCCCACTTGTGGCAAGCGTCCTTAAACATGATGATCAATGTTAAAAAGGCGCATTATTAAATCTTTCTTTAAAGAATGAAAAGTCAACTGGAGCTACAAGTAAAATATCTAGATCTCATGGCTCTTGTTTGGAAACCGCTTCAGTAATTGGTTTAGTTGTTTCGGTGGTAGTCTTCCGGTTTGGAGTTCTTGGTTAAGTCCAGACTTTCTATTAGCCTGCACAAAGATTAAAATTAAAAAAAAAAAGAAAATTATTTGTGGAATAAAACTCAAAAATAAACATTTACTTGCCATGAAGACTAGTATATAATGCATATTTTAAATATTCTGTATATCTGAATGGAAATGTTTGGTAGAACTTTATGCGTTTTAACCCATTTCCTGCACACTATAGATAAGTAGTTCTGAATAGCCGACTATGCCCAGGACCCTGCATTGCCCGTTAATTTGGTCGTGGTGGGTTAAAACAGAAAGAGTCAGGCCCCAAGAAACAGCTTAGGGCAGCAACTCTGCCTTCCCCACCACAATGCCCATAGATATAAATACAATAGTAGGCAGAACCTAAAGAAGTTGTTTACAGTAGATTAAGGTTATGTTATACTACAATAGAATGGATCACCAAGTTTATTTTATAACATAACTGGTTATCACGTAGATAGAGATATAGGCAACCACAATGCAACTAAAAGGGGTTAAACAGAACATAAAATATCAACGACATAAAGTAAAAACATATTTAAACATCGAAGGGAGAGGGTAATAATGTGTAGAGGATACACCCCCATTGAAAATATGCATTTTTGTTTTTAGATAATCTAAAAACGGCTTGCAAAAGCTGCAAAACTCTTGTCTGCAGCCTTCCCAAGACCTCTCATTCTTTCCCAGACCAGACTTTCCGTGGCTGTCCAATCACAGACTTCCGAAGCAGCTCATTGTAAAGCTTTTGCAAGGGGCTCTGAGCAACAGTCTTCCTTTTGAGTTTAGCCTCTCTGAGCTAAACAACCAGGAAGTAACAGGACCTGTTGTCTGATTGCAAGGACAGCAAGGAGATGTAAAAATCTTAATTTATAAAAAGTGCATATTGAAATTTGCACTTTTTGTAATATAAAAAAAAAAAAAAAAAAAAAAAAAAAGAACACACTCTTCGCACATAAAAGCACTTCAGCAAGCTAAACTGCTTTAGATGTTTGGAGTGTTCCTTTAACATCTCACAATCGTATTATGTCCTGCAGGAATGGAAGGGTCTACATTGTAGGGTTAAGCTGCCTCTAGTGCAGGGCTTGACAGATTTTCTTGGAATCTAGGAGCCAGCTAAAAAAGTTAGGAACCAGAACCACTACAGCTTAGTTCTGAAATCTATATCCTGCTGCTTTTCAATGTAAACACTGACTTTTCAGACAAAAGGCAGTGTCTACATTGCTGACAAGTAACTAGTGACAGTCACTCAGACAGCTTCTAGAGGTGCTTTCTGGGTCAGTGCTGTAGTGTGCAGAATCTACCTTAATGCTCTACATAGGGATGCATTGATTCAATGCATCTCTAGGAGGATAAATTGATTGTGCAGCGTGACGTTTTGCAGCGCATGCGTCTCCCAAAGCTTTCCTACAGGGTTTGGCTGAGATAGTCAAAATACTGCAACACGTTTGGGAGAACTAGAGTGGATCAGCTTTCACTGGCATCCAGTAGCCCCCCCGGCGCCGCTCTCAGGCAGCCAGGCACCTCGTGGGCTGTACACGCTCACAAATCCAATGCTTTGTCAAGCCCTCCTCCCATAGTGGCTTTCAATAACAGCCAGGAAAGGCACATCCGTGTGGAAAAAAAAAAAAAAAAGAGGTAAAAAAACGCAAACATTTTTTTTAGTCAGACGGTCTCAGGAGATCATCCGATTGGAGCAGCACTGAATTTTGTCGCACATGCTCACTAACCTCCCAATGATTTCCTATGGATAAGCACTGGATTGAATGAGATCATCAACATTGATGATCTCGGCCAAAGAGGTAGGACGTGTTTGACGAAACCAACATGGCGAGTGAAAAAAATGTGAGTACCTATTCTTTATCTATAGTGTTCTTTTAAAGAAATACTACACATGACTATATAAATACATATGAAGGATATATATATAAAAAAATATTTAACCCCTGCACTCCAATCAAAGTAGTAAATACCTGGTGCTCTGGTTGCTAGATAATATAAAAAGTGAAAAAATACCGGCACTCCAAGGTTTTCCAAATAAAAATCTTCTTTATTCTGATAAGTACATCAACGTTTCAGCTCCACTAAGGAGCTTTCATCAGGACATTGTGTCCTGATGAAAGCTCCTTAGTGGATCTGAAACGTTGATGTACTTATCAGAATAAAGAAGATTTTTATTTGGAAAACCTTGGAGTGCCGGTATTTTTTCACTATATATATATATATATATATATATATATATAAAAAATAATAATAAAAAAAAAAAAAATGAATTGTGAATTGTGAATGGTCAGGAATCCAAAGTACATTTTATACCAAAATAGCAGAAGTCAACTATATTTTCACTTCAGCTTTCGTGGCCCAACAATTGCAATTCACATTTTATAAATAATCCAGTTACTCTGTAGAAAAGATCCTGGTTAAATATGGCTTTGACTAGAATGTGTGCAGTGCTTTAATTATATGAGGAAACAGCTAAAATGTGTAATACAGAAGAAATGGTTCCATTAACTTCTCTGAAAACCTTTTCAGCAGTACTGAACACACCAGGACCCACTAATTTCTATAAGGCTGGCCTTTTCAGCCGAGGTGGGCGACTGAAGGAGCTGTAATCTTCCCACTCTGCTCCCTCGCACGCGCCTCGTCACTCCAGGAATCACAAAACTATGCGCATGGGAACAGAGCAAGAGCAGCTTAAAGAGGACAGAAGCCACACTGGACCCCATAGAAAGGATCCACTCTAGCCCTCCCAAAAGGTATAGAGGTTGGGTAGACGTAAATTGAATTAAAACAAATCATTTGTGAGTGTGTGAGACAGTGTTTAGTTTACCGCCCATCTCAGAAAAGACAGTGTTAACACTGAAAAGACTGCATGGATAGGCTATAGGACAGCTCATTGAAGTGGTCTGGGTACACAGTCCCATTTATTCTAACATGCAATACTTAGAATATCAATAAATATGATTATGTTTCTGCCGTGCAAAAAATACATTTTATAGAGAGTCAAATTTCATTTGTACACTGTGTTTATAAAATAAGTTTTACCTCTGCTTTTTTCACACAGTTAAAGAAAGCACCAATTTCTTGGGAACAAGGAACATCGTTGAACGTATTCTGTTTCCAACAAGCCATCATTACAGACATTTCAGTTATGCAACTTGCCTCTGTAAAATAAAGAACACTATTTTAACTGTTCTCTAAATTAAAGGAGGGATTGTCTATTTGCCAATGCAACCTTCCTTATACATTACATAAACAATTTCAAAATCTATCGGAAGGAAAAACAAACAAAAAATCTATCCACACCACACCTTGCATTAAAGGGACACTCCAGGCACCCAGACCTCTTCTGCCCATTGGAGTGGTCTGGGTGCCAACTCCCACTACCCTTAACCCTGCAAGTGTAACTATTGCAGTTTTCATAAACTGCAATATTTACCTTGCAGGGTTAAGTCCTCCTCTAATGGCTGTCTACTGTGAGGACCTCCAGCGTTGCTGAAATCCCCATAGGAAAGCATTATTCAATGCTTTCCTATGGGGAGGTCTAATGCGCGTGCGCAGCATTGCTTATACTGATATTTATATCAGTCTGTTCACTGTTCAAAGGACCACTAAAGTCTTCCAGACCAGTTCATCTCAACAAAGTGGCAAAAAACTTTGTCGTTAGCAGAAAGGACAATGTTTACCTTGAAAAGTTAAACATGTCTTTACTCGCCATCATACTGACATCCACAAGAGGCACTTCAATGTGATTGTATAACCAACACTACATTTCTTTAACACAGTTTAGAGCAGGCTTCCCCAAACTCCGGCCCTCCAGATGTTGCTTTACTACAACTCCCATGATTCTATGAATGAAATAGATAGGCTGAGAATCAAGGGAGTTGTAGTTCAGCAACATCTGGAGAGCCGGAGTATGGGGAAGCCTGGTTTAGAGCCTCAGATCAAGAATGTTCATTGCACATCCCAGTAAGAAGAGAAAACATTCCGTTTTACATAAGGAGCAAGCATGCACAACAGGAAGGAGATTGACACATGCAGTCAAAAATGAAGTGACCCATTTACTGGTTTGCTGCTTCATTTACAACCTCAGTGAGTCGTCTTAGAACAGCTGTAATTTACAGTCTAGCTCTATGGGGAGCATTTGACATATTCAGGACCAAGCATTAAAGGACCACTATAGTGCCAGGAAAACATACTTGTTTTCTTGGCACTATAGTGCCCTAAGGGTGCCCCCACCCTCAGGGACCCCCTCCCACCGGGCTGGATGGTGAGGAAGGGGTAAAAACTTACCTTTGTTCCAGCGCCGGGTGGGGAGCTCTCCTCCTCTTCCTCCTCCTCTCCGCCTCCGATCCTCCCTTTCGGCTGAATGCGCGGCAAGAGCTGCGCGCGCATTCAGCCGGTCTCATAGGAAAGCATTTACAATGCTTTCCTATGGACGCTTGCGTGCTCTCACTGTGATTTTCTATGTTTATAAAAAAAAAAGGGTTAATCCTAGAGGGACCTGGCACCCAGACCACTTCATTAAGCTGAAGTGGTCTGGGTGCCTAGAGTGGTCCTTTAACATCAATCCTCCAAATAGTGCAACAGGAAGCACCTCTAGTGGCTGTCTGAGAGACAGTCACTAGAGGTGTCCTTAGAGACAAATGTAAACACTTTCCTATGACCTCTAGGGTCTCCATGCACCGAAGTAACTACAATAACTTGCAGTGGTCCTGGTACTGACAGTATCTATTTAAACTGGTCCTTCCTTGTCTTATAATATCAAATGTTAAGTTAAAAAAAATAAATAAATAGGGTCACTGAAAATGTAGAGGTGAAGGGGTTAAGATAGGGTCTACAGCGGGGGGCAGGAGCTGCTTTTTAAACATTACAAACCTGTGTTCTTATGGCAAACTCCGTCATGTTTTTAGTTACCCACCTCCCATGTCCGGCTTCCGGTTGGCCACCCTGTCCGCCAGCACCAGGGGCCGGTTAGGTTTCAATACGGGCTTCCCATTCCGCCGACTCAGAAGTTTGGCCACCTTACTATGGAGAGTGCTACCTTGGGACGCCATGACAGTGAAGGACGTCGCAAAGGACTGTGGGAGGGCAAGCGTGACACACGCCCACCTCTGGCGTCACGTCCAGGGACACGCCCACCGCACGGCGAAACGTATTGTGACACGCCCACCATCCGACGTCACAGGCTGTGTGCAGTGCAGTCTATACAGCAGGTGGTGTAATATTTAGACATAGCGGCAGAGGTGGGTGCTAGCTAGCCTTGTCCTCCCCACTTCCTATGTTATAAGAAAATATTTCAATACTTAACTTGGGGGACATAGTGCCCAAAGAGTAAGACTAAACTAAACGATGACTAGGTGCCACAAACCTCTAGTGTATGTGGGGTGCAGTGTGTGTTTATGCGGTGTGCAGTCTGGGTGCGTGTAGTGTGGGTGGGCTGTGTAATGTATGTGGGGTGCAGTGTGTGTTTATGGGGTGTGTAGTGTGGGTGGGCTGTGTAGTGTATGTGGGGTGCAGTGTGTGTTTATGGGGTGTGCAGTCTGGGTGCGTGTAGTGTGGGTGGGCTGTGTAATGTATGTGGGGTGCAGTGTGTGTTTATGGGGTGTGTAGTGTGGGTGGGCTGTGTAGTGTATGTGGGGTGCAGTGTGTGTTTATGGGGTGTGCAGTCTGGGTGCTTGTAGTGTGGGTGGGCTGTGTAGTGTATGTGGGATGCAGTGTGTGTTTATGGGGTGTGCAGTCTGGGTGCGTGTAGTGTATGTGGGGTGCAGTGTTTGGGGTGTGTAGTGTATGTGGGATGCAGTGTGTGTGTGTGCCTGCTGCGCTGGTCATTTTGCTTTATGTTAAATTAAACATTCCCTTTCTGCTTAAGCATTATAAGGTATTCTCTAGATGAGCATCAGTCAATGGGTGAGAGTTGACATGCAACTATTTGGACAGCCCCCCGCCCCTCCCCATGTGACCATCCATCCATCCGTCTTGGATCTCTATTATAATAAGTATTTTATTTAACAGCCCTAAATGTTGAACAATGAGGGTTATTTATCAACGTGGTGTGGTGTGTTCTGAAACGTTGTTAAGAATTTCGAAAACCAGTGGAATACGCAAGTACGTTTCACTGGTGATTACAACATATCCTAACTTTTACCATTTTCCCCAATATTACTCTCTCCAGTTGTTGGTATTTGAAACTGCAAGTGTTCTAAACCGTTAGAACAGTCAAATACTGTCTGAAATGTAACTACTTTCACAAATAAGGAATCGGCTCTTCTGTACAGATTGTATGAGCAAAGTCTGCCCTTCGCATATTTACTTTATATCCCAGACTTGATGTTCTCATTAGAACTTAAGGTAAGATTGATACCTAAACATGAGAACTGTCGAATTCAATGTGAATCCAGTCAGTCTAATCTGGTCTTTAAATGAGCCAATGGTGATATTGGTCATATTATTATTATTTATAAAGCGCCAAAAAGTTCTGTAGCGCCGTACAATGTGTGGACTAACAGACACGTATTTGTAACCAGACGAGTTGGACACACAGGAACAGAGGGATTGAGTGTTCTGCTCAATGAGCTTACATGCTAGAGGGAGTGGGTTATACTGACACAAAAGGTAAGGGTAGGGTAGAAAGGTAGGTTGCTAGGATAGTATTCACTGAGCATTTAGTGTTATTTTGAGGACAGTTGCAGGAGAGGAATCCGAGTGCGTGGAGGTTAAGCGCTTGACAGTTTAATTGATATGCTTTCCTGAAGAAGTAAGTTTTCAAAGATTTTTTGAAGGAGTGGAGACTAGGTAAAAGTCTAACAGAGAGGTGAAGGGCGTTCCATAGGAATGGTGCAGCCCTAGAAAAGTCTTTAAGGCAAGCATCAGAGGTAGTAGTACGAACAGAGGTTAGACGTAGGTCTTCGGCAGAGCGTAGGGGCCTAGACGGCACATATTTGTGTATTAGTGAAGATATGTCGGAGCAGCATTTTTAGATTTGTTAACCAGTACCAGGATCTTAAATTGAGCCCTATGTCTTACAGGAAGCCAATGTAGGAACTGACAGAGGGGGGAGACGTGCGGACGGACAGGAAGAAGAGCCTCGCCACCGTATTCATTATAGACTGTAATGGGGCAAGTTAGGAACACGTAAGACCACTGAGAAGTGGATAACAGTAGTCAAGATGAGAGAGGGCAGAGGCATGGACAAGCACCTTAGCCATATCAGGTGTTAAATAGGGACGGATGGGTGCTAAGTTTTTGAGATGGAAACGGCAGGATTTTGCAATTGATTGGACATTAGGGGTGAAAGAGAGGTCAGAATCAAAGAGAACACCTAGGCAGGGAGCCTGTGAGGTAGAACTGATGGTAGCGCCATTGACTTGGAGGCAAACAGATAAGGAAGTAGCAACACTTGAGGAAGGGAAGACCAGAAGCTGTATTTTGGACAGGTTCAGTTTAAGGAGATAAGCAGCCATCCAGTTGGAAATAGCAGAGAGGCAGTCAGAGACACGAGTCAAGAGGGTTGATGAGAAATCAGGGGTGGACAGGTAAATTTGCATGTCATCCGCTTAGAAATTATACTGGAAGCCGAAGGAGCTGATGAGTTTACCAAGGGAGGCAGTATAGATTGAGAACAATAGGGGACCAAGGACAGACCCTTGGGGAACACCAACAGAGAGGGGTTGGGGAGAAGAAGCAGAGCCAGAGGAAGAAACACTGAACGAGCACTGGGAGAGAGCGGTATCTCGTAGACCGAGATTACGGAGAATGAGAAGAAACTGTAGATGATCAACAGTTTCAAAAGCAACAGTAAATTCAAGGAGAAGGGCGGTGGTTGGACAAGGAATTAGGGTTAAGGTTGGGCTTTTTTAGAATCGGGGTTACAGCTGCATTTTTGAAGGGTAGAGGAAATATGCCAGAGGAGAGGGAGAGATTTAGAATTTTAGTGAGAGGTAGAGCAAGGGGAGACAAAGTGCGGATGAAATACGAGGGAATAGGATCAAGGAAACAGATGGTGGGGCGGGAGGATTGGAGCAGAGCAGAAACCTCTTCTGCTGTAGCGGGTGCAAATGAGCATAGGACAGCGGAGGGAGTGTGGTTGGGGAAAAAATTGGTAGGAGATGGAGAGATGAGAGATCTCTTCCCTGATTGTATAAATCTTCTTAGTGAAGTGAGTTGCAAAGTTTGTGGCTGTCAAGTTGGTAGGGGGAGGAGGTGCAACAGGGCAAAGAAGAGAGTTAAAAGCATCAACTAGGCGTTTGGGTTCGTGGGAGAGTGTGGTTATGAGTGTATTGAAGTAGTTTTCTTTTGCAGAGTAAAGAGCCAGACTAAAGGAGCGTAGCACAAATTTATAGTGGAGGATCATTCAGCGTCTCCATGCAGCATCTCCACACTGTGCAGCAGTGGACTAGGAAGCACCTTTAGCAGCTATCTTAGCCACTAGAGGTGTTACGAGGCACCAATGTAAACAATGCCTTTTCTCTGAAAATGCAGTGTTTACGTTGAAAGTCCTGCAGGGATATACTATAGACACCAGAACAACTACATTAAGCTTTAATTGTTCTGGTGATTATAGTGTCCCTTTAAATGAACTTGCATTAGAATCAGTCTCCTGTTGATACATACATTTAAAAAAAAAACAACAACTTACAAATGAAAATGTTTTAAGAATATTTCAGTAAAGCATATTGCTCATTGCTAAGAAACACACTCTGGAAACTGCAAAGATAGCTTGGCCTTTGGAAACGTTCTGCAGATCGACTTCCATCAGTGGGGCTAGCCAGGGAGGATATCATTCAGCCTGACATGCATGCTACCATTTTGCGAGGTCTGCCCACTTTCATGGGTGTGACCTTTGTCACCACCCCTTCCTGGCTTATCATTGACTCAGATTGAAAATAAACTGTATATTTTTGCTGCTGATCAATATGTACTTCACATGCTGTTATACTGCAACCAGGGCCGCCATCAGGGGGTGACAACCATGACGGTTGTCACGGGCCCGGCGGCCCTGGGGGGCCCGGACTGCTCTGGCAGTCCTGGGCCCCACTTTCCCTCCCTGCACACATAGATAGCGAATATCGCTATCTATGTGTGCAGCCGCGGGCCCCCGGCTCCCTGTTACCGCAGAGGGGGCCCAGGCAGCACACAGCTTCTTCTCTCTTGTAATAACTCTCGCGAGACCCGGTTGCCATGGCAACGCTCCGCGGGTCTCGCGAGAGTTATTGGAACAGAGGAGAGAAGAGAAGCTGTGTGCTGCCTGGGCCCCCTCTGCGGTAAAGGGGAGCCGGGGCCCCCCCCACCGGACCACCAGGGATCATGGAATCTCCCCCCTCCCTGGACAAGGTAAGCAGGGAGGGGGGAGAAACATGTAATTAGATACAAAAAAAAAAAATTATGTAAAATATTTCCCCCCGTCCTCTGAGTCCCACCGGGTGGCCCATGCACTTAGGGCTACCCGGAGGGCTTGTATCAGCAGGGGCCCGGTCGGGCGCTCTTTCCCCCCCACGACCGGGCCCCTTGCTTTCCGGCAGCCGGCTGGGAGGGAGTGAGGATGGGGGATCCTCACTCCCATCATCCTCATACACCACACTGGAACCCCATAGAATCCACCCTCCAGCAAAAGGTAGGAAACTGGAGGGTGGGTTTAAAAATGTACATTTTACATGTGTGTCAGTATGTCTGTGTGTCAGTATGTCTGTTTGTCTGTGTGTCAATATATCTGTCTGTGTGTCTGTATATGTCTGTTTGTCTGTGTGTCAGTATGTCTGTTTGTCTGTGTGTCAGTATGTCTGTTTGTCTGTGTGTCAATATATCTGTGTGTGTCAGTAGGTCTGTCTGTGTGTCAAAATATTTGTGTGTGTGTCAGTATATCTATGTGTGTGTGTCAGTATGTCTGTCAGTGCATGTGCATGCATGTGTCAGTCTCTGTATGTGTCTGTGTGTGTCAGTATATGTGCCTGGATGTGTGTCAGTATTTCTCAGTGTATATGGGTGTCAGTGTGTCTGTCAGTGTGTATGTGTGTGTCAGTATCTCGGTCAGTGTATGTGCCTGTGTGTGGGTGTCAGTATTTCTGTCAGTGTATGTGTGTCAGTATGTTGATCAGTGTGTGTGTCAGTATGTCTGTATATAAGCCTGTGTGTGTCTGTCAGTACGTCTACCAGTGTATGTGTCTGTGTGTGTCAATATATGTACCTGTGTGTCAGTATGTCTGTCAGTGTATGTGCCTGCTTATCTGTATGTAGTCAGTGTATGTATCTGTGTATCTGCTTGTGTGTCAGAGTATGTACCTGTGCATCTGAGCCGCAGCTTTATATACAAATACACCCCTCCATTCAAACTTCAACACTACATACAAGCACACTCCTACATTCAAAAACAAACACTACACATAAATGCACACTTGCATTCAAACTCCAGTACCACATACAAACACATTAACACAAACATACTTCATACAAACACATGCTTACATTCAAACACACAAAACAGTGCTAAATACAACCCGGCAAGCATGGGAAATTGGTAGAGCCCCACCTGTCAAAGCATTGTTAGAGTTGCACGACAGATGGGGTTCTACCTTTAGTCCAATCTTGCAATTGGGTGTCCCAATAAAATTCATTCTATTTAATGCCGCCACTGCATTGGGATGGATGCCGTGATTGCATACCAGGGAGTGAGGGGCGACGGCGGCAGGGCCCAGGGGGCCCAAGCAAGCGGGTCCAGTCCCTGCACACACACACTGCATACACTGACACAACACACACACTGCATACACTGACACAACACACACACTGCATACACTGACACAACACACACTCTGCATACACTAACACAACACACACTGCATACACTAATACAACACACTCTGCATACACTGACACAAGACACACTCTGCATACACTGACACAAGACACACTCTGCATACACTGACACAAGACACACTCTGCAAACACTGACACAACACACACTCTGCAAACACTGACACAACACACACTGCATACACAAATACAACACACACACACTGCATACACTAACACACACACACTGCATACACTAACACACACACACTGCATACACTAATACAATACACACACTGCATTCACTAATACAACATGCACTCTGCATACACTACACACTAACACACTCACTGCATCCACTATACTGACACACACTCTGCATTCACTACACTAACACACACTCTGCATCCGCTACACACTAACACACTCTCTGCATTCACTACACATTAACACTCTGCATTCACTACACTAACACACACTCTGCATCCGCTACACATTAACACACACTCTGCATCCGCTACACATTAACACACACTCTGCATTCAATACAAATTTACACACACTACATTCATTACACTGACACACTCTGCATTCACTACACCCTAACACACACTCTGCATTTATTACACCCTAACACACACTCTGCATTTATTACACACTAACACACACTCTGCATTCACTAAACTATGCACACACTATGGATTCACTATACTGACACACACTCTGCATTCACTACACTAACATACACTCTGCATTAACTGTACACACAGCATCCACTACACAAACATCCTGTATTCACAGTACACACACTACATCCACCATAAATTGAAACACTCTGCATTCACTATACACAGACACTGTGTCTAATACACACACTACATCCACTACAGACACTGCATCCACTAAACACATTTCATATAGTACATACAAACACTACATCCACTACACAAACACACACTACATCCACTACTCAACACACACTCTATGTTCACTATACACACTGCATCCGCTACACAAACACAAACTCTGCATTCACTGCACAAACAGTATCTAATACACACAAACACTACATCCATTACACACATTCTAATTTACTTCCACCATACACACCACATTCAGTCCTGCATCATTGGCAGCGAACTAGGTAGGGCGTGGGCGGGCCCGGGAGGGGGGGGGGGGGCCCAGACCTTGTGCTTTGTCAGGGGCCCCAAAATTTCTGATGGCAGCCCTGACTGCAACTGAAATAAAGGGACAGTAATCATAGCTGGCTTGCTGGCTAAACATAATAGGAAATTAAGTTCTGCAACAACGTAGTTTGCCTTGTGGCCTGATCCCCATGTGTTGGTTATCCTTCTCCCCACCCAAGAGGTGCATCTGGGAGGTATGAGATCAGGATGTGTGGGTGTGCCTGAGGAGGAGCGTAGTCATAAATGACGCAACTTACTACACAGGTGTCACCATTAATGATTGAAGACCTCAACCTGCAGCGCACCTGAAGCACTCTTAGCAAAGTCCTAGTACCTGTGCACAGCTTAAGTGCGTCTAATGATGCACTCGTGCTGTGCTGCCCCGAGGAATCATTCCCTGATGTCCCAACCTGGGAACTAAATCATAAAGGTGGGACAGGACCCCAAAATCAGGACTGTCCTACCAAAACCGGGATAATTGGCGGGCCTGCAGATACAGCTAGAGTGACAACAAATCATGAAGCTAATGTCGGCCTCTCTGCTGAAACTATGACATATTATCCCTTGAACTCCAGACTGTGTTTGTATTAGGCATGTGCATGAGGAAAATATTCGACTTGGATCGGCATTCCGAAATTCAGGACTTCATCAATTCGGGACTTTGGCAATTTGGCATTTCGACACTTTGGAACTTCGGCACTTCGGAGGTTCGGCAACTTCGGAACTTCGGCACTTCGGAAACGTCGGAACTTCGGCACCTCGGAAACTTCGGAACTTCGGCATTTCGGGACTTTTGTTGCAGCCGCTTGGTAGATAACTCCCTAATTCCCACGGTATTAGGGAGTTATCTACCAAAAAGCTGGAAGACCTAAATTGGTCTTTCAGCCAAATTTACTAATACTAAGTAAAAATTACTTAGTATTAGTAAATTGTGCCCCTACTCGCAATACCTGAGCGGCGGTGGGGGCCCTAAATAAAAATTGGGGTGGAACTAATGTCCTCCCCCATGGCCCCCACCCCTGAGCGGTGGTTGGGGGCCCTTAACAAGAATAAGGGGGGGGACACCTAATGTCCTCCCCCCTGCCCCCCACCCCTGAGCAATGGGTGGGGGCCCTAAATGCAAATGGGGGAACCTAATGTCCTCCCCCTGGCCCCCACACCTGAGCGATGGGTGGGGGCCCTAAACAAGAATAAGGGGGGGACCTAATGTCCTCTCCCCTGGCCCCCACCCCTGAGCGGTGGGTGGGGGCCTAAGCAAGAATAAGGGGGGGACCTATTGTCCTCCCCCCTGGCCCGCACCCCTAAGCGGTGGGTGGGGGCCCGAAATACAAATTGGGGGTGGGACCTAATGTCCTCCCCCCTGGCCCCCACCCCTGAGCGGTGGGTGGGGGCCCTAAATAAAAATGGGGGGGACCTATTGTCCTCCCCCCTGGCCCCCACCCCGGAGCAGTGGGTGGGGGCCCTAAACAAGAATAAGGTGGGGGGACCTAATGTCCTCCCCCCTGGCCCCCACCCCTGAGCGGTGGGTGGGGGCCCTAAATGAAAATTTAACCCCCCCTCCCCCCCAGGTGACTAGGGGTCCCCAAACCCCTAGTCACCCCCTCCCACCAAAAAATAAACCCCTACCTACCCCCCTCACCATAAAAATAATGAGGGGGGACCATTTAACTAAGTACCTTTAAAAATAAAAATAGACTTACCATTCAATGTTTTCTTTCTTCTAAAATCTTCTTTTTTCAGCCCCCAAAAAGTCCAAATAAATATCCATAATAACCGACGCAGCAATAAAAAAAAAAAAAAGCGCAAAAAAAAATAATCCATCTTCACCCTTCGAGGGCTCCGCGCAGACTGAGCTCTGCAGGGCGGGGGAAGGCTTATAAAGCCTTGCCCCACCCTGCAATTAGGCTCAGGACACTCTGATTGGTGGGATTAAGCCATCCAGTCAGAGTGCTCTGACAGGTAAATGAAGAGACTGACAGGTAAGTCTCTACATTTACCTGTCACAGCACTCTGATTGGTTGGTTTGAAATCCACCAATCAGAGTGCTCTGTGTCATTTTACACAGCGTGGGAAAGTTATTTGGAATTTTCCCACGCTGTGTAATTTGACTCATAACTCTCTGATTGGTTACTTAATCCACCAATCAGAGTGTGATGAGTCAAATTACACAGCGGTATATCGAGTAGGGGCATGATTTACTAATACTAAGTAATCTTTACTTAGTATTAGTAAATTTGGCTGAAAGACCAATTTAGGTCTTTCAGCCTTTTAGTAGATAGCTCCCTAATACCGTGGGAATTAGGGTGTTATCTACTGACACTCCTGTCATTACACTGACTGGCCAAGAAACTTACATTTTATATGAATGTGTGTTACTTGATTGTTGTAAGTGTTGCAAATGCTTACAGCTGAATCCTGGCTATGTTTGTATACTTTTTATTTGAAATTGTATACAGTGTAACATTCTTCTTCTTTTACTGGGTAAGTATATTAGTACTTAGGCAATACTGTGCTTCGGAACTTCGGCACTTTGACACCTCGGAACTTCGGCACTTCAGCAATTCGGCACTTCGGCACTTCAGCAATTCGGCACTTCGGCACTACTACACTTTGGAAATTCGGTAAATTCGGCACTTCGGGACTTCAGCAATTCGGCACTTTGGCACTTCAACTATTCAGACATTCGGAAGCACCCGAATATCCGAATTACCTGAAATTCAGCTGAATTTTAATTCTGACCGAAACTAATTGCACATGTCTAGTTTGTATAGTTGATCTGAGAGAATTTAAAATTGTATTAAATAGAACATAAACTCATCATGTAGGGCTGATGGGAATTTTGCTGGCATGGTCCCACTGCAATGTCTCCTGACAGGTTAAGTTCGAGTTATATTCTAATATAAAACCTAGATTTAATATTTATTTAGATGTAATTAAGAGATTAATTGCTGCTGTACTAAGAAACTCTCGGTTTGATATGAAATCAGTACAGAGATTCTCTACACAATACAGTACACTGTATGACATCATAATGCCAACAATTATTCAATCATATGAAACTATGGGTTGTCATGGCAACATCAATGTGCTCAACACAACTTTAGCTGTCTTGTTTACAGCTGGGGTCAACAGCTACAGGAGTCCACTTTAAAACCACGCTGGATGAAATGTCTGAAGCCACCAACCAGAGAAAGCCAAATGGAGCCTGGAGGAGCTATTTTAAAAATGGGCTAATATGCAAGAGAGATTGACTACTCAGGAAGCAGGGAAGAAAGGTAAGGAAAGTGTATTGTGGGTATTCCCCACTGTTTTAATTAATAAAACAATGCAGACTTTCCTTACTGCTTATCATTTGGGAAATATATACATATATTTATCTATTTGTGTGTCTAAAATATGTATATAGTGTGTACATCTATATAGTGCATATATGTTGGACATGTTATAAATATTTATTTATACTTTATTGTAAATATATAAAATCTATTTTATATGCATGTATAGATTTTTTTATGGTGCATAGAGTATTTAATTTGTGTAAATGTAAATGTAAAGTGTATATTTTTGATATAACATTTATAGTGTAGATTTTATACTAAATGTGTGCACAATGTATGTGTATGTATATAGTGTAGATTTTTATATCACATAAATAGAGTATATAGCATGCAATATACATATAATTATACAGTGTATTTAGCTTATTTATGTATATAGTGGATTTGAACATTGAACCTGCTACATTGAAGCAAAAATCATATTTCAGTCTAAACCAATGAGCCATGTATTGTATTTATAAATCTATGTATTGTGTTTGTACATGAATAGTATATGTATACAACGTTTTTACTGTGAATATTTCTACACTCAATTAAATATATAAATAATGTAGAGTTTCTGTATGTACTAAATGTATATATTTATCTATGACATGTCTATATTGTATAGATACATCAGTATATAAATATATAATGTGTACACAAAAAGTTAAAAGTTTATTATAGACAGTATAAATTGTATATGTATGTAATCTTTATAGGGTGCACGTGTAGTTATTATTTTTTGCGTATACTGAAGTTATTTTTACAGTGTAATTACATTATTTATGAATAGATAGTGTGTATAGTTATTCAATACATCTATGCATATGTGTGTGTGTGCATATATATATATATATATAGTTTACATATAGAGTATATTTATATATTTTTATATGTATACATAATGTATAGAATGTATATTTATATGTTGTAAATATGTACCGTATTTATCGGCGTATAACACGCACTTTTTCTCCCTGAAAATAGGGAGAAAATCATGGGTGCGTGTTATACGCCGATATCCTACATTTACTTACCTGTCTTGAAGCGTGGGCCGGCTTCACAGCGCGCACCGCGGAACTGGAACTTAAATTTCAGGTTCCGGTTTCCAGGGGGACTGAAAGGAAGTGTGCACACTATTGTGTGCACACTTCCTTTCAGTCCCGCCGGTACTGGAACTTAAATTTCAGGTTCCGGTTTCCGGCGGGACTGAAAGGAAGTGTGCACACTTCCTTTCAGTCCCGCCGGAAACCGGAACCTGAAATTTAAGTTCCAGTTCCGCGGTGCGCGCTGTGAAGCCGGCCCACGCTTCAAGACAGGTAAGTAAATATGGGACAGAGGGAAAGTGCACTAGGGGACACTATGGGAGGGGGGACACACTATGGGGTTGGAGAATACTATGGGGGGGGGAGAATACTATGGGAGGGGGGAGAGAATATTATGGGGGGGAATACTATGGGAGGGGGGAGAGAATACTATGGGAGGGGGGAGAGAATACTATGGGAGGGGGGGAGATTACTATGGAAAGGGGGGGGAACACTATGGGATGAGGGGGGGGAATACTATGGGAGAGGTGGAAATTTCCTGGAATTTCCTTCTGGAAATGAGGTGCGTGTTATACGCCGGGGCGTGTTATACGCCGATAAATACGGTACTTCTTTGTTTATTGTATTTATAAATATATAGAGGGTAGTAGATAGGCGGCGCCAGTAATAAAGAGCAAAGTAGATACAAATAATAATAATATAGTCTAAGTGATTAAAAGTCCAGTAGTAGAGTTCAAGAATGTCTTTTGGGGGACTGTATATAGAAGCCAATGAAAATATAGAATATGGGATAACAACTCCGTAAATTGATGATGTTCTTACACTCCGGATGTGTAAATAAAAGAGACAACTAATGGTGCAGTATATTCAACAATCAGGTGTTATTCTGGTAAAAGTCTTACATGATCCTACTCACGTTTTATAGAGCTAATGGACTAGCTCTAGTATGAAGTGCGTACAGTGGTATAATCCCTACTTATAGGATACGTGAGGTGATGTCTTGTCTGAGGGAAGGTCATATGAAATAAAAAGAAACAGCAACAGAGTTCTCTATTTTAAAATCAGGAAAGCAGAAAATAAAATATAAAGTGGTTACTCACATTTACACGAGCAAGCGGACGGCTCAGTGTATAGGGCTTGAGTGGTATAATCCCCACCTAGGATTCTTTGGAGTAATGTCTCACTGGAACAGGATAAAACTCAGAAGCCAGGTAAAATAGGTAAAATAAAATAAGTATTTTTTTAACTCCTTCGCGACCGCGGATGTACCAGGTACGTCCAACAAAAAACGGTCGTTAACAACCTTGGACGTACCTGGTACGTCCGCGGCTATTTTGAGAGCTGGAAGTGATCGTGATCGCTTCCAGCCGCTCTTAGGGTATTACACGATGCCTCGATAACGAGGCATTGTAGAATACCCCCCTACACTGCCGTGGCCCAAGTGATCGCCCCTCTGGAGCGATCACTTCCGGGTTTGCCACACGTGGCGCCCGGCAGTGTAGGGAAGAGAATCTGAAGCCATCTGCTGGTTTCAGATTCTCTTACCCTTATTGAGTGCCTTGAGGAGTCGAGGCACTCAGTAAGGATTGTAAAAATTAAGATATATAAAAAAAAAAAATTAAAAAAATTTACCCATACCCTCCCTCCCCCTTCCCCATGTACTTACCGATCACCGCGTTCCCGCGCCGGCGATCGTTCTTCTTCTTTGGGGGGAAACTCTGGACTGAGCCCAGAGAGTCCCCCCTCTCCATTTTAGGACCCCCAGGGGCCATGTGATCGCTCTAAAAGAGCGGTCACATGGCCCCCATAGGTGTCAACAGTACTGCCAGCAGGGAGACTGCCTGAATTGACAGGCAGTCCCCCTACTGGTGGAAAAGTAAAAATAAAGTTAATAAAAGTTTTAAAAATGTGTGTATATATATATATATATATATATGCATATTATATCTATATATAATAAGTGTATATATATATATCTTATATATAACGTCATAACGTTATATATAACACACATATATATATATATATATATATATAACGTTATATTAATATAGCAATACACAGTACAATTACACATGTGTATATATATATAATTCTATATATTATGTATATATTATGACAAATAAATCATAATTAAAAATAAATAAACTGTAAAAAATATTTTTTTACAATTATGTATCTAAATATGTCCTTTTATTCTCAATGTATTTTTTTTTTTTTAAATTCTTTATTTATATCGTGCATGAGGGTGACAATTAGATGCGCAAAACCACAACGATTGCTGCGCACCGGTCATAAACATAAGATTACAAACATGTGGTGATATATGCTAGGCACATTTTTAGTTTTATAGATAAATAACTAGCAGCTACATTCTGATCCAGGCATGCGATATCATACACTAAAATAATAAAAAACGTATTAGCGGCATGCTCAGGTGGTGTGTGGGGAACTTGAGCATAGCTATGCCTACTTTGTGTGTACTCGCAGTGTTCCCTGATGAGTTAGCAGTATAGTGAACTAAGATAACATAAAAGAACAGAACATAATATAATTGAATACCAAGGCCCTACTAGGTGTATTCATATAAGGGAGTATCCACTCCAGGTGGTATGCGTTACCGGCGTGCATTGCCGTTGTAGTGCCACTCGTGGTTTACTTGGAGGGCAATGGATGCTTATAGATGGTAAGGTTTATTACACCCGGCTATGTCTGAGTTAGGTTCGAGGAGTGTGTTAGGCTATTGTCGGGTGGGGGGGGAGCAATGCGGTCGATAGACCTTCTTGCTGGAGGAGTGTGGGTAGTAACAAATAACTTTAGTAGTAGAATAACTTTATCGTGGCTATGTATTTTGAGATTTTATATATATATATATATATGTATATATATATATATATATTTGTGTGAGGGGCAAATAGCCGTATATGGAGTAAGGATCCAGCATAAGCGTAGGATAGTATAAAGGGAGCAAGTCGGTTGTGGTGTGCCGAGACCGACGATACGGTAGGCCTGTAAATAAAGAGGGCAAAATGAATAATCAAAGATTTAATACAGTCAACATATATATACAAATTAACCAGACATTTCCTTAAATGCATTACAGTATTTAATTCCTGGAAGGATTTTGAAGGTAGGAATCTAGGACCGAAAGTGGACACCATTTGTTGTGGGTAGGATACTATGTTATCTCTACTTTTGCTGCGTGTTGACTCGTTTCCTCGGTGATCTGAGGAAGCCGAATATGAGGCGAAACGCGTCATCACGCACGTCCCGTGGTTACGTCACGTAAGCCCCGCCTCCAGGAAGTGTCTGCGGTAGTGTGTTTGCCGGCAACCAAACCGAACATTTTGTCCAGAGGAGGATTAAGGGAGCTAAGTGGCACCGTTTTTATACTGTGGAATCTTGCAGATATTAAAAGTTATTTTTCGTTTACAAGCTGCTGCCGTCCTGTGTATCGTTCATATACAAAGCGGATACAGTTAGAGCAGGCTTATCTGCTCCACACTTGTGAGTGAACCCAGAGAGAGTTTGTCTCCATATGCTATATTTACCTTACTGTATTACGCTATGTACTTTTCTTTTTATTTTCATGTATATGCACAAATAATTTGAAGCAACCAATTCGAGGTTACATACAGCTTGGTATTGTATCCACTTCAATTTTTCAATTTTGAGTTGCACTTAAGCACTGTGATATCAGTGATATCAGCACATTAGCACTTTTGTGTATGTTCACGTGTGTATTAAGTTAATACTACACTCACAACACTAAGATTGTGAATTACTATTGCACAAATATTTTATATTGGTTTTTAAAGAGATATTGCACAATTTTTTGTCTTAAAGGCACAGCGCACCCTTTTTTCCTACATTGTCGTTTCGGAATGTGGTAGAGCCAATAGGTAATGATATATGTGTTTACGTACGTGGGATCGTTGAAGACAATGATCTGTCTGAGTGGTGGTGATGGTAGTGGATTCTCTGGCCTGAGAAAGGCATAGAAGGCAATGTGCATGGCTCGTAATGGCCGACTTGGTAGTATAATTGAATGGCTGTAGATCTAATAGGTCCAATATGGATGGAAAAATTGGATGGCTTTTGGTAATCTCTGAGAGGAACGTGGGGGAATGGATTCCTGAAAACCTCTGAGTATATTCTTGTCTGGTATGATAGCATGAAGTTATGGTAGTTTTGGCCATAGGTTATCCTGTGTAGTTGAATGCCTGTAAAATATATAATTAATGGTGTGTGAGATAGCTTAAGTTTAAGGTGGCAAAAAGAAGCAAAACCTAGGAGAAATGTTATGACACAGGTTGAGCTATGTCGTGTTCCAATGAGATTCTTTAAGCCAGGTGAAAAGCTGTGTTATGCGGTCTACAAGTATGGGACGAAAGTGCTAGGTGGGATTGTGCATGCTATGCTGCATGAGTATGTCTAATCCTTGATTTTGTCTCTGGAATGAAAGAGTGGCCGTGACTGTATGGGCGGCTGTAGGAAGCGTATGATGAACATGCCTGGAATATAAATGAGACAATTGTCGGCAGGGATGTATACCCCCGCCTGGTACATGAAAGTAAAAGAAATGTGATAAGTGGCCAACCAAGTGAGTTCCCCAGAAATATCATGACCTTATGGATGATGAGTGGCGTTTGTTGATGATATGACATGTGCTTAGTTGTCTGAGTAACAACGGATTGATGACCCTGACCATGATTTACCCCATGCCACAGCAGCTGCAACAATGGGGTAGATCCCCCAAAGGGGCTGAGGTGGTGGAAACATTTCCAAACCTGGATGCCATGGCCAACAGCTCCAAAGCAATCGTTCCCGGTAGATCGCTGCCAAACCCGTGGTAGACACCGCGTCTGACCATCTGGTTGGAGAAGTGTCATAGAATCCTGGAAGGAACATGCTTTTACCATGCCAAGTGGTTAAGAAATTCCCCCCCATGTGCAGGTCTGCTGTTGCTGGGGTGTCTAGGGACATCCTCTGATCATCATGTTGGAAGTTTGGAAAAAAGGGGAAAGTACTCTGGATGTGAAAGCGTGGTCTTGTGGTATGATTAGCATGGCAAAATTAAGGAACCTGGTAGGGATTGTAGTTCCTTGCAGTTGTAAGTACTAAGCAGGAGGTAGTGATTGATGTAGTTGAGAATGTTCCCTATTTGTCTTGTGGTAACTTGTGTGTATGAATGCCGACTCAAGTCGTATGCCCAGTAATGTGATAATAGTGTCTGGGCCTTCTGTTTCTTATGGGGTACTGGGACGCCCAAGTGATCAACCAGACTAAGCTGCCATGAGGCTTCTAGTAAAAATATGTTATCTTTGATCAACAAGAAGTCTCCTAGATAGTGTATGACTGTAAGGCCTCTGGATATGTTATCATACCAAGCACAGAGTATCTGCGAATATCGATAGTAGGCTAATCTGTAGCCCGAAAGTTGAGCGGGGAAAGGATTGCCCATTTTATGCCATGTAAGTGCCAGTGTGTAGGGTAGATGGTAGCCGTTTACTGCGTTGATGATATTGGTCTTACTTAACCAAGCTTCAACCCATGCTTGAGTGATAGCTGTAAAGGTAGATCAATGGTGTTGTATAGTAAGGAAACTCCCAGGAGGGTATGAGGGAGTTGAGACGTGGGGTAGCGGAGGTGTGTGGTGCCAATAAGTCTATGTTTAAGGGAAGATTTCCTTGTGACAATACCAATGTGTTTGTGTTTAGTGCCATGCTGTAAATGGTGGAGATTGGAAAACCCAAGTAAAGACCCCTCTACAAATCTTGGCTATGAGTGTGTTTACAGCCAATGGTTCTGTTGTGCTGACTGTAAGTGAGGGCATGCTATATTCCTTGAAGGTGTATTTATGATACCTGTATGGGAGCCATTTGAAGCTCCAGAGCTTTAGTAAATCTACTACAAGTCTGGAAGGGTGATGAGTCAGTAGTGTTGAAAATGCATTGGTGTGTACAGATGGTGAGTAGGTTATTTGTAAGTTGTATTGGGACACATGGTTTGTCATGTGCCTTGAACCATTTGAACATATATGCAACAGTCTATATGCAATGCAACTACTCATATCAATTGTCTCTGGTAGTTTAGAGGTGCTGGTACCTTTAGCCTGAGAGTGCTCGTCCATTTGTTTGGGACAAAATCCCTTCTGTATGGGTACCTGCACAAATAAACATCTCTACATATTCCAAATGCCATGTTGGTCTCTCGGTGACAGTAACCAGAAAATAGGAAGGAGAGTGACAGGTGAGGCCCTCTATATGATACAATGCGAGGCGGCTAGCTCACCGGTGGCTCGAGGGGTGTATGCCTCCGAGTGTGAGGCGGGGTGTTGGCCCTGAGGGACCACTAACCGAAGCATAATGCAGAGAAAAAAGGGGGTAATACCTATTTGGCCCTAGAACCCTAATTGCCAGTACGCTATTACTATTCCAGGGAAGGTAAGAGATGGATAACTACATGAGCAGGTGTATGTACCTGGTAGTATGGTATTGAACCTGACAATCCGTATAGGTTTTTTAGTAGTAACTGTAACCTGAATGGATAAAACCGTATGGCATAAGGAAATATGGCATAGACCAAGCTTATCTTAATACGTACAGTATATGTGAAAAGTAAAGTGCCGTGATGTGTAAATATTAAACATTGTAGCCATACTGGTTAAATACATATCAATCTTAACCCATTAAGTGCCGTATGTACAAGTGAAAAAGTGGTCTGTCCCCACCTTGTATGTTGTATGTCACCTTGCTAGGGGAAAGTCTGTTGTGTGAGCAGCGTGCTGTGAAAAATGTATGTGAACTATATTACCAGTTACGTATATACAGATGCGTCTGCTACAGTGTAATAATATATGTATGTATTTATACCAGATGTTGATATACTACTTGCTATGTGTATGTTGTATGTTGAATGGTAGGGGTCAGTGAACATGGTGTTGCAAAATGCAAGTGCACTGGAGATCTGCCGAGTGCCCTATAGGTGGCAGTGTAGTTGGATACTGGTTGGTATGTGAAATGTTGTTTGTCTGTTGACCTATAGGGGTCAGTGTTTTAGTGTTTGTAAAACCCCATGAAAATTGTCAATTTACTTGACAGACCTGTAGGTGGCAGTGTTGATAGAACCACTGTTGGTCTTGATGTGAAATGTAAATTATTGTGAATTAAACCTGAAGTTGAGCCCATGCTGGAGTTTAATTTATGGTTTATGGTTATGTTTAAAACAATCTTATGTGTAATTTATATTGGCTGGTAATTGTATATGACATGTGAAGACAGTTTTGCTGTTGACCAGTAGGGGTCAGAAATGCTGATTGTATGGTAAAAATACCCTTTGACCCCTTAAAGACCAAACTTCTGGAATAAAAGGGAATCATGACATGTCACACATGTCATGTGTCCTTAAGGGGTTAATCCAAACCCGTTTGACAATATACAATATGTGAACATAATAGCTTAATAACATTCATTGTAACAAACCGAAGTTCTGTTCGTGGGTTGTAAACGCACGAAACGTGTGTGTAGTACAATAGTAAATGTATGAACTAGTTCCCGTTTGGTAGAAAATTGCCCAAACCGTGAGCCTGGTATGTCAGGGAAACAAAACGAAACGAGCAGTGAGATTTGAAATGCACGCACAGAATTGCCTAGTATGTTTAGGCAATTGAAACAGAATGTGTTCCTGTTCGGGAGTATGCTAATGCTCGAAATGAGCCAGTTACAGATATAAATAAGTGAGTTTAAACAAATGATATGCATGAACATGCAATGGTTTTAGAACAGACTTAGACAAAATGCAGCCGTAAAGTGAGGACCTGACCCATGCATGGTGCCGTGGGACTGATGCCTGGAGTAACAGGTAGGTCGACGTACGGTTTGTGAGTCACTTGGACCCTATCCACGGTGATGGATTGAAGAAAGAACTTGGTAGGCCGGAAAAGCCTGTGGCTGGATTCCTGACACAGCTCAGCTTAGAAAACCTCATGGAGTAATCAGGTAAAATGGCGTCTGGATGACCCGGAAGTGGAAATCATTCTGATGCTGACCTCAAGCGATATGAGTCAGGTAAGGGGTGTCCCTTATATAGGGGAGTGAATTAATTTAAGCCCCTCCCACAAATACAGGCCAAACGGCCTTAATACATATTTAAATCAAAATACACTTAGAATTAAATTATATATATCTATGTATAATTTCCCCTTAACGACCCAGGACAAACTAGGTACGGCCAACAAAAAACAGTCGTTAAGGATGTCCACGACAGGACGTCCACAATAGGAGCCCTGGACCGACGATCTGCGTTGATCACGGTCGGGGAGGACTGCCAGAGACCCCAGCAGTCCCCCTACAGCAGCTCCGGCCACCCCGGCCCTCCATGGTCATGTGATCACCATGATCACATCACCGCAATAGGACTCTAGGAGCTGCCAGCAGGGGGACTGTCTGAGCTGTCAGGCAGTCCCCCAGGCTGCTAAAAAAATTATAAAATAAATAAATTATACTTATAGAGGTGGTTCTCATTTAGCGACCTACCTGTTTTACCACGGCTCGCACTTACGACCAGGCATTAGTGCAAGCTGTCATGGAGATTCCCTGCTCTGGTGCGTATGTATATGTTCGGGAAAACTTCCCCGAACATAGACAAATGACCCAGAGCAGGGAATCCCTCAAATCTATGTTGGGGAAATTTCCCCGAACATAGACGAACGCACGAGAGCAGTTAATCTCTCATATCTATGTTCTAGGAAATTTCTCCGAACATAGATTAGAGGGATTCCCTGCTCTGGTGCATACGTATATGTTCGTGGAAGTTTACACGAACATAGACAAATGCACCATAGCAGGGAATCCCTTAACTCATCACTTACCGACCAATTTGTTCTACAACCAGGTCATAGGAAGGGAGCCCGGTCGATAAGTGAGGAGTGTCTATATTATATATGTGTGTAATATATTATAAAATAATTAAATCATTTTATAATATATAATGCATCTATACGATTTCATTATAAGTGTACTTTGATATATATCTCAAAATACACTTATGATGAAACCATAGATGCATTATATATGTATAATATATTATAAAATTATTTAATTATAATATATCATAATTATATAGGAAATAAAAGTGTGTGTGTGTGTGTGTATATATATATATATATATATATATACCGTATTTATCGGCGTATAACATGCACTTTTTCTCCCTGAAAATAGGGAGAAAATCATGGGTGCGTGTTATACGCCGATATCCCACATTTACTTACCTGTCTTGAAGCGTGGGCCGGCTTCACAGCGCGCACCGCGGAACTGGAACTTAAATTTCAGGTTCCGGTTTCCGGCGGGACTGAAAGGAAGTGTGCACACTATTGTGTGCACACTTCCTTTCAGTCCCGCCGGAAACCGGAACCTGAAATTTAAGTTCCAGTTCCGCGGTGTGCGCTGTGAAGCCGGCCCACGCTTCAAGACAGGTAAGTAAATATGGGACAGAGGGAAAGTGCACTAGGGGACACTATGGGAGGGGGGGGGGGACACACTATGGGGGGTGGAGAATAGTATGGGAGGGGGGGAAGAATACTATGGAAAGGTGGGGGGACACTATGGGAGGGGGTGGAGAATACTATGGGGGGAGAGAATACTATGGGAGAGGGGGGGATTACTATGGAAAGGGGGGGGACACTATGGGATGAGGGGGGGGAATACTATGGGAGGGGTGGAAATTTCCTGGAATTTCCTTCTGGAAATGAGGTGCGTGTTATACGCCGGGGCGTGTTATACGCCGATAAATACGGTATATACACACACAGACACACGTATTATATGTGTGTGTGTGTATATATATATATATATTTGTGGGACTGGGCAAGCCCTATATTGACCCTGTAACTTTCCAAAACACCATAAAACCTGTATATGAGTGGTATTGTTATACTTGTGTAAAAAATGCAAAAAAACAAATACAACTGCTAACTTTGGCCAGTGTTTGTGCCTAAGTGGCTACTACAAAAGACTGGACATACCCCATTTTGAATACCCTGGGTTGTCTACTTTTACAAATGGTATGCCATGATGGTGTTAATTTTAATTCCTGGGCTGCTATATGGAAACTAAAAACGGAACTAAAAATCCATGCCTAAAGTACAATGTGAGAAAAAAATAACACAAAAAAAACGACTATCCAAAATTTTGACAAAGGCTGGTGGTAGAATTAGGGCATAAGGTCTTTTAGTCCCCAGAGAACCCGACACACCTATACATGGGTGGTATCGCTGTGCTCAGAAGATGTTGCTGAACACATTTTGGGATGTTCTTCTGCAGTAACACCTAATAGGTGCTGATAATCCATGCCTAAAGTAGAATGTGTGTGAAAAATAACACAAAAAAATGACTACCCAAACGTTTGACAGAGACTGGTGGTAGAATTAGTGCATGGAAAGTGGTAAAATACACCCCCTTTTGAAATACCATAGGGTGTCTACTTTTGAAAAATATATGGTTTGATAGGGGTAAATTATGTTGTCTGGCTTCAAAAATGTCCCAAATGGGACATGGGTGCATGATGATTTACTGTAAAAATTCCAAGTTGGAAAACTGGAATGCGCACCCTCCAAATAAGGTCTTTTAGCCCCCAGAGAACCAGACTCACCTATACATGGGTGGTATCCCTGTACTCAGGAGATGATGCTGAACACATATTGGGGTGTTCTTTGGCAGTAACCCTTAAAGTTCTCAGTACATATATTCTTAAATTGCTATGTGTCTCAAAAAAAATCACCAACTATTATTTATTTTTTTAATTTGGCATAGATTGGTGGTAAAATGGCTGCATGAAAATATTCAAAATACCCCAGGTTTAATACCTTAGGTTGTCTTCTTTTAAAAAATATATATATACATGTAAAGGGTTATTCGGGGATATCAGATATGACAGATATCAGTGTTAGAATGTAACTTAATTTTGAAAATAATTGGTTTGGAAATAGCAAAGTGCTACTTGTGCTTATAGCTCTATAACTTTCCAATAAAGGCTAAGAACATGCTAACATTAGGCATTTCTAAACTCAGGACAAAATTTGGAAACTATTTAGCATGGGTGTTTTTTAGCTGTTGTAGATGCGTAACAGATTTTGTGGGTCAAAGTTCGGAAAAGTGTGGTTTTTTTCCAATTTTTTCATCATATTTTATAATTCTTTTTATAGTAAATTATATGATATGATGAAAATAATGGTATCTTTAGAAAGACCATTTAATGGCGAGAAAATGGCGAGAAAAACAGTATATAATATGTGTGGGTACAGTAAATGAGTAAGAGGAAAATTACAGCTAAACACAAACACCACAGAAATGTAAAAAGAGCCTTGGTCCCAGCGGCAAGAATTTTGAAAAACAGCCTGGTCACTAAGGGGTTAAAGTAAAATGCATATAATACAGTTTAAAATGTCCACAACGCGTTTCGCCAGCAGGCTTTTTAAAAGTGGAAATGCAGAGAACATAACCTGGCAGGTCTGGGTGGATAAAAGGAGTGAAACAGCTGGTGTGTTTTAAAAATGCCGCCAAAGTGACATCATAATTGCTTAATTGATGATTGAAAATGAAGTTAAAAATTAATTTATAGCTGTATCGCAAGAAACAGTAAAATGTATACAGAACAGATAAATATGTGGTAGTGAAAAACGAGGGTGCCAAAGGAAGTAAGATTAGACAGGTGGCCATACTTTTTAAATTTTTTGGAGCATCATGGGGTTGAAGTATGGCCGGCGATATCGTCATTAAGACGAAATAGGTGGGCATGGACGCTTAGATGGGGCGTCATAAGAGGGAGGGAGTGAGTGATAGGTGGAGGGGGAATGGGTCACGTGATCGGCGGCCATATTAACCGGGCATTATGGGGGTTGTAGTAAGGCTGTCTTCATAGTGGCAAGGGGAGTGTATTAGGTGTTACTTAATGGCATGACCAACCAATGGTGGATGAGAATAATATCAGATGGGAGGGCATGTTGCAATAGTGTGAACTAAGATTATGAATAACCGTGGGATACGGGGGTGTGGCTTAGTGACGCGAGTCACTTAGGAAGAAGAGGGGGGAGGGGAGAAAAGTAAAATAAATATATATAAAAAGCTTATTAATAGATGCTAACTGATAGAATAGGAGTTTTTTGAACCCTATATTCAAATAGAGCAAGAAAACAATGCCTAAAACAATTAAATGCAATGACATAAGTAAATAGTGAGAGGCATAACAAATTGGAATAAATATAAAGGTAGAATCTTAAGATAAAAACAAAGGTGATATAAAATGAAAGACATATGGTCCAATTATTATGAAAAAAAGATTAAGATCATTAAAGAAAATTAAAAAGATCAAAATCGACATTAAGACCATCTAGTTCTAGAATTTTTAAAAGGAATACCAAGTTCATTTCATTTTCCCTAAAAATTTTTTTTAAATCAACACATCTCCATGGGTTTTTACATTTTTTTAATACCAATGCATTTTAAGTATTGGAGACCACATGGACACTCTAGAAGGTATATGACTTTTTTTGTATTGCAATTTATGAAATCCTTAATAGAATAAGTAGTATTGGTATTGTTAGAAGTGAAGTGTCTGGTTTTGGATTTGATTTTTGGATCTGTTTTTCTACATACTATATATTTGTTGCAAATATAAATACTTCCCTCTCTTCAATATTACAGCCAAAACAATGAAACTGAAACAGAAACAGAGGGAGATACAATAGTGTAAAACTGATAAAATGGAGATAGGTCACTGTGTCTTTAAATAGCACACTCACAAAAGTAGAGCCATAAGATAACCTGGCTCTGGTCTGGATAACAATAGGATCCTTAAGGGAGATCCAAATCCCACTCCAGCAGATGAGAAGGATAAAACAGGAACAATAGGTGCTTCTAAAAAATTAATTTATTCCAGAAATAAAAGAACAGCATAAAACAAAGTCCATATAGTCACCAAAGTCACCAAGACGCGTTTCGCCTAAAAGGCTTCCTCAGTTGGTGAATACTTGATGTGTGCAGTCTCTTTCCTCTTTAATATGTTTGATTTTGGCGCCTTTTTCGTCCGTGGAACGCACAAATTCGTCAGTGGAACGCATCACTTCCGGGTCGGTGTTCGCTTCTTGTATTGTCCGATCACGTGATCGGGCTGTTTTGATGCTTCCTGTATTGTCCGGTCACGTGATTAAGCTCTTAAATGCTTGTGGAACGCACATGCGTTCCACTCCTCCCCACATCCGCCTCATACTCCAGGAAACAAGCGGACATGGCGGCCGTGGAACGCACCTGCGTTCCACCCACGAAAATTTAAAGGGGAACTTCCCTTAAAACAAAATGACATGAATTATAGAGACTGACTGCAAAAAACATAATAAAAATATATTAAACTTTCATATTTAGAAATTTTTTTTACAAAGAGATCAATAAGAGCAGTATCACAATATGAATAAGTAACAAGAAAAGTGTATGTGATAAAAATTGGAGTAAAAAAGGATAATATATAAATAAAGTGCCAATGTGCAATATTAATATATTAAGAGACTTTAAGATAATAGAAAATTCATATGTACCACAAGCATATATGAAAAAAAGACGCTATATACAAAGAATTACACACATATGTTTAACACATTACAAATGATGTCACAAAAAATGGCATAATTCAAAGTCTTGATTTAGACCGTTTGGAATAAGTGTATTAAAATTATATATGCATCGCATTTCTTCTTCACCAATTCTTTTGCTGAAATCTCCTCCCCTCCAATTTTTTGAAACTAATTTAATAGCGCAAAACATTAAACCTTTTGGGTTACTATTGTGACATCTTTTATAGTGTTGTGAGACGCTATGTGTCTCTAAACCTTTTTTAATATTACGTATGTGTTCGGCAATTCTAATATGTAGGCACCTGATTGTTCGCCCCACATACATAAGATTGCAAGGACACTTAAGGATATAAATCACATTCTTCGAAAAACAGGTTAACTGATCTTTTATGATGAATTATTTTTGATCTTTATATATAAATGAAGTTATGTGTCTTTTTGTATTATCCGTTTCCCTACAGGCAAGGCAGGAACCACACCCATAAAACCCTTTATTTTTATTTAAAAAGTGTGTTGGGGGTTGTACTCTAAAACTACTTTTCACTAGGAACTGTTTTAGATTCCTACATCCACGATAAACCATTTTTGGTCGATTGGGTAGGATTTGGCATAATACTGGATCTTCTTTTAAAATAGGCCAATACTTAGTGACAATTTTATTTATTTTGTGATTATTGCCACTATAATTACATATAAAAGGCATGTTAAGTGCATGTTTATCACTAATCTTCTTATATGGTTTTTTATAGCGTATAAGGTCTTTTCTATCAATTTTTTTAACTTCCTCAATGCAGTTCTGTAAAGTTCTGGTCTCATAGCCTTTATCTAGAAATTGTTCTTTAATTTTTGCTACTTGAGAGATGTAATCGGTCTCTTGTGTACAGCTTCTACGTACTCTATAGCATGGAGAGAAGAATATTTGCTAGTCACCTGCGATGTTAGCTCTCTATACAGCATAATACCTCATAATATAGGTATACAAGCAGTGCAATATTTTCTAGAGAAATCTAGTTTTAAACCAGAGCAAATAGATTTTATACTCGAAGGAATTTTACTGATTTTAGAAAATAATTTTTTTTGGTTTAAAGACTCCTTTTTTATGCAAATTACCGGTACAGCTATGGGCACCAAATTCGCTCCCAGTTATGCCAACCTTTTTATGGCATACTGGGAGGATAAAATAGTATTTCCACATCTTGCTGCTACGAATTTGGTGTCCTATCATCGATACATCGATGATATATTTTTAATTTGGAAAGGAGGAGAGGAAAGTCTTAATTTATTTTTAAATGAATTGAATGTCAACAATTGGGGGATTATTTTAACTTCCACATATAGCACTAATCATATTAATTTTCTGGACTTGGAGGTTTTTATTTCAAATTCTACTATCAACACCAAGAATCACTTCAAAGATGTTGATGCGAATAGCTATATTGAAATGAACAGCTGCCATTATCCACCATGGCTTAAGAATGTCCCAAAAAGTCAGTTTCTACGAGTACGTAGAAACTGTACACAAGAGACCGATTACATCTCTCAAGTAGCAAAAATTAAAGAACAATTTCTAGATAAAGGCTATGAGACCAGAACTTTACAGAACTGCATTGAGGAAGTTAAAAAAATTGATAGAAAAGACCTTATACGCTATAAAAAACCATATAAGAAGATTAGTGATAAACATGCACTTAACATGCCTTTTATATGTAATTATAGTGGCAATAATCACAAAATAAATAAAATTGTCACTAAGTATTGGCCTATTTTAAAAGAAGATCCAGTATTATGCCAAATCCTACCCAATCGACCAAAAATGGTTTATCGTGGATGTAGGAATCTAAAACAGTTCCTAGTGAAAAGTAGTTTTAGAGTACAACCCCCAACACACTTTTTAAATAAAAATAAAGGGTTTTATGGGTGTGGTTCCTGCCTTGCCTGTAGGGAAACGGATAATACAAAAAGACACATAACTTCATTTATATATAAAGATCAAAAAGAATTCATCATAAAAGATCAGTTAACCTGTTTTTCGAAGAATGTGATTTATATCCTTAAGTGTCCTTGCAATCTTATGTATGTGGGGCGAACAATCAGGTGCCTACATATTAGAATTGCCGAACACATACGTAATATTAAAAAAGGTTTAGAGACACATAGCGTCTCACAACACTATAAAAGATGTCACAATAGTAACCCAAAAGGTTTAATGTTTTGCGCTATTAAATTAGTTTCAAAAAATTGGAGGGGAGGAGATTTCAGCAAAAGAATTGGTGAAGAAGAAATGCGATGCATATATAATTTTAATACACTTATTCCAAACGGTCTAAATCAAGACTTTGAATTATGCCATTTTTTGTGACATCATTTGTAATGTGTTAAACATATGTGTGTAATTCTTTGTATATAGCGTCTTTTTTTCATATATGCTTGTGGTACATATGAATTTTCTATTATCTAAAAGTCTCTTAATATATTAATATTGCACATTGGCACTTTATTTATATATTATCCTTTTTTACTCCAATTTTTATCACATACACTTTTCTTGTTACTTATTCATATTGTGATACTGCTCTTATTGATCTCTTTGTAAAAATTTTTTCTAAATATGAAAGTTTAATATATTTTTATTATGTTTTTTGCAGTCAGTCTCTATAATTCATGTCATTTTGTTTTAAGGGAAGTTCCCCTTTAAATTTTCGTGGGTGGAACGCAGGTGCGTTCCACGGCCGCCATGTCCGCTTGTTTCCTGGAGTATGAGGCGGATGTGGGGAGGAGTGGAACGCATGTGCGTTCCACAAGCATTTAAGAGCTTAATCACGTGACCGGACAATACAGGAAGCATCAAAACAGCCCGATCACGTGATCGGACAATACAAGAAGCGAACACCAACCCGGAAGTGATGCGTTCCACTGACGAATTTGTGCGTTCCACGGACGAAAAAGGCGCCAAAATCAAACATATTAAAGAGGAAAGAGACTGCACACATCAAGTATTCACCAACTGAGGAAGCCTTTTAGGCGAAACGCGTCTTGGTGACTTTGGTGACTATATGGACTTTGTTTTATGCTCTTCTTTTATTTCTGGAATAAATTAATTTTTTAGAAGCACCTATTGTTCCTGTTTTATCCTTCTCATCTGCTGGAGTGGGATTTGGATCTCCCTTAAGGATCCTATTGTTATCCAGACCAGAGCCAGGTTATCTTATGGCTCTACTTTTGTGAGTGTGCTATTTAAAGACACAGTGACCTATCTCCATTTTATCAGTTTTACACTATTGTATCTCCCTCTGTTTCTGTTTCAGTTTCATTGTTTTGGCTGTAATATTGAAGAGAGGGAAGTATTTATATTTGCTACTTACTGCTCCACCTATTTTTGTCGTATTATATTACTGTATTTGTGAAGGTGAAGGGGATACCTCACTGGTGTGTTGAGCAGCGTTCAATCTTTGGGACGTACTTGTTTGTGTGTATACTATATATTTGTTGCATTTATAAAAACATTTAGGTTGTGAGAGAAGTGATGGGATGTTAATAACAGGATTTTTAGTGTAGTTTTTTGTGAGGATGGTTCTTACATTTGGGGCTCCTCTAAATATTACACTGGGTTTGTCAGGGAGTAGTTTGCCAGTGTTTTGTAATAATTTTTCTTATAGTTTTGCTTTCTTCATTACATTTAAAAATGACTGGCATAGATGTCGTTGTTGTGTTTGTCTTTGTAAATTAAGAGATCTTTTCTGTTTTTTAGTTTCATTTTTTCAAAAAATTTTCTTTAAGGGTATTGGATTGATCTTCAAATTCTCTCATAAGGGAGCAGTTTCTGCGGTGTTGTAAAAATTTACTTTTGGGGATTCCATCAAGCCATGGCTGATGGTGGCAGCTAGATTTGAAAATAACTGTATTGGAACATATTTAAAAAAAAATGTTTTAGTATTTACAGTTCCGTTTTGTATAAAAATTTGGATGTATAAAAAGTTAATATTTTCCTTACTGTATTCTGAGGTTAAAATGATGCCGTTGTTATTAAGATTACGGTGATTTAAAAATAAGTTTAGTGCATCTTCAGAACCATTCCAGACAAAAAACAGGTCATCTATATATCTAAAATAGGTAACTACGTTTTCCTTCCAGGGGTGGTCGCCCCAGCCAAGGACTCCCAGTCATCCATAAAAGATTAGCATAACTGGGGGCAAACCTAGTTCCCATGGCTGTGCCTTGTTTCTGTATATAAAAGGTGTCTAAAATCTAAAAATAGTTGTTGGTTAAAATAATATTTATACCTTCTATAATACAATTAATTTGTTCATCTGGGATATTGTTGTCTTTTTTTAGTTTGTTGTACACCGCTGTGCATCCTTTGTCATGGGGAATAATGGTATATAAGGGTTGTACATCACAGGTGACTAGTAAGTAATTAGGATGCCAATTAAAATTATCTAAAAAACGTAAAAGGGTCATGGAGTCTTCTAGATAAGATCTCATGAGTTTAACGGATGGTTGTAGTAAAATATCGATATATTCTGATAAATTTGATAATGTAGCGTTAATACGAGATACAATGGCTCTACTTGGTGGGTTTTTTGTGCCTTGTGAATTTTAGGTAAGAAGTAAATAACTGGAATTTTTGGATGGGGAACATTAAGATATTTATATTCTCTTTTGTTTAGAATTGTAGTTTCTTGGCCCTTAACGAGGAATTGAGATAGTGTATTCTTGATAGTGAGGATGGGATCTGATGGGGTCATTTGATTGTCTTAATGCTTCATTGATATACATAACTTTTGAAAGTATAACTAAACCACCTCCCTTGTCGGCTGCTTTAATAGCAATGCTGTCGTCTTTTTGGAGTTCTATTAGTGCTTTTTGTTCTGGGTATGGGAGATTATGATATTTGTGTGTTTTATTTTTATGTTGTTTGTGTTTGATTTTGTCCAGATCTTGTAATACAAATTTTTCAAATACCGTTAGAGGGCCTGATTTAAAACTTGAAGGGTAAAATGTTGAATTCTTTTTTAGAGAGGTATTTACTACCTGGGGTTCATTATGGGTTGTGGGGTTTGTGCCTTCTAGGGAAGCGTTGGTGACAGTGTTGGATTTACTTGTAAAAAAAACTTTTTAGTGTGGCTTTCCTAACAAATTTGTTGACATCTAAAAGTGCTTGGAATGGGTTGAAAGGGTTCATTGGCACACATTTGAGGCCCTTACTTAAAACTGAGATTTGTGTGGAGGTTAAAATATATTGTGAAATATTGAAAATTCCATGTTCTTTTTCGTTAAGAGGAGTTAGTGTCTTTCTCTTTTGTATTCTTCTTCCACTTCTGTTTCCTCTATACTTAGACTCCTCTTTTTCGCTCTTGAAGTGTAGGGAGTTTGGATAGTTGGGTTTTTGAGGGTTCTGATCTCTAAAAAATGATCGTCAATATCAATTTCGGAGTCCATGGATAGTAACTGGTATCTGTTGGGGTGATTATAATTGGTGGGAGGAGATAGGTGGGTGGGACTGTAATTTTTGTAAGAGTATCTTTGTCTTTGGGGTCTAGGAGCAACATCAAGGGTACAAAGTCTTGATGGGGGTTCGTGATATGGAGCAGAGTGTGGGTAATTTTGGTAGTGGGGTGATTGGACATGTCTTTTGGTGGTGTTTGTGTTGTATTGTGGTAATTGCTAGGTGTTGGGTGGTATTTTCTATTGGAGTAGTTGTGCATTGGGTCTTGGTGAGAGTTGTGGGAATATCTATGTGAATGGGACCTGTTGGGGGGGTGATGGGGGAAAAGGAGAGGTTTGATGGGATGGTGAGGGTATTGACGAACAAAGTGTTTATCCTGTCTGTGTTGGTTTTGGTAGTTTGTGTTGGTTGTGTGATAGGTATTAGTATCTGAAGTGTATTTTTCGTTGTTAGTCAGGTGATATGTTCTAACTTGATTGTTGGAGTAGTCATGTTTATCCCTAATGTATTTCTTTACTTTGATGTGTTTAGTGTCCATCTCTACTTTTTCAATTTTGTTTTGTATAATAATGGAATTTTGTTTGAAAACTTGAGTCTCTGTGAATGGTAAGAGTTTATTGTGGAGGTCATTGATTTCTACATCTAGTAAGGATAGTTTTTTACTTTTTTTTTTTAGAATGAGAGTCACCATGAGGCCAAAAGTGCATATATCTAATTTTTTTTTCCATTCATTCATGAATTCTTCATCGTCTCTATCTATAAGAAAAATTATTACAAAACCCTGGCACATTTTAAAACATGCTGCTATGTTAAACAAACTACTCCCCGACAATCCCAGTGTAATATTTAGAGGAGCCCCCAATTTAAGAACCATCCTCACAAAAAACTACACTAAAAATCCTGTTGTTAACATCCCATCATTTCTCTCGCAACCTAAAGGTTTTTATAAATGCAACAAATGTATAGTATGTAGAACAACAGATCCAAAAATCAAATCCAAAACCAGACTCTTCACTTCTCACAATACTAACACCACTTATCCTATTAAATATTTCATAAATTGCAATACAAAAAAGTCATATACCTTCTAGAGTGCCGATGTGGTCTCCAAAACATGGATATGACATCCAGATGCCTAAAAATAAGACTAGCAGAACATTGCCGCAACATCAGCAAAGGATTTCTCAACCATTCTGTATCAAAATATTTTATTACGCACAACAAAAATGCAAAATACTTAAAATGCATTGGTATTAAAAAATGTAAAAACCCATGGAGATGTGGTGATTTTAAAAATGTTTAGGCAAAAATTAAATGAACTGGGTAGTCCTTTTAAAAACTCTAGAACTAGATGGTCTTAATGTCAATTTTGATCTTTTTAATTTTCTTTAATAATCTTAATCTTTTTTTCATAATAATTGGACCACATGTCTGTCATTTTATATTACCTATGTTTTTATCTTAAGATTCCACCTTTTTATTTATTCCAATTTGTTATGCCTCTCACTATTTACTTATGTTATTGCATTTAATTGTTTTAGGCATTGTTTTCTTGTTCTATTTAAATATAGGGTGCAAAAACTCCTATTCTATAACTTTGCTTCCATTAATAAAAACTTTTTATATATATTTATTTTCCTTTTCTCTCCTTCCCCCTCCCCTCCTTAAGTGACTCGCGTCACTAGGCCACGCCCCGTATCCCACGGTTATTCATAATCTTAGTTCACACTATTACAATATGCCCTCCCATCTGAGATTATTCTCATCACCATTGGTGGGTCATGCCATTAAGTAGGGCCTAATACACTCCCCTTGCCACTATGACGACAGCCATACTACAACCCCCATAATGCCCGGCTAATATGGCCGCCGATCACGTGACCCGTTCACCCTCCACCCTCCGAAAATGACTATCGCCGGCCATACTACAATCCCCGTAATGCAAAAAAAATTTAAAATGCCCGCTGATCACATGACTGCATACAGCTATAAATTAATTTTTTACTTAACAATTATGACGTCATTTTGGCGCCATTTTTAAAACGCACCAGCTGTTTCACTCCCTTTATACACCCACACCTGCCAGGTGACCCGTTCACCCTCCACCCTCCGAAAATGACTATCGCCGGCCATACTACAATCCCCGTAATGCAAAAAATTTAAAATGGCCGCCGATCACATGACTGCATACAGCTATAAATTAATTTTTTACTTAACAATTATGACGTCATTTTGGCGCCATTTTTAAAACGCACCAGCTATTTCACTCCCTTTATACACCCACACCTGCCAGGTTACGTTCTCTGCATTTCCACTTGAAAAAGCCTGCTGGCGAAACGCGTTGTGGACATTTTAAATTGTATTGTATTTTATTAAAGGTATTTTGGTCACTTCCTCACTGTGAGTTGCCATTTTACTTTTTTTTTATTTTCATTTACCTATTTTACCTGGTTTTTGAGTTTTATCCTGTTCCAGTGAGACATTACTCCAAAGAATCCTAGGTGGGGATTATACCACTCAAGCCTTATACACTGAGCAGTGCGCTTGCTCGTGTAAATGTGAGTAACCACTTTATATTTTATTTTCTGCTTTACTGATTTTTAATAGAGAACACTATTGCTGTTCCTTTTTATTTCATATGACCTTCTCTCAGACAAGACATCACTTCACGTATCCTATACGTGGGGATTATACCACTGTATGCGCTTCATACTAGAGTTAGTCTCTATACAACTAGCTCTATAGTTAGCTCTATACAACGTAAGTAGGATCATGTAAGACTTTTACCAGAATAACACCTGATTGTTGAATATATTGCACCATTAGTTGTCTCTTTTATTTACACATACGGAGTGTAAGAACTTACGGAGCTGTTATCCCATATTCTACATTTTCGTTGCTTCTACATACATTCCCAAGATGACATTCTTGAACTCTACTACTGGACTTTTAATCACTTAGACTATATTATTATTATTTTTAACTACTTTGCTCTTTATTACTGGCATCGCCTCTCTACTACCCTCTACCCTATTTCTTTGTCTACCTGTAAGGCCTTCTGAGGGAGCCTTACTACCATGGTGTGCAGCCCAATTATCCATTGTTTTATCTGTACCAATAACTTGAGCGCTGACCCATCTCTACTCTTTTTTTCCTTTGATACATGTGTCAATATATACCTGTTTAAACATATATAGAGTTTTCGAGTATGTATTTGTATATTGTATATGTGTATATGTATATACTCTATAGGATATATTGTATATAAGAAGCAAGAGTCATACCCTGCCTAGAGTCTAGACCAATGAGCCAGGAAAATGTATTAAGCCCCCTCACTGACCCCCATCCAGCACTCAATGCCTCTGTCCTCAGTCTTCCCCTGTACCTTATGTCTGTGTATTTTGTTTGAATATCAGTATAGTTTATGTATTGCTTTTAGTATGAGCCTGAGTGATTATAGCTTGCAGTTCGGGTGAAGATTTGAATGGTTCCAGACGAATGCAGCATCCAAGTAGTGTTCTCCCCAGCAAGTAGACAGTTACCCAAACATCTGCCTAGACTAGATGAAGGGTACAACAGGAATGAAGTTTAATGGTGCCACACTGCCTTTTATGCAAGTCCCCATGCAAGGGGCACTCCCACATGGATCTTGTGGGGGACTCCAACACAAAGTTTACAAACAATAATAACAGTGACAAAGTGTAGCATTCCAAATACAAACATATAACTCCCTCCTCTCTGCCTGTGAGATAATTGAGTCAAATACTGTAATAACTCAATTATCTCCAGGCACAAAAAACTAATTTTTCATAAAACTTGAAAAGTACCCCAAAACACATAAAGTTCCAATAAATGTTAGATCCCCTGATGGCCCTGATATCAGTGACCAACATATCCAAAAATCACCCAGATCAGTTCAGGGGTTTTAGAATTTTATGGAAGTCTAATTTTGACCGATTGCACACGAGGCTCCTGCCCAGAAACAGTTCCATGAGTTTAGGTTGTGCGGTCGATCTATTTCGGAAGGTCGCAAAAACGAACAAATGCACAAATGGTACCCCCTGGCTCATAGAGCGATTGTTCCCCTAGTTTGTGGGAATCAAACTACCGAACAGCGCTTTCCTGGCTGTTCGGGAAAAGGAAGCAGGCATTCGTATACTTTGACCGGTGCTTGGGAAGTCGAGTGTCCGATTTTAGTTCTAGACACTCGACGACCAAGTCCTGCTGTCTCCTTTCTTGCGAACAAGATGGTCGCCATTTTCTCCTGCACATGGCGTTCGACTATATGAACGGCGGCCACACAGGGAGAGCACTTAATTGACTGTTCTCTTTGAAGATAATGAGCCAGGGGGGTGTTCGGTGTTCAGTAGTTACAGCTCCCGAACAAATAAAAACTAAAAGTCCCGAATAACATAGTAGTTTTATTACAATAGTGTATTGATTAATACATATGATATATATTATCTATTCTGTGTATCTATGTATATTTTGTATAGTGTTTTATACACTATATCTGTGCATATAATGTGTAGTTTCTATATGCATACACAGTATATTTTGTTTATATATATAGATCATGTATTGTATGTGTGTGTATTTTGTATGTTTATATGAATACATTTGTTTTTATATGTGCATAGATAGATATGTAAATATTTTCCACAAGAGAGCAATTTTTTTTCCATTTGTTTTTTTTTTAGGATCTTGGTTGGCATGAGGAAATAAGCAACCTAGCATCAAAAGGCTGAGAAAATGAAGCAATAAGAGAAGTACTTGCCAGAGACCCAGAAAAAAAGTCTTGCAGAATAAAAAAATAAAATATAGATCAAATATGAAATAAAATACATCTAACCAAAGACCATGTATGTACAAATGAAAATGTCTGAAGCTTACAAGTGCAATAGACTTAACATTTCCATATGCTAGCAGTGGATCGTGGACTGAGTAAAGAGAAAACTTTTCATAAAAAAAAAAAAAAAATGAAAGAAACCTTCAGCATACCCTCAACAACCCCAACACGTATACCAGGATGCCGTTGGGCAGGGTAAAAGCGGATGGGTCAGTGGTGAGATTCATGTCACTAGCATCGTCTAATGTAGACGGACCTGTCCTTGATTACTACTTGATTATTTGGATGGCCTTGCTCCTGAGACCCAGCGTTTTCTTCAATCAGCCCTTGTCCATCCTGCTCATGATCTGCTCTCCTGGCTTACCAACCTTTGCTTCTGGACTTCCCCCTCCTCGCTTTGGATTCTTCTAATAAAACTCCAATACCTCTATGTACTTCGAAGGAACTTGTCCTCATCTCAAGGATTCTTAGGAAGTGGTGTATTGCAAGGTTGTGCGATATCCTGCCATAGGGTTCCTTCTCCTCAGCTGACAGGACCATCCCCATCGGACCTGACAGGTACACACTCTTTTTTGTAATATGCATTCTATTTTGTTATTTCAGGGTACTGAGGAATGTACAGAATTCAATGTAACCACACTAGATGTTATATAGTTTGCTCATTAAAAGCCCTAGTACAATAACAACCTCTGCTCATAGCTTATGATAAAGAGCAAGAGGGCTATCAATGTGTCTCTGTATATGGTGGCTTATAACGGCATCAAATTGCAATTATTATAACTATAACATTGTCCCAAAAAATCCATCCTTGGTAGTACATTAAAAAAAATCCTCATCCTTAATCAAGGGCATAACCATTCTATACTTTCAATATAGAGACAAAGGCAAAACATAGGAATTATTCTAGCCTTGGGGAATGAATAATTTAGATGTTATTAAAAAGAGAGGAGGTGAATATTTGCTAAACCTCCAGAAGCAAAGAAAAAGTTAACACAATTCGAAAAGAAAGAACCAACCAGAACAAAGACGGTCATATATTACTCCCTGCAGGATCCTCGTACTTCCTTTTTCTTTGATGAGTTTAAGCAGGAGGGCATGGAAGTCCATGAAGAGGGGAATAATGAACAAATCCACACAGAATGAAAGCCAACAGAACCAAAGTAGTCCAGATTAAAATGAAAGAAAAAATAAACTCTGTGAAACTAAACTGTAATAGTAGAGTGGCATGTTAATTAACAGTTAATGTAAACTAACCACAAAATACATCATCCAAACCAATGCAATACAGCACAAGAAACCGTCAGACGCAGCAAAACACGATAAGACATGTGAAAACCACACACCCTCAATACAGCAAAGAAAACAATCAAAGAGGGGGAAGACAAAAACCAGGGTGGGACAATATTTGCCTCCTTTCTTTAATAAAATTTAGATTATTTGTTCACCAATAAAAATAATATTACCAAAATAAGCTCGCTAAAAACTGGTGACAACCAATCTGGAAATGAATAATACAGACAAATATAGTGCAGACTATCTGAATAGTACAGTGTACAGTAAGGGGGAGAACTCACATGTACCAGAGCCCTATCACCCCTGGCTCTGGGTTTGCAAAGCTCTGTTTGAAAGGGAAACGTCCCACACTGTGTAAATGGAATCTGGATGGTATATTCTCTGCTGCATTGGGAGCACGAAGATTTATCACCGGGTGGAAGTCCTCCATCTCTTTCCGGACAAGAAAGCTGTTGCTCAGGAAGGTAGGTGGGCCCTGCACCGGTTTTACCGTGCCTTTCTGTCGAAGTGCAACCATCTTCGTGTTGGTTCCACTCCTGCGCAACTACTGCACTAGGCACAACAGGAAATCAATCCAGAAATCATCTGCAGCACCGAGGAGGAGAGCTTCCCACTGTGGAAAAAAGTGAGACAACCTGCCAGCAATAGGTAAATGTGGAAAAGAGTGAGGGACTCTTACCTGAGGCATTTCTGGTCTGGGAGAATGATGTACCGTGACCTCTGCAGGAACCTCTTGGGAACAACGGGTGATGCTGGTATTGGGAGGACAATGAGGGGAAGGACTCTAAAAGGTGGGGCCTCGTGCCCCAGAAGGCAGCTAGTAAGGCTCAAATGCCAACCAGTTCTGGAGGAAATATGGTCAGTCAACCAAAAAACTTTCTTGTGTGAGAGCTGGACCTTGTCGAGTGAGGTGTAGATAGACACGTACCTGTTCAACTCCTTCATTTAAAAAGAAGACAAACTACCACAACAAGAAAACATAGTCTTAAATTAGAGGGGTAAAGGTTTAAAAATTATTTCAGGAAGTATTACTTTACAGAGAGGGTAGTGGACGCATGGAATAGCCTTCCAGCTGATGTGGTAGAGGTTAACACAGTGAGGGAGTTTAAGCATGCGTGAGACAGGCATAAGGCAATCCTAGAGTTAAGATAAGGCCAGGGACTAATGAGAGTATTTAGAAAATTGGGCAGACTAGATGGATCGAATGGTTCTTATCTGCCGTCACATTCTATGTTTCTATCATAAATGCATCCCTGAAGAAGAGACCCTTAGGACCAGCCTTTTGCCCACACACTATGGACCTGGTTCCAAGAGCCCCTGAAGGGGGCTTGTGATGGTAGCAATTGAAAAACATTCACTTCATGAATAACATTCAGTTATTCATTGTAACTTGATAACGCTGCAGCGCTCTCTGCTGACAAAATGACTATATTTACATAATGCTGGAATGCAAATTAGCGCAACCAAATACGTAGTTAAATGCATATATTGTTGCTTTTTTGATTTTTGCTGTGTTACTAATATTATATACTTAATTATAATTGCTTGTTTTCCAATGTGCTGTATATTTATATTTTAAATGTCAGTCACCAAATGTTTAAGGTCTGCTACCCAGTACAATTGAGCAAACGGGTTAGGGAAGCAGGAGGGAGGAGGAAATTACATAGTGAGTGGGATGGAGACCCTGGCATCCTGGTGTTTCATTGTGCCCCTTTACCGTCTTATGTGTCTCATTGTGCTTCTTTATTGCCAACTGGATCAAATATTTTTGTTAGATATCCAAAGGGAAATTAAAATCTTTTTTGCTATTACAGCATATCAGCAATTTCCTTTTTAAAGTAGCCGTGGGAAGTTGTTGGTAGGTAGCTGGTAGGGTCATAGAGCAAGGTTAACAGTTGAGGACTATTTGTGCAAAGTCTTTAAGTTCAATCAATTTCAGAGTCAAAACAAAAAGGAGATAAAATTTGCCCCACTCACACCAAAGTGTTAATTACATAGACGTACAACATGGATTGATTGAATAGGAGATTCAGAGAGACCTATAATCTCCAAATAAAACAATATATTGTGTAATACCATAAGTACAAGGAAATGTGGGGAAGGGGTGGTAGCAAACTCACTAGAAGGCTGGAAGTTCAGGCATATCTCCCTTGTGTAGGGTAGCAATAAAATGTACTGTAGTTCTTCCTGGATATTTTTTCTTGTTCACTCAGATAAACAAAAAGAGAATATAGTGCAGATTGTGTAAAACGTATAACTTTATTGGTACAAATGTGCACGTACAATAATTCAGAAGGCAGACCGGGATAATAACCCCCACCGGACCAGAAGTGGGTGGGGGGGGGGGAGGGGGAAGGCCCATGCACATAGATTCAGCTTGTTGTGGCGGCGGGAAAGCGGCCATCCCTCCCAAGCCTGCCATGAGTGTCGGCCTCTGACATTTGTCGAGTGGATTATGCTCGTAATGTTGCTTGGGTGGTATCATATTGTTCCTTTCGGTGTCTTTTCTTTCTACCCCAGCCCCTCTGTGTGTCTCTTTCTCCCCAAGTTCTTTGTGTGTCTCTTTCTACCCCAGCCCCTTTGTGTTTCTCTATCTCCCATCAGTCCCTTTGTGTGTCTCTTTCTCCCCTTCCCAACTCCTCTGTGAGTATCTTTCTCTCCCAGCCCCTCTATGTCTCTCTATGTCCACTCAGCCCCTCTGGGTGTCTCCCCCAGTCCCTGTCTGTCTATTTTGCCCCTTCCCTTGCCTCTGTCTCTTTCCCCAGTCCCTCTGTGTCTCTTTGTGCCCCCCAGACCCTCTGGGTGATTCTCTCTCAACCCTGTTCTGTTTCTATTGCCCCTTCCCCAGCGCCTCTGTGTCTCTTTTTGTCCCCCGAGCCCGTCTGGGTGTCTCCCTCTCAAGCACCGGTCTGTCTCTTGCCCCTTCCCTAGCCCCTCTGTGTCTCTTTGTGACCGTCCAGTCCCTCTGGGTGTATCTCCCCCAATCCCTCTGTCTCTTTTGCCCCTTCCCCTGTCTGTCACTTTTGCCTCTTTCCCAGCCCCTGTGGCTCTATGCCCCCTCCCAGCCCATCTGTGTTTCTTTCTCTCCACAGCCCAACTTGTATGTCTCTTTTCCCCAGCACCTTTTCTCTTTCTCCCCAAGCCGCTCTATGGCCCTTCTACTAAAACTAAACCTTGGTCCGGCGGAATTAAAAATTCTATTAAAAAGAACATAAACTGCAAGGTCTCCTGACATGTTGAGTTTGAGTTATATTCTTATTTAAAGGCTAGATTTAGTATTTATTTAGCTGTAAGTCATAAACTACTGGCTACTACTGTACTAAGAAATCATTAGTCTGATATGAAATCAGTAGAGAGGATACAGTTAAGGTCCCCTCGATCATTGCTACATAGAAATGTGTAAGTGTAGACTGAGTGAGTGATAGACTGGGCAGTCTGCATGCTAACACATGAAAATTCCCTACACTACACTATACAGTGCACTGTATGACATCATTCATAATGCCAACAATTATTCAATCATTTGAAACTATGGGTTGTCACGGCAACATCAATGAACACAACTCAACTTTGGCTGCCTTGTTTACAGCAGGTGTGAACATCTACAGGAATCGACTTAAAACCACGCCGGATGAAATGTCTTATGCCACCAACCAGAGAAAGCCAAAGGAAGCCTGGAGGAAGTGACCTGGAAGAACTATTTTAAAAATGGGCTAATATGCAAGAGAGATTGACTACTCAGGAAGCAGGGAAGAAAGGATTAGTAAGGTAAGGAAAGTGCATTGTGGGTATTCCCCACTGTTTTAATTAATAAAACAATGCAGACTTTCCTTACTGCTTATCATTTGGGAAATATATACATACATTTATCTATTTGTGTGTCTAAAATATGTATATAGTGTGTACATCTATATAGTGCGTATATGTTGGACATGTTATAAATATTTATTTACACTTTATTTGAAATATATACATATAAAGATATATACAATCATTATTATATGCAAGTATAGATTTTCTATGGCGCATAAAGTATATAATGTGTGTAAATGTAAAGTGTATATTTTGGATATAACATTTATAGTGTAGATTTCATACACAATGTATGTGTGTGTATATAGTGTATACTTTTTTATATCATATATATATATATATATATATATATATAGAGTATATAGCATTCATAATATGTATAATTATACAGTGTATTTATATTGTGTGTTTAGCTTATTTATGTATATATAGTAGATTTGAACATTGAACCTGCTGCACTGAAGCAAAAATCATATCTCTAAACCAATAAGCATTAAATATATAAAGTATATTGAGTTTATATATATATATTAAATGTATATAGTTATCAAATATGTAAATCTATTGTATAGATTCATATCTATATATAAATATATAGTGTGAACACAGAGTTTAAATTGTATATGTTTATTATAGACAGTATGTAGTGTATATGTATGTAATCTTTATAGGGTGCACATTAGTTCTTATTTTTTAGTGTGTTATATATATAGCGTATATATTGAATATACTGAAGTTATTTTTAAAGTGTAATTATATTATTTATGAATATATAGTGTGTATATTTATACAATGTATCCATGCATAATATGTACATGCGTATATATATATATATATATATATATATATATAGTTTACATATAGTAACACTGTAACCCCTTCACTCCCTGCCCCCTCCCCACACTGTAACCCTTTCACTCCCTGCCCCCCTCTCTCCACTGTAACCCCTGCTCTCCCTGCCCCCCCCCACACTGTAACGCCTGCTCTCCCTGCTCCCCCACTGTAACCCATTTTCTTCCTGCCCCCCACTGTAGCCTTCTCTCCCCCTGCCCCCCCACTGTAGCCTTCTCTCCCCCTGCCCCCCCACTGTAGCCTTCTCTCCTCCTGCCCCCCCACTGTAGCCTTCTCTCCCCCTGCCCCCCCACTGTAGCCCTCTCTCCCCCTGCCCCCCCCACTGTAGCCCTCTCTCCCCCTGCCCCCCCCCACTGTAGCCCTCTCTCCCTCTGCCCCCACTGTAGCCCTTTCTCCCCCTGCCCCCTACACTGTAGCCCTTTCTCCCTCTGCCCCTACACTGTAGCCCTTTCTCTCCCCTGCCCACCCACTGTAACACTTTCTCCCCCTGCCCGCCGCCCACTGTAACCCTTTTTCACCCTGCCACCCTACACTGTTACCTGCACACACACTCCCTACCACACGGTCACCCTCACCTGTCTCTGCGTGTATGTGTATCTGAGTCTCCTTTTGTGTCAGTGTGTATCTGTTTACATGAGTGTATGTGTATCTGTGTGTAGGAAAACAAGTGTCATTGTGTGTGTATCGCTGTGTCAGTATGTGTATGTGTGTGTCTCTGTATGTGTGTATTTGTGTGTCTCTGAATGTGTATACACTGCACACATACTCCATGCAAAAAACATGCTTACATCCAAACACACATTGTGTATATGTATATTTTATATACACAATATACACACACTGCATCCACTACACACGCACTGCAATCAAACGCAAACATTACATACAAACACACCCATGTATTAAAACACTAAAATGATATACAAACACCCCTTCATTCAAACACCGACACTACACACAAAAAGCACACCTGCATTTAAAGTCCAGCACTACATTCAAACACCCCTGCGTTCAGACGCAAACATTACAAACAAGTACACCACTACATTCCAATGGCAACAGTACATACAAACACTCCCATACATGCACACACATACACTTCAGCTTAATGAAGTGGTCTGGGTGCCAGGTCCATCTAGGATTAACCCTGCCTGCTGTAAACATAGCAGTTTCAGATAAATTGCTATGTTTACAAATGGGTTAATCCAGCCTCTAGTGGCTGACTCATTGACAGCTGCTAGAGGCGCTTCAGCGCTTCTTACTGTGATTTCCACAGTGAGAAGACGCCAGCGTCCATAGGAAAGCATTGAGAATGCTTTCCTATGGACTGGCTATATGTGCGCACGGCTCTTGCCGCGCATGCGCATTCAGCCGATGACGGCTAAAGGAGGAGAGTCCCCAGCGCCGAGGGAGCCCGGCGCTGGAGAAAGTTGCGTTTTTAACCCCCTTTCTCTCTCTTCAGCCTGGCGGGAATGGGACCCTGAGGGTGGGGGCACCCTCGGGGCACTTTAGTGTCAGGAAAACGAGTTTGTTTTCCTGGCACTATAGTGGTCCTTTAATACACAAACATGCTTAAATTTAAACGCTCAAACACTGCTCACAAATATAACCCTGCAATGATGGGCAAATGGTAGATTCCCAGCAGGCATAGCATTGTTGAAGTTCTCCGACAGATGGAGATCTACCTTTTGGACACACTTGCACTAGAGGGGACCCCAGAAAGCATACTTGCACCAGGGCTCTCTCTACATTAGTTCCACCACTGGGATAATCAATGTGAGGGGCCTGGATGAGCAGGACACAACGTCTGATTCTGACTGAGTCTGTGAGTAAGCAGTTGTATGCCTCTAAAACTGATTGCCATGATATGCAAAGTTTATGCCTCTAAAACTCCATGATATATCAATATTATGCATCTAAAACTGCCACAATATGCCAAATTATGCCTCAAAAACTGCCATGATATGCCAATTTTATGCATCTAAAGCTGATTGCCATGGTGTGCCAATTGTATGCTTTTAAAGCTGATTGCCATGGAGTGCCAATTTAATGCATCTGACTATTTGCCAATTGTATGCCTCTGAAGCTGATTGCCATGATGTGCCAAGTTTATGCATCTAAAAGTGATTGCCATGATATGCCAAGTTTATGCATCTAAAGCTGATTGCCATGGTGTGCCAAGTTTATGCATCTAAAGCTGATTGCCATGGTGTGCCAAGTTTATGTATTTAAAGCTGCCCTGATGTTCAAATTGTATGCCTCTAAACCTGGATGCCATAGTGTGCCATTTGTAAGCCTCTAAAACTGATTGCACTGGTGTGCCAATTTTATGCACCTAAAGTTGCCATGATGTGCCAAGTTTATACATGTAAAACTGATTGCCATAATGTACCAATTTTATGCATCTAAAGCTGCCATAATGTTCCAATTGTATGCCTGTAAAGCTGATTGCCATGGTGTGCCAATTGTAAGCCTCTAAAGCTGATTGCCATGGTATGCCAACTCTATGCCTCTAAAGCGGATTGCTATAGTGTGCCAATGGTATGCCTCTTAAGCTGTTTGCTATGGTGTGCCAGATTTATGCCTCTAAAAGCAATTGTGTTCACTTTTTAAAATATGCATTAAAAAAAGCAAGTGGGTCTCGAAAAATTACCATTTTGAAAAGTGGGTCTCGGGCCATAAAAGTTTGGGAAGCCCTGGTATAGGATATATTGTATATAAGAAACAAGAGTCACTGACAACTTCCTTAGGAAGCTCTCCCTCCCCTCCCTCTCCGAAGAAGCCAGAACAATAATCTCAGCAGACATCGCACCAGAGGAAATATTGGCAGCAATAAAGACCTTGAAACCCAATAAAAGTCCAGGCCCTGACGGGTTAACGGCCATCTACTATAAATCCTTCGGAGACATACTCACCCCCAGACTATGCAAAGTCTTTAATGCAATGCTCAAAGGAGACCCACTACCCGCCGACATGACACAAGCCAACATCACCCTCTTACCCAAGCCAGGTAAATCCCACGACGAACCAGGCCACTACCGCCCCATTTCCCTCCTAAACATTGATTTAAAAATATTAACCAAAGTAATGACAACTAGACTTAACCCCCTCCTACCGAAACTCATTAACCCGGACCAGGTAGGCTTTATCCCACAAAGACAAGCACAAGACAACACACGGAGAACCATAGACCTAATTTGGTACGCCAACCATAAACGCCTCCCAACGATAATACTCTCCCTAGATGCCGAGAAGGCGTTTGATCGCCTCCTTTGGCCTTACCTTTACGCAGTACTCCACAAATTTGGATTCCCACCGGAATTCACTCAATTTCTAAAAGCCATGTATCACACGCCGACCGCACAACTACTAATCCCCAACATCACACCCCCCCCTCCTTCCCTATACTTAACGGCACCTGTCAAGGATGCCCCCTCTCCCCCCTCTTATTTGCCATTTCCCTCGAAACCCTCCTGGAGACCATACGAAACAACTCACAAATAGAAGGACTCAAGATAAGGGACGAAACATTCACCGTCCTGCATATGCAGACGACATCCTATTGACCCTAACTAACCCCATCCCAACTTTAACTGCCCTTATGTCAACCCTACAAGACTACTCTACGATCTCGGGATACCAACTAAATGCCACAAAATCAGACCTCATGCCGCTCAACCTCAATGAACCCACTACCAACATCTTGAGAAGTAAATTCCCCTTCCATATCTGCCCAACCGCAATCAAATACCTAGGCATCCAAATCACCAACGATACCACCACCCTCTACACAGCCAACTACCCCCCCCCCTCCTGCATAAAGCATACCTGGACCTAGAATGCTGGAAACCGATGACCATCTCCTGGCTCGGTAGAATAGCGTCGGTCAAAATGAATCTCCTACCCAAATTCCTCTATGCCTTCCAAGCACTGCCCATCCCCTGCAAAAAAAAAGACCTTAAACACTTGCAAACAGCCATAGACCGATTCATCTGGAATGGAAAGAGACCCAGAGTCCGCAGATCCACACTATACGTACCCAAGCCCTCCGGAGGGCTAGGCCTCCCTAACCTCACACACTATCTACATGCAGCCCACCTAACACAAATACAACACTGGCACCTCCCCCCCCCCAAACACAAACGATGGGTAGACCTGGAACACGTCATCTTTGGTAGGGACCATCCCTCTCAATACACGTGGATCCAAAAACCACACAGACCACTACCACCTCCCACATCACCAACGATCACCCACTCCCTGGACCTCTGGGACCGCCTCAGCGAAAAGTTCGATCTCTCCACGGGCCTATCGCCCCTCACCCCAATCCTCCGCAACAAAATGTTTCCACCAGGCCTCATACCACGACACTACGCCCACTTCGAAGACAGAGACATAGTTAGACTAGGACACCTCTACCCCAACGGCAAGCTCCTACAATACACGGAAATCCCCAACCCCGAATCCCTAACCACCTATGACTACTTTCGTTACCTCCAACTCAGAAGCTTCGCAGCAACGGACACGGTTCGCATGGCAGCCACCTCGACCCTGACTGGGTTCGAGAGAGACACCATCCGCTCACCAGCCAGAAAGAGCCAAATATCAAACCTATACATAACATTAACTACACATCACACTCAAGTGGCCCTCTCATACATCGCAGCATGGGAAAGTGACCTAGGGCCCCTTGAAGATCCCACCGATTGGGCAGACATTTGGGCAGCCATCAAATCCATCTCAATCTGCGTCACCCATAAAGAGCAAGCTTATAAAATGCTCTTCAGGTGGTACCTTACCCCCCTCCGCTTAAAGGCAATGAACCAAATACCCACTAACCTCTGCTGGAAATTGTGCGGCGAAACCGGCACTTTCCTCCATTGCTGGTGGACATGCCCCAAACTCACTCCTCTATGGACAACAATCACAACACTCTTAACTAGAATACTCAACAAACCAATACCCCTAGACCCCTGGGCTCTCCTACTCTCTAAACCCATTGACACCTTCACCCGCAACGAAAACAAACTCATTGCTAGAATAGCACTAGCCACACGCAGAGCAATAGCAGAAACTTGGTCCACGCCACACATACCCACTCAACTCCAAATAAACACTAAAATAACTGACAACATAACCATGGACAAGCTAACAGCGCAAGTACATGACACCCCAAAATCATTTCACAAGGTATGGGACCCATGGCTAGAAGGACACACCGCTCTCCCATGGTGATCCACAACAACCACACAACCCACACCTCCAGCATCAACCCATAGCAAGCGACGAACCTGACGCTCACCTATATAATCCCCTAACCCAACCCAACCTACTCGGGGTCCCGGAAGGTAACCAAGAGGGCAGCATCACCTCACCTTCCCCCCAGGATACTCCCCCTTCTCCCCCTCCCCCGCCCCCTACAAACACACCTCACCAACCCTATCCTCCCCCCGACCGATGATTTGAATCTTGTGCTAGGCTCTGCTGACCCAGCGCTACCTAACAAACCATACTAAAGCAGCAACCTTTACAACAGCCATCCCTCACCTAAAAACCACTACCCCCAACAACCCTGGCATAACAGACATACAAACTATACCAAAAGGCTCCCATTGGCCCCTGTCATGCCACACTCCCCATACACTTAACTTTTGGGGGTGTGGATATGACAGGAGCCAATCACATTAGTTTAGAAGCTATTTAAACTTACCTCTCCCTTTACTCCCTGCCCTATCGTGGTTTCTGTTTCAGTTCCCTTTAGCGCTTGTTGTGTTCAGTTGTGTTCCTTCGTATTGACCTTGGCTTTGTTTCTGACTACGTTATCTCTTTATCCTTATCTGTTCTGTTTGCCGGCTTGCTGTTTACTGTGTACTAGACCCCGGCTAGTCCTAGTTTACGCTGTCTCTCTGTGCCCTTGATCTCGGATCGTTCCTGACTCTGTCTCCTCTCATATACGTCGAGTCCGTGCATTCTAAGGTCCGGTAGACGTATCTCTCCTCTGTGTTGTCTTTTGTCGAGTTGAATCCTGCGAGTTGGGGTATGTTTTCGTTACATTACGATAGGGCCATGGACCCCGCAGATTTGGCTCAGCAAATGGCTTCTCATGAGGCAAGGTTTGTAGAGCAGGATCACCGTATGGATCAGATAGCTCAGGCTCTCCAGACGCTCTTGTCTAGAACTATTCCCGCAACCGCACCTAACCCTCCTACACCTCTTCTTCCCGAAGTATCCAATTTACCTAATACTTCGCCCCATTTAACACCCCCTCCCAGGTATGGAGGGGAAGCTAAGACATGCAGAGGTTTCATTAATCAAATAGAATTCCACTTTGAGATGTATCCACGTTCCTTTCCCACTGATAGGTCTAAAGTGGGGTTTTTGATGCATCAACTTACTGACAAAGCACTTGAGTGGGCAAATCCTATTTGGGAGGCCAATGGACCTATGGTGCATAATTTCAATAGTTTTCTTACAGCTTTTCGTAGAACTTTTGACACAACGAAAAGGTCAAAGAATGCTGCAAGAGCATTAATGAGAATTAAACAGGGTTTTAGGTCTGTGGCTGATTATGCTATTCAGTTTCGTACCCTTGCTTCACAGGTAGATTGGACCAATAATGGGTTAACTACTGCGTTCATGGAAGGTTTATCTGACACTATATTGGATGAGGTAGCAGCAAGGGAGCTTCCTATTGCATTAGAGGACCTTATTGATTACCTCATTGATATAGATAATAGGATTCGTGACAGGCTCTATACTAAGAACAGGAATAGACGTTTTGTTACACCTATTAACCCCAGAATTGATAAATCTGAGAGTGTTAAAGTATCTGAGGAGGAACCCATGCAATTAGGGGTTGCCAAACTCTCTGATAATGAAAAATTACTTAGGAGAAGGGACGGACTCTGCCTATACTATGGTAGGAGAGACCATATGGTAAAGGAATGTCCTTTGCTTCCGGAAAACTCTCGCACCTAAGACCTTATAGGGGACTAGCCTTGGGTGTGATATCTAAGTCTCCTAAATTGCCTCCTAACCGTTTGCTTCTCCCTGTTTCTCTTCATATGGGAGAGAGTTGTATAGCTGAAAGCATACTAGCCTTGGTTGATTCCAGGGCTGCTGAGAACTTCATAGACTCTGGGTTTGTTACGAAAAACAACATTCCCATCAGAGAGAGGGAGATACCCTTGGCCATTGAGGCCATAGATGGTAGACCTTTAAGTACTCCAGTCGTTACCCATGAAACTGTACCATTATTCATGTACACAGGGGTTTTACACTTTGAGACTGTTGAGTTCCAGGTTATCACCTCTCCCTCTTCTCAAATCGTGTTAGGGTACCCATGGTTATGTTCTCACAATCCCATTTTCGACTGGGAGTTGGGACAATTAAAATCATGGAGCAAAGCCTGCCACGAATCTTGTATGATTAAAGTCACCCCTTTAAATACTATTAATGTTCCTACTACTCCTCCTTTGTCTACTGTTATACCTCCTCAGTACTTGTCTCTCAAGACTGTATTCGATAAAAGGGAAGCTGATAAATTACCACCTCACAGACCCTATGATTGTGCTATTGATTTATTGCCTGGCACTATACCTCCAAAGGGCAGGGTGTACTCTTTATCTATTCAAGAAAACCGTATCATGGAGGAGTATGTTAAGGAATCACTAGAAAAGGGGTTCATTAGGAGATCCTCTTCTCCGGCTGGAGCGGGTTTTTCTTTGTATCTAAAAAAGAGGGTGATTTAAGACCGTGTATCGATAATAGAGGTCTAAACAAAATCACTTAAAAAAATGCATACCCTATACCTTTAATTACAGAATTGTTTGACAGGCTGAAACACGCTACTGTATTCACTAAATTGGACCTTAGAGGTGCGTACAATTTAATACGTATTAAGAAAGGTCACGAATGGAAGACTGCATTCAACACTAAATCCGGTCATTACGAGTATACTGTTATGCCATTTGGTCTTTGCAATGCCCCAGCAATATTTCAAGAATTCATTAATGACGTCTTAAGAGACTTTATTCACACATTTGTAATTGTATATTTGGACGACATACTAATATATTCTACAGATTTACACACTCATCACAGACATGTTACAACGGTCCTGAAGACCCTTCTTGCTAATGGTCTTTATTGTAAACTAGAAAAATGTTTATTTGACCAATCCGAAGTCCAGTTTTTGGGGTATTTGATATCCGCCAAAGGTATGGATCCCCAGAAGCTTTCTGCTGTCATAGAGTGGCCCCTACCACAAGGTTTAAAAGCAATTCAGCGTTTTCTTGGTTTCTCTAACTTTTATAGACGCTTTATTATGGGTTTTTCTTCTATTGTAGCACCTATCACCCGTATGACAAAAAAGGGTGGTAATACTCGTGTCTGGTCTCCCGAGGCACTTCAGGCTTTCGACTTTCTTAAATCTACATTCGCCTCTGCACCTATTTTACAGCATCCTATCCCCTCACTGCCTTATATTCTTGAAGTTGATACTTCTGATATCGGGGTAGGTGCTGTTTTGTCCCAAAGAGAATCACCTGAAAAGCCATTGCATCCTTGTGGCTTATTTTCTAGACAAATGTCCAAAGCTGAAAAGAATTATGATGTGGGTAATCGTGAACTCCTTGCTATTATCTTAGCTCTTAAAGAATGGAGACATTTGTTAGAAGGAACTAAGGACCCTATCCTCGTTTTTACGGATCACAAGAATCTATCCTACCTTGGTGAGGCTAAAAGATTATCTTCTAGGCAGGCTAGGTGGTCACTATTTTTGTCCCGTTTCAATTATATTATTACCTATAGGCCGGGTGATCGCAACGTTAAAGCAGACGCTCTGTCCAGACAGTTCGAAACTGCTGACAAACAGGAGATTGATGTTACTCCTGTCATTCCCCCAGACAGGATAATAGCTACTACTATGTTGTCTATTTCTTCATCCCTCTTGCAGACCATACAGGCGAAACAAAGCATGGCACCTAGCGAGAGGCCTATTGATAAGTTGTTTGTTGATGTTCCCGAGAGACGGGAGATTCTGTCATTATATCATGATACTATGACTGCTGGACATCTTGGTATTACCAAAATGATGTCAGCTGTTTCTCGATATTTTTGGTGGGATTCCTTACGCAAGGATGTCACAGACTATATAGGTGCTTGTACTACTTGTGCCTGTATGAAATCTTCTCGTAGAGTTCCTTGTGGGCTTTTGCATCCGTTACCCGTTCCCGAGAGACCATGGTCTAACCTATCCATGGATTTTATTGTTGAATTACCCCTTCAAATGGTAATACAGTCATCCTGATGATAGTAGATCGGTTTTCCAAAATGGCTCACTTTGTGTCTCTTCACAAGTTGCCCACATCCAAGGAATTGGCTCTTATCTTCGCTAGAGAAGTATTTCGGTTACATGGTATTCCCGTATCTATTGTGTCCGATAGGGGTAGCCAATTTATTTCCAGGTTCTGGAAAGCCTTTTGTTCGGAAATGGGTATTTCTCTCTAATTTTCTTCCGCTTACCATCCCCAGTCTAATGGAGCTGCTGAACGTGCCAACCAGTCTCTGGAGCAGTACCTTCGTTGTTTTGTGTCTCACCATCAGGACAATTGGTCTGACCTGCTTCCTTGGGCTGAGTTTGCTCGGAATAACGCCACTCATGATTCTTCCGGCAAAAGCCCTTTTTACGTTGTCTATGGCCAGCATCCCGTTGTTCTTCCGGCTGCGTTCTCCTCACAGGGCATGCCAGTTCTGGATGAGCATTTGGCTGGTTTACGTAATACTTGGGAGCAGGTTCAGCGTTCTTTGGTGGATTCTGCTGCTCGCCAGAAGGGTCAGGCTGACAAGCATCGCAGAGCGGCTCCTTCTTATGTTGTGGGGGACAGGGTTTTACTTTCCACGCGGAATATTCGCCTCCGGGTGCCTTCTATGAAATTGGCTCCCCGCTTCATTGGTCCTTATCGTATTCTGCATAAGGTTAATCCTGTTTCATATGCCTTGGGTCTTCCTAAGAATCTGCGTATTCCTAATGTCTTTCACACCTCATTGTTGAAGCCTTACGTACGCAACCGCTATACCCAGCATACTCCCCCTCCCCCTCCTGTCTCTGTGGAGGGTCATGAGGAATTCGATGTTTCTGCTGTTCTTGACTCTCGTTTCCTTAAGGGTCGACTTCAGTACTTGGTGCATTGGAAGGGCTATGGGCCTGAGGAGCGCAGTTGGATTTCAGCTGATGCTGTTCACGCTCCCCGCCTTGTGCGTTCTTTCCATTCTTGTTTTCCATCCAGGCCTGACCCTACCCGCCAGGAGGGCGTGTTCTCAGGGGGGGAATGTAGCGTTACTTATCTTATCTTCGAGCCGCGCGCGGTCCTGCTGCTGCACGAGCCGCGCGCTGCTCATCCGACTGCTTCAATAGGAAGGCGGGCAGTGACCGCGAGAAGCGGTCACGTGTCCCGCCTGAAGCTAAGAGCGCGCCGCGAGTCTCGGGCGCGCTCTTAAAGAGACAGTGGGAGCCTACATTGCCAAAAGGCTCCCATTGGCCCCTGTCATGCCACACTCCCCATACACTTACCTTTTGGGGGTGTGGATATGACAGGAGCCAATCACATCAGTTTAGAAGCTATTTAAACTTATCTCTCCCTTTACTCCCTGCCCTATCGTGGTTTCTGTTTCAGTTCCCTTTAGCGCTTGTTGTGTTCAGTTGTGTTCCTTCGTATTGACCTTGGCTTTGTTTCTGACTACGTTATCTCTTTATCCTTATCTGTTCTGTTTGCCGGCTTGCTGTTTACTGTGTACTAGACCCCGGCTAGTCCTAGTTTACGCTGTCTCTCTGTGCCCTTGATCTCGGATCGTTCCTGACTCTGTCTCCTCTCATATACGTCGAGTCCGGCCATTCTAAGATCCGGTAGACGTATCTCTCCTCTGTGTTGTCTTTTGTCGAGTTGAATCCTGCGAGTTGGGGTATATTTTCGTTACAATAAATATATAATGTGTACACAAAAAGTTTAAAGTTTATTATAGACAGTATAAATTGTATATGTATGTAATCTTTATAGGGTGCACATGTAGTTATTTTTTGCGTATACTGAAGTTATTTTTACAGTGTAATTACATTATTTATGAATAGATAGTGTGTATAGTTATACAATACATCTATGCATATGTGTGTGTGTGCATATATATAATATATATATATATATATATATAGTTTACATATAGAGAATATTTAAATATTTTTATATGTATACATAGTGTATAGAATGTATATTTATATGTTGTAAATATGTACTTCTTTGTTTATTGTATTTATAAATATATAGAGGGTAGTAGATAGGCGGCGCCAGTAATAAAGAGCAAAGTAGATAAAAATAATATATCTGTATATAGAAGCGAATGAAAATATAGAATATGGGATAACAGCTCCGTAAATTGATGATGTTCTTACACTTCGTATGTGTAAATAAAAGAGACAACTAATGGTGCAGTACATTCAACAATCAGGTGTTATTCTGGTAAAAGTCTTACATGATCCTACTCACGTTTTATAGAGCTAATGGACTAGCTCTAGTATGAAGTGCGTACTGTGGTATAATCCCTATTTATACGATACGTGAGGTGATATCTTGTCTGAGGGAAGGTCATATGAATTAAAAAGGAACAGCAATAGTGTTCTCTATTTAAAATCAGGAAAGCAGAAAATAAAATATAAAGTGGTTACTCACATTTACACGAGCAGGCGGACTGCTCAGTGTATAGGGCTTGAGTGATATAATCCCCACCTAGGATTCTTTGGAGTAATGTCTCACTGGAACAGGATAAAACTCAGAAGCCAGGTAACATAGGTAAAATAAAATATATATTTTTTTAACTCCTTCGCGACCGCGGATGTACCAGGTACGTCCAACAAAAAACGGTCGTTAACGACCTTGGACGTACCTGGTACGTCTGCGGCTATTTTGAGAGCTGGAAGTGATCGTGATCGCTTCCAGACGCTCTTAGGGTATTACACGATGCCTCGATAACGAGGCATTGTAGAATACCCCCCTACACTGCCGTGGCCCAAGTGGAGCGATCACTTCCGGGTTTGCCACATGTGGCGCCCGGCAGTGTAGGGAAGAGAATCTGAAGCCATCTGCTGGTTTCAGATTCTCTTACCCTTATTGAGTGCCTTGAGGGGTCGAGGCACTCAGTAAGGATTGTAAAAATTAAGATATATATATATAAAAAAAAAAAAAAATCAACCCATACCTTCCCTCCCCCCTTCCCCATGTACTTACCGATCACCGCGTTCCCCCGCCGGCGATCGTTTTTCTTCTTTGGGGGGACTCTCTGGACTGAGCCCAGAGAGTCCCCCCTCTCCATTTTAGGACCCCCAGGGGCCATGTGATGTGATGTGAGCGGTCACATTGCCCCCATAGGTGTCAACAGTACTGCCAGCAGGGCAGTCCCCCTACTGGTGTAAAAGTAAAAATAAAGTTAATAAAAGTTTTAAAAATGTGTGTGTATATATATATATATGCATATTATATCTATATATAATAAGTGTATATATATATATATATATATATATATCTTATATATAACGTCATAACGTTATATATAATATATATATATATATATATATATATATATAACGTTATAGTAATATAGCAATACACAGGACAATTACACATGTGTATATATATAATATATATATAATTCTATATATTATGTATATATATTATGACAAATAAATAATAATTAAAAATAAATAAACTGTAAAAATTATTTTTTTATAATTATGTATCTAAATATGTCATTTTATTCTCAATGTATTTTGAGATTTTATATATATATATATATATATTTGTGTGAGGGGCAAATAGCCATATATGGAGTAAGGATCCAGCATAAGCGTAGGATAGTATAAAGGGAGCAAGTCGGTTGTGGTGTGCCGAGACCGACGATACGGTAGGCCTGTAAATAAAGAGGGCCCACCAAGGAGTAAGAAAGTAAAGTAAATGGAAAGAAAAGAGAAAGTGTTGAAATGAGGAGTGGGTGGGAGGGTCATTCTGATGCTGACCTCAAGCGATATGAGTCAGGTAAGGGGTGTCCCTTATATAGGGGAGTGAATTAATTTAAGTCCCTCCCACAAATACAGGCCAAACGGCCTTAATACTTGTGTGAGGGGCAAATAGCCGTATATGGAGTAAGGATCCAGCATAAGCGTAGGATAGTATAAAGGGAGCAAGTCGGTTGTGGTGTGCCGAGACCGACGATACGGTAGGCCTGTAAATAAAGAGGGCAAAATGAATAATCAAAGATTTAATACAGTCAACAAATATATACAAATTAACCAGACATTTCCTTAACCCCTTAACGACGAGTGACGGACGAGGTCTGTCACTCAGGGGAATGCGTTAATGACGAGTGACGGACCTCGTCCGTCACCCGTTAAAATTAACCCCAGATCGCCGCAATCGCGCCGATCGTGGGGTTAATGGTGCTCCGGTCTGCCTCTGCATTAGAGGCAGACCGGGAGCACCGGATCCGGCTGCCCCAGTACATGTGCCCGCTCTGACAGCATGTCAGAGCAGGCACATGTGCTCTGTATACTCACCTCCGCCTCCCTGCACTTCCGGGTTCAGTGTGAAGTGCAGGGAGACGGATCAGTGTTGATCCTGCCCCCTGGTGACAAAAAAATAAAGTTTTAATAAAATCCCACCCCTCCTTTACCCCCCCTTTACCCATTTTAATAAAAAATGAACCCCTTCCCTGCCAATTGATCACTGACTACAGTGATCAATTGGCAGGGATTACATTTTACTATGATCTGATTTTATTTTTTAACCCCTGAGGGTTAATTCCTTTTTTTTTTAACCCTCAGGGGTTAAATTTATTTTATTAATTAATTTAAATATTTTAAAATGATAAATTTAGCTAGCTGGGGAGGGTGGAAGTTAGTGGGGAATTGGGGGATTTAGTATTAGGCTAACTAGGGGTTAACGTTAAAAAAGTTTAAAAATAAGCTTTAAAAAGTTAAAAAAAATTAAGTTAAAAAAAAGTTTTAATAACGTTTAAGTAAAAATTTTTAAAAAATAAACCCTTTACCCAGTCCAAATAAAAATTAACCCCTTCCCCTGCCAGTCGATCACTGCCTACAGTGATCAAAATACCGATCACAGTATTATACTGTGATCTCATTTTTTTTTAACCCCTGACGATTAACTTTTATTTAGTTTTTAACCCTCAGGGGTTAAATTTATTTAATTAACTAATTTAAATATTGTATAATTAAATATTTTGCTAGCTGGGCTGGGTGGGAGTTATGGGAAAATGGGGAATTTACTGTTAGTGCTGCTTACTGCTAGTTAGGGGTTAACGTAAAAAAAAAAGCTTAGAAAAATGTTAAATCTGTAAAAAAAAGTTTTACGAAAGTTTAGGAAACTTTACAAAAGTTAATAAGCAAAACAAAAGTTTAAAAAATAGTTTTAAAAAGTAAAAAAAGTTTTAAAAAGTAAAAAAATACATTTAATAACGCTCATTACCACTACACCTGGTACAAGCTAGCGGAAAAATGATCCCACGCTAAGGTTCAAAATATGCCTTTTGAAATACCCTGGGATGTCTTCTTTAAGAAATGGTATGGCTTTATGGGGTATTTGGATTTTATAGCCTGGTAAAATACTCTAAAATGGGACATGGGCACAGCGTAAAAATGTAAAGTTTGAAAAAAAATGGAATGGCTGTGTCCCAAATGTGCCCCTCCGATGTCCACATATACCTGGCAAAGGTACATACGGGGGTATTTTTGTACTCAGCAGACATAGCTGAGCAACATGTGAAGTATTATACAGTGGTAGTGCACATATGGTTTGCAAAATATACTGTGCAAATTCACTTTGTGTGTCAAAAAGGCAGAAAAAAACGCTTATTACCACTACACCTGGTACACGCTAGCAGAAAAATGATCCCACGCTAAGGTTCAAAATATGCCTTTTGAAATACCCTGGGGTGTCTACTTTAAGAAATGGTAGGCCTTTGTGGGGTAGTTTGAATTTAAAACCTGCGAAGATGCTTGGAAATTGCACATAGGCCCGGCGTCAAAATTCAAAGTTCGGTAAAAACTGATATGGCTTGGTCTCCTATATGGCACTGTAGCTTCACAAAATAATGCCATAGACATACAATGGGGGTGTCATTTTACTCAGAAGACTTAGCTGAGCATAATTTGGGAGGTTTGAACTTAGTGGCACACATGAAATATACAAAATGCCCAGCAAAAATGCAATCCGCATGTAAAAAATGCACAAAATTATTTTTTACCACATACTTTGGCATGTAATGGTAAAAAAAATGGGGGCATGTTAAGGCACAATATGCACCTTATGAGATACCCTGGAGTGTCTACTTTTATAAATGATAGGCCTTTGTGGGGTGTTTTTGAACAGTCAAACTGTTATAATACCCCAAATGGAAGCATAGGCTCATTAAATCCGTCTCTCAAAATTCTACTGTGAATACTGAAAAGGACAGGTCTCCTATATGGCACTGTAGCTTCACGAAATAGTGCCAAAGACATACAATGGGGGTACCGTTGTAATCAGCAGAAGTAACTGAACACATAATAAAACTTTGTACAGGAATAGCACACACCAACTTTACAAAATACACATGAGAAGTTCTTTGTTATAAGTTTGTGTGCGAAAACTCCCAAAAAACAAAATTTTACTCCAATATTTAGCAGAGGTTGGCGGTAAAATGGCTACGTAGAAAGTGTCAAAACAACCTTAGGTAAATAGCCCGTGGTGTCTACTTTATATAAATATATACTTTTGTGTGGCAATTTTTTTTTCTTTTATGGCTATTAAGCTTACAAGACAAACATACCAAATTCTAAAATCGCTCCACATTAAAAGTTTATTTTACTCCTTGTGCTTTGTGACCTGTAACTACCAAAAAAACTTAAAATCCCAGACACATTATATATTCTGTAAATCAGAACAACTAAATGAATTTATTTTAATTACTTTCCTTAACCTGCACTAATTGAGCACACATTATTATTGCAAAAACTGTAAAAAAAACACAAACTTTCTCTTTTTTTTGCATTTTTCTGTATTTTTTTTATAATAAATAAGCATGTATATATATATATGTTACATCAAATTAAAGCCCTTTCTGTCCTTTAAAAACGGTATATAATATGCGTCAGTGCAATAAATTAGTCAAATGCAAATTGCAGTTGAACGCAAACAGCAAAAAATGCAAAAAATTCCGTTGTCATAAAGTGAAAGACAAGCTTCCGAAGCTCTGTCCTTAAGGGGTTAAATGCATTACAGTATTTAATTCCTGGAAGGATTTTGAAGGTAGGAATCTAGGACCGAAAGTGGACACCATTTGTTGTGGGTAGGATAGTATGTTATCTCTACTGTTGGTGCGTGTTGACTCGTTTCGGAATGTGGTAAAACCAATAGGTAATGATATATGTGTTTACGTACGTGGGATCGTTGAAGACAATGATCTGTCTGAGTGGTGGTGATGGTAGTGGATTCTCTGGCCTGAGAAAGGCATAGAAGGCAATGTGCATGGCTCGTAATGGCCGACTTGGTAGTATAATTGAATGGCTGTAGATCTAATAGGTCCAATATGGATGGAAAAATTGGATGGCTATTGGTAATCTCTGAGAGGAACGTGCGGGAATGGATTCCTGAAAACCTCTGAGTATATTCTTGTCTGGTATGATAGCATGAAGTTATGGTAGTTTTGGCCATAGGTTATCCTGTGTTGTTGAATGCCTGTAAAATATATAATTAATGGTGTGTGAGATAGCTTAAGTTTAAGGTGGCAAAAAGAAGCAAAACCTAGGAGAAATGTTATGACACAGGTTGAGCTATGTCGTGTTCCAATGAGATTCTTTAAGCCAGGTGAAAAGCTGTGTTCTGCGGTCTACAAGTATTGGACAAAAGTGCTAGGTGGGATAGTGCATGCTATGCTGCATGAGTATGTCTAATCCTTGATTTTGTCTCTGGAACGAAAGAGTGGCCGTGACTGTATGGGCGGCTGTAGGAAGCGTATGATGAACATGCCTGGAATATAAATGAGACAATTGTCGGCAGGAATGTATACCCCCGCCTGGTACATAAAAGTAAAAGAAATGTGATAAGTGGCCAACCAAGTGAGTTCCCCAGAAATATCATGACCTTATGGATGATGAGTGGCTTTGTTGATGATATGACATGTGCTTAGTTGTCTGAGTAACAACGGATTGATGACCCTGACCATGATTTACCCCATGCCACAGCAGCTGCCACAATGGGGTAGATCCCCCAAAGGGGCTGAGGTGGTGGAAACATTTCCAAACCTGGATGACATGGCCAACAGCTCCAAAGCAATATCTATGCTTGGCGCAAGGGGATTTTGTGTGGCCACCGAACGTTGTGGCAGGATGTTGGCCTCTCGGTGACAGTAACCAGAAAATAGGAAGGAGAGTGACAGGTGAGGCCCTCTATATGATACAATGCGAGGCGGCTAGCTCACGAGTGGCTCGAGGGGTGTATGCCTCCGAGTGTGAGGCGGGGTGTTGGCCTCGAGGGACCACTAACCGAAGCATAATGCAGAGAAAAAAGGGGGTAATACCTATTTGGCCCTAGAAGCCTAATTGCCAGTACGCTATTACTATTCCAGGGAAGGTAAGAGATGGATAACTACGTGAGCAGGTGTATGTACCTAGTAGTATAATATTGAACCTGACAATCCGTATAGGTTTTTTAGTAGTAACTGTAACCTGAATGGATAAAACCGTATGGCATAAGGAAATATGGCATAGACCAAGCTTATCTTAATACGTACAGTATATGTGAAAAGTAAAGTGCCGTGATGTGTAAATATTAAACATCGTAGCCATACTGGTTAAATACATATCAATCTTAACCCATTAAGTGCCGTATGTACAAGTGAAAAAGTGGTCTGTCCCCACCTTGTATGTTGTATGTCACCTTGCTAGGGGAAAGTCTGTTGTGTGAGAAGCGTGCTGTGAAAAATGTATGTGAACTATATTACCAGTTACGTATATACAGATGCGTCTGCTACAGTGTAATAATATATGTATTTATACCAGATATTGATATACTACTTGCTATGTGAATTGTTGTATGTCTTATTGAATGGTAGGGGTCAGTGAACATGGTGTTGCAAAATGCAAGTGCACTGGAGATCTGCCGAGTGCCCTATAGTTGGCAGTGTAGTTGGATACTGATTGGTATGTGAAATGTTGTTTGTCTGTTGACCTATAGGGGTCAGTGTTTTGGTGTTTGTAAAATCCAATGAAAATTGTCAATGTACTTGACAGACCTTTAGGTGGCAGTGTTGATAGAACCACTGTTGGTCTTGATGTGAAATGTAAATTATTGTGAATTAAACCTGAAGTTGAGCCCATGCTGGAGTTTAATTTATGGTTTATGGTTATGTTTAAAACAATCTTATGTGTAATTTATATTGGCTGGTAATTGTATATGACATGTGAAGACAGTTTTGCTGTTGACCAGTAGGGGTCAGAAATGCTGATTGTATGGTACCCTTTGACCCCTTAAAGACCAAACTTCTGGAATAAAAGGGAATCATGACATGTCACACATGTCATGTGTCCTTAAGGGGTTAATCCAAACCCGTTTGACAATATACAATATGTGAACATAATAGCTTAATAACATTCATTGTAACAAACCAAAGTTCTGTTCGTGGGTTGTAAACGCACGAAACGTGTGTGTAGTACAATAGTAAATGTATGAACTAGTTCCCGTTTGGTGCACAAACCGTGAGCCTGGTATGTCAGGGAAACAAAACAAAACGAGCAGTGAGATTTGAAATGCACGCACAGAATTGCCTAGTATGTTTAGGCAATTGAAACAGAATGTGTTCCCGTTCGGGAGTATGCTAATGTTTGAAATGAGCCAGTGACAGATATAAATAAGTGAGTTTAAACAAATGATATGCATGAACATGCAATGGTTTTAGAACAGACTTAGACAAAATGCAGCCGTAAAGTGAGGACCTGACCCATGCATGGTGCCGTGGGACTGATGCCTGGCGTAACGGGTAGGTCGACTTACGGTTTGTAAGTCACTTGGACCCCATCCACGGTGATGGATTGAAGAAAGAACTTGGTAGGCCGGAAAAGCCTGTGGCTGGATTCCTGACACAGCTCAGCTTAGAAAACCTCATGGAGTAATCAGGTAAAATGGCGTCTGGATGACCCGGAAGTGGAAATTATTCTGATGCTGACCTCAAGCAATATGAGTCAGGTAAGGGGTGTCCCTTATATAGGGGAGTGAATTAATTTAAGCCCCTCCCACAAATACAGGCCAAACGGCCTTAATACATATTTAAATCAAAATACACTTAAAATTAAATTATATATATCTATGTATAATTTCCCCTTAATGACAAAAAACAGTTGTTAAGGATGTCCACGACAGGACGTCCACAATAGGAGCCCTGGATCGACGATCTGCATTGATCACGGTCGGGGACGACTGCCAGAGACCCCAGCAGTCCCCCTACAGCAGCTCCGGCCACCCCAGCCCTCCATGGTCATGTGATCACATCACCGCAATAGGACTCTAGGAGCTGCCAGCAGGGGGACTGTCTGAGCTGTCAGGCAGTCCCCCAGGCTGCTAAAAAAAATAATAAAATAAATAAATTATACTTATACAGGTGGTTCTCATTTAGCGACCTACCTGTTTTACAACGGCTCGCACTTACGACCAGGCATTAGTGCAAGCTTTCATGGAGATTCCCTGCTCTGGTGCGTATGTATATGTTCGGGAAAACTTCCCCGAACATAGACAAATGACCCAGAGCAGGGAATCCCTCAAATCTATGTTGGGGAAATTTCCCCGAACATAGACGAACGCATGAGAGCAGGGAATCCTTCAAATCTATGTTCGGGGAAATTTCTCCGAACATAGATTAGAGGGATTCCCTGCTCTGGTGCATACGTCTATGTTCGTGGAAGTTTACACGAACATAGACAAATGCACCAGAGAAGGGAATCCCTTAACTCTTCACTTACCGACCAATTTGTTCTACAACCAGGTCATAGGAAGGGAACCCGGTCGATAAGTGAGGAGTGTCTATATTATATATGTGTGTAATATATTATGAAATAATTAAATCATTTTATAATATATTATACATCTATAATGCATCTATACGATTTCATTATAAGTGTACTTTGATATATATCTCAAAATACACGTATGATGAAACCATAGATGCATTATATATGTATAATATATTATAAAATGATTTAATTATAATATATTATAATTATATAGGAAATAAAAGTGTGTGTGTGTGTGTATATATATATATATATATACACACAGACACACGTATTATATGTGTGTGTGTGTGTGTGTGTGTATATATATATATATATATGTGTGTGTGTATAATATACACGCTCATGTATTATATATATATATATATATATATATATATATATATAAACTAAAACATTGATACAAAAACAAATAAAACCGCTAACTTTGGCCAGTGTTTGTGCCTAAGTGGCTACTACAAAAGACTGGACATACCCCATTTTGAATACCCTGGGTTATCTACATTTGAAAATGGTATGCCATGATGGGGTTATTTCACATTCCTGGGCTACCATATGGTCTCAAAAGGCAACAAAAGGTCCAGCAAACCAATCTGGCAAACTAGACTGGGCAAGCCCTATATTGACCCTGTAACTTTCCAAAACACCATAAAACCTGTACATGAGGGGTATTGTTATACTCGGGAGACTTTGTTGAAAACAAATATGAGTGTTCTAAATCAGTAAAACGTATTCCGACAATGAAATCACCAGTAAAAGTGCAGTTTTTGTGTAAAAAAATGCAAAAAACAAAACTTTTAACTTTGGCCAGTGTTTGTGCCTAAGTGGCTACTACAAAAGACTGGACATACCCCATTTTGAATACCCTGGGTTGTCTACTTTTACAAATGGTATGCCATGATGGTGTTAATTTTAATTCCTGGGCTGCTATATGGGAACTAAAAACGGAACTAAAAATCCATGCGTAAAGTACAATGTGAGAAAAAAAATAACACAAAAAAAACGACTATCCAAAAGTTTGACAAAGGCTGGTGGTAGAATTAGTGCATGGAAAGTTTTAAAATACCACAATTTGAAATACCCTAGGGTGTCTACTTTTCAAAAATATATAGTTTGATGTGGTTAAATTGCCGGCTTCAAAAATGTCCCAAATGGGACATGGGTGCATGATGACTAACTGTGAAAATTCCAAGTTGGAAAACTGGAATGTGCACCCTCCAAATAAGGTCTTTTAGTCCCCAGAGAACCCGACACACCTATACATGGGTGGTATCGCTGTACTCAGAAGATGTTGCTGAACACATTTTGGGGTGCTCCTCTGCAGTACACCTAATAGGTGCTGATAATCCATGCCTAAAGTAGAAGGAGTGTGAAAAATAACACAAAAAAATGACTACCCAAACGTTTGACAGAGACTGGTGGTAGAATTAGTGCATGGAAAGTGGTAAAATACCACCATTTGAAATACCATAGGGTGTCTACTTTTCAAAAATATATGGTTTGATAGGGGTAAATTATGTTGTCTGGCTTCAAAAATGTCCCAAATAGGACATGGGTGCATGATGATTTACTGTGAAAATTCCAAGTTGGAAAACTGGAATGCGCACCCTCCAAATAAGGTATTTTAGCCCCCAGAGAACCAGACACACCTATACATGGGTGGTATCCCTGTACTCAGGAGATGATGCTGAACACATATTGGGGTGTTCTTTGGCAGTAACCCTTAAAGTTCTCAGTACATATATTCTTAAATTGCTATGTGTCTCAAAAAAAATCACCAATTATTATAATTTTTTTTTTAATTTGGCATAGATTGGTGGTAAAATGGCTGCATGAAAATATTCAAAATACCCCAGGTTTAATACCTTAGGTTGTCTTCTTTTAAAAAAATATATATACATGCAAAGGGTTATTCGGGGTTTCCTGACAGATATCAGTGTTAGAATGTAACTTAATTTTGAAAAAAATTGGTTTGGAAATAGCAAAGTGCTACTTGTGCTTATAGCTCTATAACTTTCCAATAAAGGCTAAGAACATGCTAACATTGGGCATTTCTAAACTCAGGACAAAATTTGGAAACTATTTAGCATGGGTGTTTTTTTAGCTGTTGTAGATGCGTAACAGATTTTGTGGGTCAAAGTTCGAAAAAGTCTGTTTTTTTTTTCAATTTTTTCATCATATTTTATAATTCTTTTTATAGTAAATTATATGATATGATGAAAATAATGTTATCTTTAGAAAGACCATTTAATGGCGAGAAAAACAGTATATAATATGTGTGGGTACAGTAAATGAGTAAGAGGAAAATTACAGCTAAACACAAACACCACAGAAATGTAAAAAGAGCCTTGGTCCCAGTGGCAAGAATTTTGAAAAACAGCCTGGTCACTAAGGGGTTAAAGTAAAATGGCAACTCACAGTGAGGAAGTGACCAAAATACCTTTACTAAAATACAATACAGTTTAAAATGTCCACAACGCGTTTCGCCAGCAGGCTTTTGTTTTAAAAATGCCGCCAAAGTGATATCATAATTGCTTAATTGATGATTGAAAATGAAGTTACAATTAATTTATGGCTGTATAGCAAGAAACAGTAAAATGTATACAGAACAGATAAATATGTGGTAGTGAAAAACGAGGGTGCCAAAGGAAGTAAGACTAGACAGGTGGCCATACTTTTTAAATTTTTTTGAGCATCATGGGGGGTTGAAGTATGGCCGGCGATATCGTCATTAAGACGAAATAGGTGGGCATGGACACTTAGATGGGGCGTCATAAGAGGGAGTGAGTGATAGGTGGAGGGGGAATGGGTCACGTGATCGGCGGCCATATTAACCGGGCATTATGGGGGTTGTAGTAAGGCCGTCTTCATAGTGGCAAGGGGAGTGTATTAGGTGTTACTTAATGGCATGACCAACCAATGGTGGATGAGAATAATATCAGATGGGAGGGCATGTTGCAATAGTGTGAACTAAGATTATGAATAACCGTGGGTTACGAGGGCGTGGCCTAGTGACGCGAGTCAGTTAGGAAGAAGAGGGGGGAGGGGAGAAAAGTAAAATAAATATATATAAAAAGCTTATTAATAGAAGCTAACTGATAGAATAGGAGTTTTTTGAACCCCATCTTCAAATAGAACAAGAAAACAATGCCTAAAACAATTAAATGCAATGACATAAGTAAATAGTGAGAGGCATAACAAATTGGAATAAATATAAAGGTAGAATCTTAAGATAAAAACAAAGGTGATATAAAATGAAAGACATATGGTCCAATTATTATGAAAAAAAGATTAAGATCATTAAAGAAAATTAAAAAGATCAAAATCGACATTAAGACCATCTAGTTCTAGAGTTTTTAAAAGGAATACCAAGTTCATTTTATTTTCCCTAAAAGATTTTTTTAAATCACCACATCTCCATGGGTTTTTACATTTTTTAATACCAATGCATTTTAAGTATTGGAGACCACATGGACACTCTAGAAGGTATATGACGTTTTTTTGTATTGCAATTTATGAAATCCTTAATAGAATAAGTAGTATTGGTATTGTTAGAAGTGAAGTGTCTGGTTTTGGATTTGATTTTTGGATCTGTTGTTCTACATACTATATATTTGTTGCATTTATAAAAAACATTTAGGTTGTGAGAGAAGTGATGGGATGTTAATAACAGAATTTTTAGTGTAGTTTTTTGTGAGGATGGTTCTTATATTTGGGGCTCCTCTAAATATTACACTGGGTTTGTCAGGGAGTAGTTTGCCAGCGTTTTGTAATAATTTTTCTTATAGTTTTGCTTTCTTCATTAAATTTAAAAATGACTGGCATAGATGTCTTTGTTGTGTTTGTCTTTGTAAATTAAGAGATCTTTTCTGTTTTTTAGTTTCATTTTTTCAAAAATTTTCTTTAGGTTTTCTAGAGGGTATTTTTGTTGATAAATTTGTCTTTAACCCCTTCAGGACGGAGTCAATAGTGCACGTTCTGATCAAAACAAAACGTAAACAAAAACTGGAATTTGCGCTATATGTCTGTTCACCCGTAGTTCCCCTCTTTCAAATTATATGCACCCACACTTATTATATATCATTTTGTTCAGGAGAAACAGGGCTTTAATCTATCATTAACTATTCATATATGGAACATCATTTATTATGAATAAAAGTAAAAAAAATGTGAGAAAATAAGATTTTTTTTTAAATTTGCATTTCCGTCTGACATTTTAACTGTGAATGTCATAATACAAAAAAAATGCACATATTTGTAATCAGCGATGTCTCACGAGTACAACAGTACCCCCCATTAACAGGTTTTATGTTGTTTTGGAAAGTTACAGGGTCAAATATAGAACATTACATTTTCAAATTGAAATTTGCCAGATTGGTAATGTTACCTTTGAGACGGTGTGGTAGCCCAGGAATGAGAATTACACCCATAATGGCATACCATTTGAAAAAGTAGACAAGCCAAGGTATTGAAAGTGGGGTATGTTTAGTCTTTTTTAGTAGCCACTTAGTCACAAACACTGGCCAAAGTTAGCGTTCATATTTGTTTTTGTGTGAAAAAAGCAAAAAACGAATATTTGGCCAGTGTTTGTGACTAAGTGGCTACTAAGAAAGACTGGACATACCCCACTTGCAATACCTCGGGTTGTCTACTTTTGCAAATGGTATGCCATCATGGGGGTAATTCTCATTCCTGGGCTACCATACGCTCTCAAAGGCAACATAACCAATCTGGCAAATTTCAATGTGAAAAAAAGGAAATGCAAGCCTTATATGTGACTCTCTAACTTTCCAAAACACCATAAAACCTGTACATGGGGGGTACTGTCATTCTCGGGAGACTTCACTAAACACAAATATTAGTGTTTTAAAACAGTAAAACATATTACAACAATAATATAGACCATAAAAGTGCAGTTCGCTTGTAAAAAATGCAAAAAACGTCACTTTTACTTAAAATATCATCGTTGTAATACAATTTACCAGTTTGAAACATGAATATTTGAGTTCAGCGAAGTCTCCCGAGTAAAACAGTACCCCCTATGTACAGGTTTTATGGTGTCTTGGAGAGTTACAGGGTCAAATATAGTGCTTGCAAATTAAATTCTCTGCACTTTCTCCCTGTGTTGTCAGGCATGTCAATCAAATTTTAATTAATCAAATCACATAATTACGTTAAAAGATTATTTAAATATACATGTAGAATTTTAATATATATGCATTTATAGGTATTTAAATTCTACGTGTATACTAATGTAATCTTTTATGTAATTATATGTATTTATCTATATATATATATTTGCGGTTATTTGTATTTTATATATATATAGATATATATAGAATGTCATTCTAAGTGTATTTTGTTACCGATATATATATATTAATAACAAAATACAGTTAGAATGAAATTACATATGCATATATAATTTATATTAAATTTTGTTTCAATATTTTATTTATTTATTTTATTATTTTATTTATTTATTATTTTAATTATACGTATTTATATATAATATATATACTTTGTATATAATATATATATGTACATCTATTATATATATATAATATATATACATATTATATATATGTAACGTCATTCTAAGTGTATTTTAATATTAATATATATACTTATATTAATATTAAAATACACTTTGTATGACGTTACATATATATAATATGTATATATATTATATATATAATATATATACATATTATATATATATAAAAATATATTTAATTTATTTTTACACTTGTGTTTGATTTATTTTTTATACTTCCCACCAGCAGGGGGACTGTCTGATATTTCAAACAGTCCCCCTGCTGGCATATCCACAGCCAGCTATAGGGGGCCATGTGATCGCTCTTTGAGAGCGATCACATGGCCCCCGGGGGCCTCATTTGCCGTGGGAGGGCTGCCTGGGCTGTGAGGCAGTCCTCCCGAAGCGGATCGCGGCGGAGGTAAGTACATCTTACCTCTTGGGGCTGCAAGCCGTTACGGCGTGCTATGCCGTCATAACGGCTTTAAAGCCCACTTAACCCGTGACGGCATAGCACGCCGTAACGGCGTTAAGGGGTTAAGGGTATTGGATTGATCTTCAAATTCTCTCATAAGGGAGCAGTTTCTGCGGTGTTGTAAAAATTTACTTTTGGGGATTCCATCAAGCCATGGCTGATGGTGGCAGCTAGATTTGTCAATAACTGTATTGGAACATATTTAAAAAAAAATGTTTTAGTATTTACAGTTCCGTTTTGTATAAAAATTTGGATGTATAAAAAGTTAATATTTTCCTTACTGTATTCTGAGGTTAAAATGATGCCGTTGTTATTAAGATTAAGGTGCTTTAAAAATAAGTTTAGTGCATCTTCAGAACCATTCCAGACAAAAAACAGGTCATCTATATATCTAAAATAGGTAACTACGTTTTCCTTCCAGGGGTGGTCGCCCCAGCCAAGGACTCCCAGTCATCCATAAAAAGATTAGCATAACTGGGGGCAAACCTAGTTCCCATGGCTGTGCCTTGTTTCTGTATATAAAAGGTGTCTAAAATCCAAAAATAGTTGTTGGTTAAAATAATATTTATACCTTCTATAATACAATTAATTTGTTCATCTGGGATATTGTTGTCTTTTTTTAGTCTGTTGTACACCGCTGTGCATCCTTTGTCATGGGGAATAATGGTATATAAGGGTTGTACATCACAGGTGACTAGTAAGTAATTAGGATGCCAATTAAAATTATCTAAAAAACGTAAAAGGGTCATGGAGTCTTCTAGATAAGATCTCATGAGTTTAACGGATGGTTGTAGTAAAATATCAATATATTCTGATAAATTTGATAATGTAGCGTTAATACCAGATACAATGGGTCTACTTGGTGGGTTTTTTGTGCCTTGTGAATTTTAGGTAAGTAAATAACTGGAATTTTTGGATGGGGGACATTAAGATATTTATATTCTCTTTTGTTTAGAATTGTAGTTTCTTGGCCCTTAACGAGGAATTGAGATAGTGTATTCTTGATAGTGAGAATGGGATCTGATGGGGTCATTTGATTGTCTTAATGCTTCATTGATATACATAACTTTTGAAAGTATAACTAAACCACCTCCCTTGTCGGCTGCTTTAATAGCAATGCTGTCATCTTTTTGGAGTTCTATTAGTGCTTTTTGTTCTGGGTATGTGAGATTATGATATTTGTGTGTGTTATTTTTATGTTGTTTGTGTTTGATTTTGTCCAGATCTTGTAATACAAATTTTTCAAATACCGTTAGAGGGCCTGATTTAAAACTTGAACGGTAAAATGTTGAATTCTTTTTTAGAGAGGTATTTACTACCTGGGGTTCATTATGGGTTGTGGGGTTTGTGACTTCTAGGGAAGCGTTGGTGACAGTGTTGGATTTACTTGTAAAAAAAACTTTTTAGTGTGGCTTTCCTAACAAATTTGTTGACATCTAAAAGTGCTTGGAATGAGTTGAAAGGGTTGATTGGCGCAAATTTGAGGCCCTTACTTAAAACTGAGATTTGTGTGGAGGTTAAAATATATTGTGAAATATTAAAAATTCCATGTTCTTTTTCGTTAAGAGGAGTTAGTGTCTTTCTCTTTTGTATTCTTCTTCCACTTCTGTTTCCTATATACTTAGACTCCTCTTTTTCGCTCTTGAAGTGTAGGGAGTTTGGATAGTTGGGTTTTTGAGGGTTCTGATCTCTAAAAAATGATCGTCAATATCAATTTCGGAGTCCATGGATAGTAACTGGTATCTGTTGGGGTGATTATAATTGGTGGGAGGAGATAGGTGGTTGGGACTGTGATTTTTGTAAGAGTATCTTTGTCTTTGGGGTCTAGGAGCAACATCAAGGGTACAAAGTCTTGATGGGGGTTCGTGATATGGAGCAGAGTGTGGGTAATTTTGGTAGTGGGGTGATTGGACATGTCTTTTGGTGGTGTTTTGTGTTGTATTGTGGTAATTGCTAGGTGTTGGGTGGTATTTTCTATTGGAGTAGTTGTGCATTGGGCCTTGGTGAGAGTTGTGGGAATATCTATGTGAATGGGACCTGTTGGGGGGGGGGGGTGATGGGGGAAAAGGAGAGGTTTGATGGGACGGTGAGGGAATTGACGAACAAAGTGGTTATCCTGTCTGTGTTGGTTTTGGTAGTTTGTGTTGGTTGTGTGATAGGTATTAGTATCTGAAGTGTATTTTTCGTTGTTAGTCAGGTGATATGTTCTAACTTGATTGTTGGAGTAGTCATGTTTATCCCTAATGTATTTCTTTACTTTGATGTGTTTAGTGTCCATCTCTACTTTTTCAATTTTGTTTTGTATAATAATGGAATTTTGTTTGAAAACTTGAGTCTCTGTGAATGGTAAGAGTTTATTGTGGAGGTCATTGATTTCTACATCTAGTAAGGATAGTTTTTTACTTTTTTTTTTTAGAATGAGAGTCACCATGAGGCCCAAAGTGCATATACCGTATCTAATTTTTTTTTTCCATTCATTCATGAATTCTTCATCGTCTCTATCTATAAGAAAAATTATTACAAAACCCTGGCACATTTTAAAACATGCTGCTATGTTAAACAAACTACTCCCCGACAATCCCAGTGTAATATTTAGAGGAGCCCCCAATTTAAGAACCATCCTCACAAAAAACTACACTAAAAATCCTGTTATTAACATCCCATCATTTCTCTCGCAACCTAAAGGTTTTATAAATGCAACAAATGTATAGTATGTAGAACAACAGATCCAAAAATCAAATCCAAAACCAGACACTTCACTTCTCACAATACTAACACAACTTATCCTATTAAAGATTTCATAAATTGCAATACAAAAAAGTCATATACCTTCTAGAGTGCTGATGTGGTCTCCAAAACATGGATATGACATCCAGATGCCTAAAAATAAGACGAGCAGAACATTGCCGCAACATCAGCAAAGGATTAATAAAAACCATTCTGGATCAAAATATTTTTTTTTTGTCAATCTTTCTTTTATTAAGGCATGTGCAATAGGGTACAGAACAAAAAGAGGGGAAATGCAATAGTGATATACAGATAAGGGTTAATACAGCGTTAATTACATTTCCAGCTAAACAATGCCTAATTTTTATTTTTTATGTAGGTTAACGAGTTTAGGTTCACGTTTGGTTTTGAAACGGTTGAACAAACATGTTGAAAACCGAGTTTTAACAACAAGAGGATAGCAGGCTATTAAACCTTGTAGTTTGGACTGTAACGGAGTTTCAGTTATACTTGTGACACTCAAGTAGCCGTAGCTAAGATTCATCAGAGTGTTATATTGGCAAAAGGGCAGGTTCTACATTATGCAGTTATACATGGACTGTTTCAGCTGTTGCTAGCTCTTAACAAAAACAAACAAAATATACTGATAACAGGTTGCTTCTGAGCATACATGCGCTTATAAGAACAGTTAATACACAGGCTTAAATTCCCTAACATGTCAAGTATGTATTCAGTGTCGGCAATGGAGACTTCGTTTGCATATCACATACAAGCTTAAAATATATTATAAACAGGTTTAAGTCCCTTAATATGTTGTGTAAGCCGACAGTGCTCATAGTAGGTTGTAATGTTAGGAGGGAGAAATAGTGAAAAGAGTAACGTAAAGAAAACATAGGCCTAACGGTAACACGTGACAACATCTCCGATGTCGGGCTGCCTCTTGTTATATTAGTGGAATAAACAATACGATTGGAAACAGGATGGCTTATTTGTCTTAATCTAGCTAATCATAAGCAAAGTATCAAGTAGGTAATTAAGTAAAGTAAAACAGTGCCCTGTACTATCATGCATGGTTATCAAGGTTATACTAAGGCTGTGATTACTGCAATTTATGAGGCTTAAACATGCATCAAGTTGCATAAGTGCCCAGTACTGCTCGTTGTTTCAAACTAGGCATAGTAGCTTTTCAGATAACGGGAATTGAGGTCAGTTGTATAGCAGTCCATAAGCCTGACAACAGGAGGGTGCGTGGTAGAGCTTTATCAGTTGCCTTCATCCGATCAGTAAAAGAAAAAGACACGAAACTCAAAATATGGTGCATGGCGTTTAAGGGCTAGAGCAGCTGCTCAGATCGCTAGGTGGGAATGTCCAGTACAGTGCCAGTCCATCAAGGTAGCTGAACCGAGTCCGTCAGGAGGCAAGGTTGTTGTGTCGCTGGGAATGGTAGCACTGGCCCATTCTGTCTGAGTTCTTGGTAGCATTCAGCCGATGCCGGTCAGGAGCAAGGCAGGTGTCGGACGGATGGATGGTCGGCTGCTCGGCAGTGCAGCGAGACAGACTTCAAGTCGTGGGGTAAGCGTGCAGAGGGGTTGAGTGCGGTGAGAAGCTTCTCCCCAGCTCCAGGCTTTACATTGGGCCCCCACCTCGTGTCCACAGACTCGGGTACCTCTCTGGGCCGGGTCTTTCCCTTTATGGGCGCTGTGGAGGGATCTGGTGGTTCTCCGCCGCCGGCGGCGGGCGACCCCCCTGCGGTGTGGTCGGTGGTTTGGAGAGAATCTCCTGTTGGGCCTCTGCCTAGAAGGGCACTCCGCCATTGAAGAATTGGCGGCCATGTCCGGGATCTGCCCTCTCCGGCTCGCAGTCTCCCGCTTCCCCACTACTGCAGGTTGGTTGGGGGTTTGGTGTAAGCTCCGCTGCTCCAGTTTTTCCCAGAAACTATGCAGCAAAGCGTCCAGGCGTACATGAAGGGGCTGAGTTTCTCCAGGCTCCGTGTTGAGGAGTGTGGTCGCCATTTTGCGGTTTACAGCCTGCTGGTGCAGAGCCTGTTGTGGAGTGCCGTCGGTTTTTGCATCGTTTGTGGGCTGATGGCACATGTCGGTTGGGACCGGGATGACCCCCGCCGGTCTTGGGGGGGGGAGGGAGGTCCGATACTGCGGGTGCTGTGAGGATCGGTGAGCTGGGAGAGCGGCCGCCTCTCTCCAGCTCTGCGAGTTGTAGGCCTCGGCCCTCCGGTTCAGCATCACAGCGGGCATGTAGTCGATCAAGGTGTCTCCCGGTACCCCTGCTCCTGTGAGACAAGGCAGGGTGAACTGGGGTGCAGAAATTGTAGATTACCCCCTGATTTTTGCTGAAAACCGGGATCAGGCTCAGGAGCTCTCAGTAAACGTGTCTGTTCAGCTCCCCGGTCAGGCTCCGCCCCCCGGATCAAAATATTTTATTACGCACAACAAAAATGCAAAATACTCAAAATGCATTGGTATTAAAAAATGTAAAAACCCATGGAGATGTGGTGATTTTAAAAACTTTTAGGCAAAAATTAAATGAACTGGGTAGTCCTTTTAAAAACTCTAGAACTAGATGGTCTTGATGTCAATTTTGATCTTTTTAATTTTCTTTAATAATCTTAATCTTTTTTTCATAATAATTGGACCACATGTCTGTCATTTTATATTACCTATGTTTTTATCTTAAGATTCCACCTTTATATTTATTCCAATTTGTTATGCCTCTCACTATTTACTTATGTTATTGCATTTAATTGTTTTAGGCATTGTTTTCTTGTTCTATTTAAATATAGGGTGCAAAAACTCCTATTCTATAACTTTGCTTCCATTAATAAAAACTTTTTATATATATTTATTTTCCTTTTCTCCCCTTCCCCCTCCCCTCCCTAAGTGACTCGCGTCACTAGGCCACGCCCCCGTATCCCACGGTTATTCATAATCTTAGTTCACTCTATTACAATATGCCCTCTCATCTGAGATTATTCTCATCCACCATTGGTGGGTCATGCCATTAAGTAGCGCCTAATACACTCCCCTTGCCACTATGAAGAAAGCCATACTACAACCCCCATAATGCCCGGCTGGCTAATATGGCCTCCGATCACGTGACCCGTTCACCCTCCACCCTCCGAAAATGACTATCGACGGCCATACTACAATCCCCGTAATGCAAAAAAAATAAAAAATGGCCGCCGATCACATGACTGCATACAGCTATAAATTAATTTTTTACTTAACAATTATGACGTCATTTTGGCGCCATTTTTAAAACGCACCAGCTGTTTCACTCCCTTTATACACCCACACCTGCCAGGTGACCCGTTCACCCTCCACCCTCCGAAAATGACTATCGCCGGCCATACTACAATCCCCGTAATGCAAAAAAATTAAAAATGGCCGCCGATCACATGACTGCATACAGCTATAAATTAATTTTTTACTTAACAATTATGACGTCATTTTGGCGCCATTTTTAAAACGCACCAGCTGTTTCACTCCCTTTATACACCCACACCTGCCAGGTTACGTTCTCTGCATTTCCACTTGAAAAAGCCTGCTGGCGAAACGCGTTGTGGACATTTTAAATTGTATTGTATTTTATTAAAGGTATTTTGGTCACTTCCTCACTGTGAGTTGCCATTTTACTTTTTTTTATTTTCATTTACCTATTTTACCTGGCTTCTGAGTTTTATCCTGTTCCAGTGAGACATTACTCCAAAGAATCCTAGGTGGGGATTATACCACTCAAGCCTTATACACTGAGCAGTGCGCTTGCTCGTGTAAATGTGAGTAACCACTTTATATTTTATTTTCTTCTTTACTGATTTTTAATAGAGAACACTATTGCTGTTCCTTTTTATTTCATATGACCTTCTCTCAGACAAGACATCACTTCACGTATCCTATACGTGGGGATTATACCACTGTATGCGCTTCATACTAGAGTTAGTATCTATACAACTAGCTCTATAGTTAGCTCTATACAACGTAAGTAGGATCATGTAAGACGTTTACCAGAATAACACCTGATTGTTGAATATATTGCACCATTAGTTGTCTCTTTTATTTACACATACAGAGTGGAAGAACTTACGGAGCTGTTATCCCATATTCTACATTTTCGTTGCTTCTACATACATTCCCAAGATGACATTCTTGAACTCTACTACTGGACTTTTAATCACTTAGACTATATTATTATTATTTTTAACTACTTTGCTCTTTATTACTGGCATCGCCTCTCTACTACCCTCTACCCTATTTCTTTGTCTACCTGTAAGGCCTTCTGAGGGAGCCTTACTACCATGGTGTGCAGCCCAATTATCCATTGTTTTATCTGTACCAATAACTTGAGCGCTGACCCATCTCTACTCTTTTTTTCCTTTGATACATGTGTAAATATATACATGTTTAAACATATATAGAGTTTTCGAGTATGTATTTGTATATTGTATTTGTGTATATGTATATACTCTATAGGATATATTGTATATAAGAAGCAAGAGTCATACCCTGCCTAGAGTCTAGACCAATGAGCCAGGAAAATGTATTAAGCCCCCTCACTGACCCCCATCCAGCACTCAATCCCTCTGTCCTCAGTCTTCCCCTTTACCTTATGTCTGTGTATTTTGTTTGAATATCAGTATAGTTTATGTATTGCTTTTAGTATGAGCCTGAGTGATTATAGCTTGCAGTTCGGGTGAAGATTTGAATGGTTCCAGACGAATGCAGCATCCAAGTAGTGTTCTCCCCAGCAAGTAGACAGTTACCCAAACATCTGCCTAGACTAGATGAAGGGTACAACAGGAATGAAGTTTAATGGTGCCACACTGCCTTTTATGCAAGTCCCCATGCAAGGGGCACTCCAACATGGATCTTGTGGGGGACTCCAACACAAAGTTTACGAACAATAATAACAGTGACAAAGTGTAGCATTCCAAATACAAACAGATAACTCCCTCCTCTCTGCCTGTGAGATAATTGAGTCAAATACTGTAATAACTCAATTATCTCCAGGCACAAAAAACAAATTTTTCATAAAACTTGAAAAGTACCCCAAAACACAAAGTTCCAATAAATGTTAGATCCCCTGATAGCCCTGATATCGGTGACCAACATATCCAAAAATCACCCAGATCAGTTCAGGGGTTTTAGAATTTTATGGAAGTCTAATTTTGACCGATTGCACACGAGGCTCCTGCCCAGAAACAGTTCCATGAGTTTAGGTTGTGCGGTCGATCTATTTCGGAAGGTCGCAAAAACGAACAAATGCACAAATGGTACCCCCTAGCTCATAGAGCGATTGTTCCCCTAGTTTGTGGGAATCAAACTACCGAACAGCGCTTTCCTGGCTGTTCGGGAAAAGGAAGCAGGCATTCGTATACTTTGACCGGTGTTTGGGAAGTGGAGTGTCCGATTTTAGTTCCAGACACTCGACGACCAAGTCCTGCTGCCTCCTTTCTTGCGAACAAGATGGTCGCCATTTTCTCCTGCACATGGCTTTCGACTATATGAACGGCGGCCACACAGGGAGAGCACTTAATTGACTGTTCTCTTTGAAGATAATGAGCCAGGGGGTGTTCGGTGTTCAGTAGTTACAGCTCCCGAAAAGATAAAAGTCCCGAATAACATAGTAGTTTTATTACAATAGTGTATTGATTAATTGATATGATATATATATTATCTATTCTGTGTATCTATGTATATTTTGTATAGTGTTTTATACACTATATCTGTGCATATAATGTGTAGTTTCTATATGCATACACAGTATATTTTGTTTATATATATAGATCATGTATTGTATGTGTGTGTATTTTGTATGTTTATATGAATACATTTGTTTTTATATGTGCATAGATAGATATGTAAATATTTTCCACAAGAGAGCAATTTTTTTTCCATTTGTTTTTTTTAGGATCTTGGTTGGCATGAGGAAATAAGCAACCTGGCATCAAAAGGCTGAGAAAATGAAGCAATGATAGAAGTACTTGCCATAGACCCAGAAAAAAAGTCTTGCAGAATAAAAAAATAAAATATAGATCAAATATGAAATAAAATACATGTAACCAAAGACCATGTATGTACAAATGAAAATGTCTGAAGCTTACAAGTGCAATAGACTTAACATTTCCATATGCTAGCAGTGGATCGTGGACTGAGTAAAGAGAAAACTTTTCATAAAAAAAAAAGTAAAGAAACCTTCAGCATACCCTCAACAACCCCAACACGTATACCAGGATGCCGTTGGGCAGGGTAAAAGCGGATGGGTCAGTGGTGAGATTCATGTCACTAGCATCGTCTAATGTAGACGGACCTGTCCTTGATTACTACTTGATTATTTGGATGGCCTTGCTCCTGAGACCCATCGTTTTCTTCAATCAGCCCTTGTCCATCCTGCTCATGATCTGCTCTCCTGGCTTCCCAACCTTTGCTTCTGGACTTCCCCTCCTCGCTTTGGATTCTTCTAATAAAACTCCAATACCTCTATGTACTTCGAAGGAACCTGTCCTCATCTCAAGGATTCTTGGGAAGTGGTGTATTGCAAGGTTGTGCGATATCCTGCCATAGGGTTCCTTCTCCTCAGCTGACAGGACCATCCCCATCGGACCTGACAGGTACACACTCTTTTTTGTAATATGCATTCTATTTTGTTATTTCAGGGTACTGAGGAATGTACAGAATTCAATGTAACCACACTAGATGTTATATAGTTTGCTCATTAAAAGCCCTAGTACAATAACAACCTCTGCTCATAGCTTATGATAAAGAGCAAGAGGGCTATCAATGTGTCTCTGTATATGGTGGCTTATAACGGCATCAAATTGCAATTATTATAACTATAAGATTGTCCCAAAAAATCCATCCTTGGTAGTACATTAAAAAAAATCCTCATCCTTAATCAAGGGCATAACCATTCTATACTTTCAATATAGAGACAAAGGCAAACCATAGGAATTATTCTAGCCTTGGGGAATGAATAATTTAGATGTTATTAAAAAGAGAGGTGGTGAATATTTGCTAAACCTCCAGAAGCAAAGAAAAAGTTAACACAATTCGAAAAGAAAGAACCAACCAGAACAAAGACGGTCATATATTACTCCCTGCAGGATCCTCGCACTTCCTTTTTCTTTGATGAGTTTAAGCAGGAGGGCATGGAAGTCCATGAAGAGGGGAATAATGAACAAATCCACACAGAATGAAAGCCAACAGAACCAAAGTAGTCCAGATTAAAATGAAAGAAAAAATAAACTCTGTGAAACTAAACTGTTATAGTAGAGTGGCATGTTAATTAACAGTTAATGTAAACTAACCACAAAATACATCATCCAAACCAATGCAATACAGCACAAGAAACAGTCAGACGCAGCAAAACACGATAAGACGTGTGAAAACCACACACCCTCAATACAGCAAAGAAAACAATCAAAGAGGGGGAAGACAAAAACCAGGGTGGGACAATATTTGCCTCCTTTCTTTAATAAAATTTAGATTATTTGTTCACCAATAAAAATAATATTACCAAAATAAGCTCGCTAAAAACTGGTGACAACCAATCTGGAAATGAATAATACAGACAAATATAGTGCAGACTATCTGAATAGTACAGTGTACAGTAAGGGGGAGAACTCACATGTACCAGAGCCCTATCACCGCTGGCTCTGGGTTTGCAAAGCTCTGTTTGAAAGGGAAACGTCCCACACTGTGTAAATGGAATCTGGATGGTATATTCTCTGCTGCATTGGGAGCACGAAGATTTATCACCGGGTGGAAGTCCTCCATCTCTTTCCGGACAAGAAAGCTGTTGCTCAAGAAGGTAGGTGGGCCCTGCACCGGTTTTACCTTGCCTTTCTGTCGAAGTGCAACCATCTCCGTGTTGGTTCCACTCCTGCGCAACTACTGCACTAGGCACAACAGGAAATCAATCCAGAAATCATCTGCAGCACCCAGGAGGAGAGCTTCCCACTGTGGAAAAAAGTGAGACAACCTGCCAGCAATAGGTAAATGTGGAAAAGAGTGAGGGACTCTTACCTGAGGCATTTCTGGTCTGGGAGAATGATGTACCGTGACCTCTGCAGGAACCCCTTGGGAACAATGGGTGGTGCTGGTATTGGGAGGACAATGAGGGGAAGGACTCTAAAAGGTGGGGCCTCGTGCCCCAGAAGGCAGCTAGTAAGGCTCAAATGCCAACCAGTTCTGGAGGAAATATGGTCAGTCAACCAAAAAACTTTCTTGTATGAGAGCTGGACCTTGTCGAGTGAGGTGTAGATAGACACGTACCTGTTCAACTCCTTCATTTAAAAAGAAGACAAACTACCACAACAAGAAAACATAGTCTTAAATTAGAGGGGTAAAGGTTTAAAAATTATTTCAGGAAGTATTACTTTACAGAGAGGGTAGTGGACGCATGGAATAGCCTTCCAGCTGATGTGGTAGAGGTTAACACAGTGAGGGAGTTTAAGCATGCGTGAGACAGGCATAAGGCAATCCTAGAGTTAAGATAAGGCCAGGGACTAATGAGAGTATTTAGAAAATTGGGCAGACTAGATGGATCGAATGGTTCTTATCTGCCGTCACATTCTATGTTTCTATCATAAATGCATCCCTGAAGAAGAGACCCTTAGGACCAGCCTTTTGCCCACACACTATGGACCTGGTTCCAAGAGCCCCTGAAGGGGGCTTGTGATGGTAGCAATTGAAAAACATTCACTTCATGAAAAACATTCAGTTATTCATTGTTACTTGATAACGCTGCAGCGCAGCGCTCTCTGCTGACAAAATGACTATATTTACATAATGCTGGTATGCAAATTAGCGCAACCAAATACGTAGTTAAATGCATATATTGTTGCTTTTTTGATTTTTGCTGTGTTACTACTATTATATACTTAATTATAATTGCTTGTTTTCCAATGTGCTGTATATTTATATTTTAAATGTCTGTCACCACATGTTTAAGGTCTGCTATCCAGTACAATTGAACAAAGGGGTTAGGGAAGCAGGAGGGAGGAGGAAATTACATAGTGGGTGGGATGGAGACCCTGGCATCCTGGTGTTTCATTGTGCCCCTTTACCGTCTCATGTGTCTCATTGTGCCAACTGGATCAAATATTTTTGTTAGATATCCAAAGGGAAATTAAAATCTTTTTTCCATTACAGCATATCAGCAATTTCCTTTTTAAAGTAGCCGTGGGAAGTTGTTGGTAGCTAGCTGGTAGGGTCATAGAGCAAGGTTAACAGTTCAGGACTATTTGTGCAAAGTCTTTAAGTTCAATCAATTTCAGAGTCAAAACAAAAAGGAGATAAAATGTGCCCCACTCACACCAAAGTGTTAATTACATAGACGTACAACCTGGATCTATTGAATAGGAGATTCAGAGAGACCTATAATCTCCAAATAAAACAATATATTGTGTAATACCATAAGTACAAGGAAATGTGGGGAAGGGGTGGTAGCAAACTCACTAGAAGGCTGGAAGTTCAGGCATATCTCCCTTGCGTAGGGTAGCAATAAAATGTACTGTAGTTCTTCCTGGATATTTTTTCTTGTTCACTCAGATAAACAAAAAGAGAATATAGTGCAGATTGTGTAAAACGTATAACTTTATTGGTACAAATGTGCACGTACAAGAATTCAGAAGGCAGACTGGGATAATAACCCCCACCGGACCAGAAGGGGGTGGGGGATGGGGGAAGGCCCATGCACATAGATTCAGCTTGTTGCGGCGGCGGGAAAGCGGCCATCCCTCCCAAGCCTGCCATGAGTGTCGGCCTCTGACATTTGTCGAGTGGATTATGCTCGTAATGTTGCTTGGGTGGTATCATATTGTTCCTTTCGGTGTCTTTTCTTTCTACCCCAGCCCCTCTGTGTGTCTCTTTCTCCCCAAGTTCTTTGTGTGTCTCTTTCTACCCCAGCCCCTTTGTGTTTCTCTATCTCCCACCAGTCCCTGTGTGTGTCTCTTTCTCCCCTTCCCAACTCCTCTGTGAGTATCTTTCTCTCCCAGCCCCTCTATGTCTCTCTATGTCCACTAGAACATAGAACATAAACTCATAATGTAGGACTGATGAGATATTTGCTTGCATGGCCTCACTGCAAGGTCTCCTGACATGTTGAGTTTGAGTTATATTCTTATTTAAAGGCTAGATTTAGTATTTATTTAGCTGTAAGTCATAAACTACTGGCTACTACTGTACTAAGAAATCATTAGTCTGATATGAAATCAGTAGAGAGGATACAGTTAAGGTCCCCTTGATCATTGCTACATAGAAATGTGTAAGTGTAGACTGAGTGAGTGATAGACTGGGCAGTCTGCATGCTAACACATGAAAATTCCCTACACTACACTATACAGTGCACTGTATGACATCATTCATAATGCCAACAATTATTCAATCATTTGAAACTATGGGTTGTCATGGCAACTTTGGCTGCCTTGTTTACAGCAGGTGTCAACATCTACAGGAATCGACTTAAAACCACGCCGGATGAAATGTCTTATGCCACCAACCAGAGAAAGCCAAAGGAAGCCTGGAGGAAGTGACCTGGAAGAACTATTTTAAAAATGGGCTAATATGCAAGAGAGATTGACTACTCAGGAAGCAGGGAAGAAAGGATTAGTAAGGTAAGGAAAGTGCATTGTGGGTATTCCCCACTGTTTTAATTAATAAAACAATGCAGACTTTCCTTACTGCTTATCATTTGGGAAATATATACATACATTTATCTATTTGTGTGTCTAAAATATGTATATAGTGTGTACATCTATATAGTGCGTATATGTTGGACATGTTATAAATATTTATTTATACTTTTTTTGAAATATATACATATAAAGATATATACAATCATTATTATATGCAAGTATAGATTTTCTATGGCGCATAAAGTATATAATGTGTGTAAATGTAAAGTGTATATTTTGGATATAACATTTATAGTGTAGATTTCATACACAATGTATGTGTGTGTATATAGTGTATACTTTTTTATATCATATATATATATATATATATTATATAGCATTCATAATATGTATAATTATACAGTGTATTTATATTGTGTGTTTAGCTTATTTATGTATATATAGTAGATTTGAACATTGAACCTGCTGCACTGAAGCAAAAATCATATCTCTAAACCAATAAGCATTAAATATATAAAGTATATTGAGTTTATATATATATCAAATGTATATAGATATCAAATATGTAAATCTATTGTATAGATTCATATCTATATATAAATATATAGACAGTACACAGAGTTTAAATTGTATATGTTTATTATAGACAGTATGTATTGTTTAAATTGTATATGTTTATTATAGACAGTATGTATTGTATATGTATAATCTTTATAGGATGCATATTAGTTCTTATTTTTTAGTGTGTTATATATATAGCGTATATATTGAATATACTGAAGTTATTTTTAAAGTGTAATTATATTATTTATGAATATATAGTGTGTATATTTATACAATGTATCCATGCATAATATGTATATGCGTATATATATATATATATATAGTTTACATATAGTGTATAGTTATGTATTCTATATTACATATGTGTACATAGTGTATATAATGTATGTTCATATGTTGTATATATGCATTTCTATGTTTATTGGATATATAAATATATTATGTATGTTTATAGTATGCCTTTGTGTATTGCCTAGTGTATATAATGTATATTTATGTATTGTATATATGCACTTCTATGTTTATTGTATGTATAAGTATATATCTGTATGTTTACACATATATAGAGCTTATAGTATGTATTTGTATAATGCAGAATGTATATATATATACTGTATAGGATATATTGTATATAAGAAACAAGAGTCATACTCTAGAGTCGAAACCAATGAGCCTGGAAAACGTATATAGTGTATGTATATAGCTTTAGTTTGAATATGTATATAGTTTATGTATTGCTTTTATTATATATAGTATATTGATTTAATATATATGATGTACCTATATATATATATATATATATATATAGTATCTATTCTGCGTATCTATGTATATTTTGTATAGTACAAGTAAAGTAAAAGTAAATACTTAATATTGTTAGGATGGGGTTGCATATAGATTCATGTACATCGAAAAAATGTTTGGGAAGTCGAGTGTCCGATTTTAGTTCCAGACACTCGACGACCAAGTCCTGCTGCCTCCTTTCTTGCGAACAAGATGGTCGCCATTTTCTCCTGCACATGGCGTTCGACTATATGAATGGCGGCCACACAGGGAGAGCACTTAATTGACTGTTCTCTTTGAAGATAATGAGCCAGGGGGGTGTTCGGTGTTCAGTAGTTACAGCTACCGAACAAATAAAAACTAAAAGTCCCGAATAACATAGTAGTTTTATTACAATAGTGTATTGATTAATACATATGATATATATTATCTATTCTGTGTATCTATGTATATTTTGTATAATGTTTTATACACTATATCTGTGCATATAATGTGTAGTTTCTATATGCATACACAGTATATTTTGTTTATATATATAGATCATGTATTGTATGTGTGTGTATTTTGTATATGAATACATTTGTTTTTATATGTGCATAGATAGATATGTAAATATTTTCCACAAGAGAGCAATTTTTTTTCCATTTGGTTTTTTTTAGGATCTTGGTTGGCAACCTTTGCTTCTGGACTTCCCCTCCTCGCTTTGGATTCTTCTAATAAAACTCCAATACCTCTATGTACTTCGAAGGAACCTGTCCTCATCTCAAGGATTCTTGGGAAGTGGTGTATTGCAAGGTTGTGCGATATCCTGCCATAGGGTTCCTTCTCCTCAACTGACAGGACCATCCACATCGGACCTGACAGGTACACACTCTTTTTTGTAATATGCATTCTATTTTGTTATTTCAGGGTACTGAGGAATGTACTGAGGAATGTACAGAATTCAATGTAACCACACTAGATGTTATATAGTTTGCTCATTAAAAGCCCTAGTACAATAACAACCTCTGCTCATAGCTTATGATAAAGAGCAAGAGGGCTATCAATGTGTCTCTGTATATGGTGGCTTATAACGGCATCAAATTATTATAACTATAAGATTGTCCCAAAAAATCCATCCTTGGTAGTACATTAAAAAAAATCCTCATCATTAATCAAGGGCATAACCATTCTATACTTTCAATATAGAGACAAAGGCAAACCATAGGAATTATTCTAGCCTTGGGGAATGAATAATTTAGATGTTATTAAAAAGAGAGGAGGTGAATATTTGCTAAACCTCCAGAAGCAAAGAAAAAGTTAACATAATTTAAAAAGAAAGAACCAACCAGGGGGCGGAGCCAAGCAACCAAGCGGCCCAGACGTGCCAGGCAAGAGCTCCCACGCCTGGGAACAAAAAACGGGGCATCTTACCCAGCCATCGAGACCCACTAGCTGCAGACCGCGACAATCATGACCGGGAGGGGCTACCGCACAAACCGGTGCCCCTCTCAAACTCTAACTCAGCCTAACGGATACGCCAAGGCTTGCGGCCTACCAGAAGCTGAGCCACGGAGAGACGGCCGCTCTCCGGGCACAACAACAGTGACTGGGACCCCGACAGGTGGGGGATATCCCGGTCCACCTACTCAGACTGAGATACCCAAGCTACAAAATACCCTTGAGTATACAAGCAGATAAACGGAGACCACAAGGCCTGATCAAAATGGCCGACAGTGGCGCTACCCACTCAGACCGACAAACTCCCAGCGACTGGGCAGCAGACTTCAACGCCAGGTTCGAGGCTGTCTGCGACCGTTTCTGGACACGCCTGGAGCAGAAACATAAACCCACACCACCAACACTGGTCCATGCTGGGCCCAGCATACGCAGGAAACGACAGCTTGGCAGAGGGGAGGACTCCACAAAGCGCAAGAACAGAGTGTGGCAAACAGTGACCCAAACAGGCGCACTTCCCCACAGAGGCCCACACGGCATCGGAACCACAAGAGGTGAAACTTACCCAAGCTACCTGTGCAGCGGAAACGCCTGTGGAGGCCCAAGTATGCAGCCCGACGCAATCACAGGCGGGACACCAGCCACAGACACAACAGCGGGGAGACGGAAGGAACAGGGGGACACCCACGCCGAAGAAGAGTGGCAACTGCAGCCCTGACCCTACGGGAACAACCCTAGGACTCTTGAGACTTTTAACCCATGGGAATGGAGCACTGCTGTCCACGCAATCCCCAGGCTGGAGGACGCACCCGCCACCACAAGGCTGCGCAGCCCCCCACAGAGAACTGAGCCCACCTGTGAGTAATGACCCACAACAGGGCATCGGATGATCGACCGAGGCATGCACAAGACGGGCTAGCCACACCAACAGTAGCCCCAAACCTCCCCCTAACTACAGGACTCTTGGCGTCGGAACAGCCGACACACAAAAGTAAATTGTAAATTGTAAATCGTATTGCAATACATACACGGTCATACATGACTAGCACACTAAGCTGGATACCCTCCGCTTACCTAGGATACACATCACAATTAACAAAAGGATACTAGCAGCACCATATGCTGGCCTCCTCACAACACGTAAAGGGAATATACTACCTTAGGAACCACTCAAGATACGAATCTCAGTCTGATGTTAGTAACAATAGATGTTTGCATAGCATGTTTACATACCACTAACACCGAAGCTTTAAAAAAACAACTACTTACACACCTATACATTTTAAAAAATTTGTGCACGTTAATCGTTTGCCTCACTATGTAAAGCGTTATGAACGCATGGGGATTGCCTTTGGGGCACCTCAGGCATGCTTGTATATTTCTCTCGCACAACAAAAATAAAGAATATAAAAAAAAAAAGAAGAAGAAAGAACCAACCAGAACAAAGACGGTCATATATTACTCCCTGCAGGATCCTCGCACTTCCTTTTTCTTTGATGAGTTTAAGCAGGAGGGCATGGAAGTCCATGAAGAGGGGAATAATGAACAAATCCACACAGAATGAAAGCCAACAGAACCAAAGTAGTCCAGATTAAAATGAAAGAAAAAATAAACTCTGTGAAACTAAACTGTAATAGTAGAGTGGCATGTTAATTAACAGTTAATGTAAACTAACCACAAAATACATCATCCAAACCAATGCAATACAGCACAAGAAACCGCCAGACGCAGCAAAACACGATAAGACGTGTGAAAACCACACACCCTCAATACAGCAAAGAAAACAATCAAAGAGGGGGAAGACAAAAACCAGGGTGGGACAATATTTGCCTCCTTTCTTTAATAAAATTTAGATTATTTGTTCACCAATAAAAATAATATTACCAAAATAAGCTCGCTAAAAACTGGTGACAACCAACCTGGGAATGAATAATACAGACAAATATAGTGCAGACTATCTGAATAGTACAGTGTACAGTAAGGGGGAGAACTCACATGTACCAGAGCCCTATCACCCCTGGCTCTGGGTTTGCAAAGCTCTGTTTGAAAGGGAAACGTCCCACACTGTGTAAATGGAATCTGGATGGTATATTCTCTGCTGCATTGGGAGCACGAAGATTTATCACCGGGTGGAAGTCCTCCATCTCTTTCCGGACAAGAAAGCTGTTGCTCAAGAAGGTAGGTGGGCCCTGCACCGGTTTTACCTTGCCTTTCTGTCGAAGTGCAACCATCTCCGTGTTGGTTCCACTCCTGCGCAACTACTGCACTAGGCACAACAGGAAATCAATCCAGAAATCATCTGCAGCACCCAGGAGGAGAGCTTCCCACTGTGGAAAAAAGTGAGACAACCTGCCAGCAATAGGTAAATGTGGAAAAGAGTGAGGGACTCTTACCTGAGGCATTTCTGGTCTGGGAGAATGATGTACCGTGACCTCTGCAGGAACCCCTTGGGAACAACGGGTGGTGCTGGTATTGGGAGGACAATGAGGGGAAGGACTCTAAAAGGTGGGGCCTCGTGCCCCAGAAGGCAGCTAGTAAGGCTCAAATGCCAACCAGTTCTGGAGGAAATATGGTCAGTCAACCAAAAAACTTTCTTGTGTGAGAGCTGGACCTTGTCGAGTGAGGTGTAGATAGACACGTACCTGTTCAACTCCTTCATTTAAAAAGAAGACAAACTACCACAACAAGAAAACATAGTCTTAAATTAGAGGGGTAAAGGTTTAAAAATTATTTCAGGAAGTATTACTTTACAGAGAGGGTAGTGGACGCATGGAATAGCCTTCCAGCTGATGTGGTAGAGGTTAACACAGTGAGGGAGTTTAAGCATGCGTGAGACAGGCATAAGGCAATCCTAGAGTTAAGATAAGGCCAGGGACTAATGAGAGTATTTAGAAAATTGGGCAGACTAGAGGGATCGAATGGTTCTTATCTGCCATCACATTCTATGTTTCTATCATAAATTTATCCCTGAAGAAGAGACCCTTAGGACCAGCCTTTTGCCCACACACTATGGACCTGGTTCCAAGAGCCCCTGAAGGGGGCTTGTGATGGTAGCAATTGAAAAACATTCACTTCATGAAAAAATTCAGTTATTCATTGTTACTTGATAACGCTGCAGCGCTCTCTGCTGACAAAATGACTATATTTACATAATGCTGGAATGCAAATTAGCGCAACCAAATACGTAGTTAAATGCATATATTGTTGCTTTTTTGATTTTTGCTGTGTTACTAATATTATATACTTAATTATAATTGCTTGTTTTCCAATGTGCTGTATATTTATATTTTAAATGTCTGTCACTGTCACGATTCCGGGAACCCAACACGCTAACAGACACACACACAAACAGAAAAGATGCCGTACCGGACCTTAGAGTGGCCGGGCTATGCACCCACAGAATAGTCAGGAGACAAGCCGAGTCAGGGGAACCAGAAAACAGGATAACGATAAACAAGCCGAGGTCAAAGGGTAGGAGAAAGTCACAGAGTCAGATTAACAAGCCAGAGAGTACGTAACCAGAAATCACAAGTTCAGAATCAATACTATACAGCAAAGACCACAACAGGGCAGGGAGGAACAGGAAAGGTGAGTATAAATACCCTAGGTTAAATTCTGATTGGATAACTTCCAATCAGAATTAACAATCACACGTGGGAGATATCTAAGCCTCCCACTGTGATTGTGGTACTGTTGCTTTAACGCCGGGTCACTCACGTGACCCCGGCGTTTGCATAAATCAACGACCTTCCAGCGTGCAGCGTTATACATGCTGCCGCTGGGAGGCGTGACGGATGCGAGCAGCGAGCGGCGGAGAGGAGACGCCGCTCGCTGACAGGTAGGAGGAGGGGAGACCACGGGCGGCGATGGACTGAGGGTGAGTGCTGCGAGCTGCGAGCAGCCTCCCCTACTAGCCGCCCGCGGACCCCTGACATAACCCCCCCCTCGAGGACCGCCCAACGGGCGGGAAGCCGAAGGCTTCAAAGGAAACCGCGCATGAAAGGAGCGGACCAAAGAGGGCGCGTTCACGTCAGAGGCAGAAACCCATGACCGCTCCTCAGGACCGTATCCCTTCCAGTCAATCAGATACTGCAAGCGACCCCGAGAAAAACGAGAATCAAGCAGGGCAGCCACGTCGTACACGTCACTAGAGGCTGCGCGGATGGAAACTGGACACCTGAGAGGACCAGAGAATCGATTACAGAGCAGGGGCTTCAAAAGGGAGGTGTGAAAGGTGTTAGGAATACGCATGGAAGGAGGCAAGTCCAGGGAGTAGGACACAGGATTGACCCTACGCAATACCTTGAAGGGGCCAAGGAACCTGGGTGCGAATTTCATAGAGGGGACCCTGAGGCGGAGATTCTTAGAGGACAACCAAACCCTATCACCCGGAACATAAGAAGGAGCAGCACCTCTACGGCGATCAGCAAATCTCTTCTGAGCAACAGCCACTCGAGAAAGAGTAGCATGGACCTGATCCCACATCTTCCGTAAGGAGGTTAGGTGCTCGTCCAAAGCGGGTATTCCCTTGTCGGAGAATACGCCGGGAAGGACAGAGGGTTGGAACCCATAAGCAACCAAAAAAGGACTTAAGCCAGTGGACGAATGAGTCACAGTGTTTCTGGCAAACTCAGCCCAGGGAAGGAGGTGAGACCAGTTGTCCTGGTGTGCATTCGTGAAGCAGCGTAAATACAGCTCCACAGATTGATTCGCCCGTTCGGCAGCTCCATTGGATTGTGGATGATAGGAGGAGGTAAATGACAAGGAAATCCCCATCTCAGCACAAAAGCCCCCCCAAAACCGAGAGACAAACTGAGGACCCCTGTCGGATACGATATCCTGTGGTATACCATGCAAGCGGAAAACCTCATTGGCAAACACCCGAGCCAACTGAACCGCAGAAGGTAGTTTTCTGAGTGGAATAAAGTGTGCCATCTTAGAGAACCTATCAGTCACAGTCAAAATTACTGTCATTCCATCGGATGAAGGAAGATCAACAATAAAGTCCATGGATAGGTGGGTCCATGGTTTCTTGGGTACGGACAAAGGCATCAGGAGACCTTGGGGTTTAACAGTAGGGGACTTACACTGTGCACAAACACGACAAGCCTGCACATAATCCACTACGTCTTTCTTAAGTGAAGGCCACCAGAATTGTTGAAGGAGACCTTTGTATGTTTTGGTAACCCCTGGGTGACCAGCCGTTTTGGCGGTGTGAAATAAAACCAACAATTTCTTTCTATCTCTTTCTTTCACGTATAATCTATCAACAGGTGTCTCAGAGGGTGCTTGGGTTTGGTATGCCTTGATACCATCCAGGAAAAGGGACGAAATAACCAAACGGGTAGCGGCTATTATCTTAGACGTGGGTACAATGGGTTCAGGAGCGGGGGCAATAGACTCCAAAGGTTCGTATTGTCGGGAGATAGCATCAGCCTTGACATTACGGTACCCAGGCCTATATGTGATAATGAACTGAAAGCGTGAAAGAAATAAGGACCATCTGGCTTGACGAGAGGACAATCTTTTAGCATCAGCTATATAGGAGAGATTCTTATGATCAGTGATAACCAGGATTTCGTGTCTGGCTCCTTCCAATAAGTATCTCCACTCTTTAAAAGCCATCACAATAGCTAATAGTTCCCTGTTCCCGACATCATAATTTTTCTCCGAATCAGATAGTTTTTTAGAAAAGTAGCAACATGGATGGAGGGGTTCGTTATAGGATAGTCTTTGTGACAATACAGCTCCCACACCTGATTCTGAAGCGTCTACTTCCATTACAAAGGGAAGGGAAGGATCGGGATGGTGTAATACAGGGGCAGTGGCAAATGCCTTTTTGAGAGTCTCAAAGGCTTTAATGGCTTCAGGAGTCCAAACCCTGGGGTGCAAACCCTTTTTAGTCAGTTTAGTGATAGGAGCAATGACTGATGAAAAGTTTTTAATAAATCTGCGGTAATAATTGGCAAAGCCTATAAACCGCTGTATTGCTTTAAGGCCTTGAGGAAGAGGCCAAGACAACATGGCTTCTAATTTTGAAGGATCCATGCTGAACCCCTGTTCAGAAATGATGTACCCTAGGAATTGTACTGATGTTTGGTCGAATAAACATTTCTCCAATTTACAATAAAGACCATTTTGTAGCAATCTCTTAAGTACCTTCCTCACATGGGCATGATGAGACTCCAGATCAGGAGAAAACACAAGTATATCATCGAGATAGACCACGGCACAGACATGTAGTAAATCTCTAAGGACATCATTGATGAGGTCCTGAAAGACAGCAGGAGCATTACACAGTCCGAAAGGCATGACTAGATACTCGTAATGCCCACTGCGTGTATTGAACGCTGTCTTCCATTCATCGTTTTCTTTTATGCGAACCAAGTTATAAGCCCCCCTGAGGTCTAGTTTGGTAAAAAATCTAGAACCTTTGACACGGTCAAACAACTCAGTAATGAGAGGGATAGGATAAGCATTTTTAACTGTTATATTATTCAGGCCTCTATAGTCTATACATGGCCTTAAATCGCCCTCTTTCTTGGCAACAAAAAAGAAACCAGCACCAGCCGGAGAGGAGGACCTTCTGATAAAACCTTTACGTAAGGATTCCTGTATGTACTCCTCCATGACCTGGTTTTCTTTCTCAGAAAGCGGGTAGACCTTGCCCCTAGGAGGCATCTTTCCAGGTAACAAGTTTATGGCACAATCATAATCCCGATGTGGGGGTAGTCTATCAGCTTCCCTTTTTTCAAAGACCAATGCGAGGTCTGCATAGACAGGGGGGACAGAAACAGAAAGGGGTTTAGCTGTAGGGACATTGAGTAAACAAACGGGACGTAAACGGACCATACAGTCTCGTTGACAGGATTCCCCCCAGGAGAGTATATCCAAACAACCCCAATCAAGTACCGGGTTATGCTTAACTAACCAGGGGAAGCCCAGTATGATGGAAGCTGTAGGGGAGTCAATTATTTGGAAGGTTATCCTTTCTTTGTGTAAGGCACCCACGGCCATTACCATTTCTTGGGTCTCATGGGTCACCAGGGGTTTCTCAAGTGGTCTACCATCTATGGCCTCAACGGCCAAGGGTGTGGCCTTTTGGATCAGATTCAAGGCTGCGGTTTTAGCAAAGTTCTCATCGATAAAGTTATCTGCAGCACCTGAATCGATCAAGGCTTTAGTTGTAATCGTGGTTTGATTGACCAAAAGAGTAACCGTAATGAATGGTCTGGAGATGGACACATGAGGGGAAAAAACCATAACACCCGAGGCCGACCCCTCTCTAGGCCTTAGGTGCTGTAGTTTCCCTGCAAACTAGGACAGTTACTTCGGAGATGCCCCCTCTTACCACAATAAAGGCACAAACCCTCCCTTCTGCGGTATGTCCTTTCAGCTTCAGATAAGCCTACAGCACCTAATTGCATGGGTTCGGGAGGTGGTTGAGTAGGGGGAGGTAACGCTAGTAGTGCAGTACTGGGTAAAGCAGGTAACCCCTGTGTATTCATTCTTCTTTGACTACGCCTCTCTCTTATACGGTTGTCAATTAGAATGATATAATCTATTAGATCATCCAGAAGAATAGGCAATTCCCTGGATGCTATTTCGTCTAATATGTAAGCGGCCAAACCCTCCTGAAAAGCTGTTACGAGGGAGTCGTTATTCCAAACCACTTCAGCTGCCAGAGTGCGGAATTCAATGGTATAATCCGCTACTGATCTACTGCCCTGTCGGATCCTGAGCAGAGCTTTGCCAGCAGAAGCAACCCGGCCGGGCTGATCAAACGTACGTTTGAAAGCTGTTAGAAAGTCTGCAAAGGACATTGGGGACGTGTTCTCCCACATGGGGTTGGCCCATGCTAGAGCTTTTCCTGACAAATGGTTGATCAAAAAAGCAATCTTGGCTCTGTCAGTGGGGTATGAGCGCGGATTCATCACCAAATGAATAGCAATTTGGTTGAGGAAACCACGGCACGATGCTGGATCACCGCTATAGCGCTGAGGTGGCGTCATGTGAACCACGTGAGCAGGAGCGGTTACCGGATCAGGACTGGGTTCTGGCCCAGCAGCAACAACTTCTTGAACGGCAGGTTGCAAGTGGGCAGTACGAGCCAGTATGGTTTGTAAAGCCTGGGCAAACTGATCCATACGATGGTCTAAACCATCCATTCTAGCCTCCTGATTAACTAGGAGCTGTGGAATGTCAGCAGGTTCCATAATGGCCCTGTTGTAATGTCACGATTCCGGGAACCCAACACGCTAACAGACACACACACAAACAGAAAAGATGCCGTACCGGACCTTAGAGTGGCCGGGCTAAGCACCCACAGAATAGTCAGGAGACAAGCCGAATCAGGGGAACCAGAAAACAGGATAACGATAAACAAGCCCAGGTCAAAGGGTAGGAGAAAGTCACAGAGTCAGATTAACAAGCCAGAGAGTACGTAACCAGAAATCACAAGTTCAGAATCAATACTATACAGCAAAGACCACAACAGGGCAGGGAGGAACAGGAAAGGTGAGTATAAATACCCTAGGTTAAATTCTGATTGGATAACTTCCAATCAGAATTAACAATCACACGTGGGAGATATCTAAGCCTCCCACTGTGATTGTGGTACTGTTGCTTTAACGCCGGGTCACTCACGTGACCCCGGCGTTTGCATAAATCAACGACCTTCCAGCGTGCAGCGTTATACATGCTGCCGCTGGGAGGCGTGACGGATGCGAGCGGCGAGCGGCGGAGAGGAGACGCCGCTCGCTGACAGGTAGGAGGAGGGGAGACCACGGGCGGCGATGGACTGAGGGTGAGTGCTGCGAGCTGCGAGCAGCCTCCCCTACTAGCCGCCCGCGGACCCCTGACAGTCACCACATCTTTAAGGTCTGCTACCCAGTACAATTGAGCAAACGGGTTAGGGAAGCAGGAGGGAGGAGGAAATTACATAGTGGGTGGGATGGAGACCCTGGCATCCTGGTGTTTATGTCAGGATCGGGACAGGGATCGGGACAGGGATCCAACACGCAGGTGGTAGGAGTACAAACAGGTGGTAGGTACGTATACCGGACCTTAGAATGGCCGGACTTAACGTAAGGAGTAAGTAGAGAATGGTCTAGGAACAAGCCGAGGTCGAGGGAACGAGAGGACAGGTAAGCGAGAGACAAGCCGAGTCAAAGGGTAACAGAGATAAACAGGGTAGTACAAACAAGCCGGGTCAGAACCAAAGAGACAACTAGAATACAAGAGCACTGAGTGACTAGACAGGCTAGAACCACGACAGGGCAATAAGCAGATGCCGAAAGCCTTACTTTATACCTTGATTCTAGAGGGTAATCACGCCCCCGACGAGTCCTGATTAGTGCTCGGGACTTGACTGACAGGTCGACCCGGGTTGGCGTCATGACGTCGACTACTGAGCGTCGCGTCATATAAGGAAGTGGATCCTCTTTCTACCCCAGCCCCTTTGTGTTTCTCTATCTCCCACCAGTCCCTGTGTGTGTCTCTTTCTCCCCTTCCCAACTCCTCTGTGAGTATCTTTCTCTCCCAGCCCCTCTATGTCTCTCTATGTCCACTAGAACATAGAACATAAACTCATAATGTAGGACTGATGAGATATTTGCTTGCATGGCCTCACTGCAAGGTCTCCTGACATGTTGAGTTTGAGTTATATTCTTATTTAAAGGCTAGATTTAGTATTTATTTAGCTGTAAGTCATAAACTACTGGCTACTACTGTACTAAGAAATCATTAGTCTGATATGAAATCAGTAGAGAGGATACAGTTAAGGTCCCCTCGATCATTGCTACATAGAAATGTGTAAGTGTAGACTGAGTGAGTGATAGACTGGGCAGTCTGCATGCTAACACATGAAAATTCCCTACACTACACTATACAGTGCACTGTATGACATCATTCATAATGCCAACAATTATTCAATCATTTGAAACTATGGGTTGTCATGGCAACATCAATGAACACAACTCAACTTTGGCTGCCTTGTTTACAGCAGGTGTCAACATCTACAGGAATCGACTTAAAACCACGCCGGATGAAATGTCTTATGCCACCAACCAGAGAAAGCCAAAGGAAGCCTGGAGGAAGTGACCTGGAAGAACTATTTTAAAAATGGGCTAATATGCAAGAGAGATTGACTACTCAGGAAGCAGGGAAGAAAGGATTAGTAAGGTAAGGAAAGTGCATTGTGGGTATTCCCCACTGTTTTAATTAATAAAACAATGCAGACTTTCCTTACTGCTTATCATTTGGGAAATATATACATACATTTATCTATTTGTGTGTCTAAAATATGTATATAGTGTGTACATCTATATAGTGCGTATATGTTGGACATGTTATAAATATTTATTTACACTTTATTTGAAATATATACATATAAAGATATATACAATCATTATTATATGCAAGTATAGATTTTCTATGGCGCATAAAGTATATAATGTGTGTAAATGTAAAGTGTATATTTTGGATATAACATTTATAGTGTAGATTTCATACACAATGTATGTGTGTGTATATAGTGTATACTTTTTTATATCATATATATATATAGAGTATATAGCATTCATAATATGTATAATTATACAGTGTATTTATATTGTGTGTTTAGCTTATTTATGTATATATAGTAGATTTGAACATTGAACCTGCTGCACTGAAGCAAAAATCATATCTCTAAACCATTAAATATATAAAGTATATTGAGTTTATATATATATCAAATGTATATAGATATCAAATATGTAAATCTATTGTATAGATTCATATCTATATATAAATATATAGTGTGTACACAGAGTTTAACCCCTTAAGGACTGGACTTTTTTTGCGATGTTGTACATTTGCGACCAGGCATCTTTTTGACACTTTTGTGGTGTTTGTGTTTAGCTGTAATTTTCCGCTCTCTCATTTACTGTTCCCATACAAATTATATATTGTTTTTTTCAGGACAAAAGGGGCTTTCTTTACATACCATTATTTATATAATCTCATCTAATTTAATTTAAAAAAAATGAAAAAATATGATGAAAAATTGAAAAAAATACACGTTTTTTGAATTTTATGTGAAAAATCTTTTACTCATCTACAAAAGCGAATGAAAAAAACTGCTAAATAGATTCAAAATGTTGTCCTGAGTTCAAAAATACCCAGTGTTTACATGCTTTTTGCTTTTTTTTTGCATGTTATAGGGCTATAAGTACAAGTAGGATATTGCGGTTTCAAAACATACATTTTTAAAATGTATCAATAGTGACATTGTAACACTGTTATCTGTCATAAATTGCTAAATAACACCCCACATGTACATATTTTTTTAAAAGTAGACAACCCAGGGTATTCAATATGGGGTATGTCCAGACTTTTTTAGTAGCCACTTAGTCGCAAACACTGGCCAAAGTTAGCGTTCATATTTGTTTGTGTGTAAAAAACTAAATTGAACGCTAATTTTGGCCAGTGTTTGTGACTAAGTGGTTACTAAAAACGACTGGACTTACCCCATTTGCAATACCTTGGGTTGTCTTCTTTTGCAAATGGTATGCCATCATGGGGGTAATTCTCATTCCTGGGCTACCATACGCTCTCAAAGGCAACGTAACCAACCTGGCCATTTTCAATGTAAAAATATTTGACCTATATATTTGACCCTGTAACTTTCAAAAAGGCTATAAAACCTGTACATGGGGGGTCCTGTTCTACTCAGGAGACTTTGCTGAACACAAATATTAGTGTTTCAAAACTGGAAAATGTATCACAACAATTATATCATCAGTAAAAGTGCTGTTTGTGTGTGAAAAATGCAAAAAAAGTCACTTTCACTGACAATATCATCGCTGTGATATGTTTTACTGTTTTGAATCACTAATATTTGTGTTCAGCGAAGTCTCCCGAGTAAAACAGTACCCCCCATGTACATGTTTTAGGGTGTCGTAGAACGTTACAGGGTAAAATACAGTGATGGCAAATTAAATTCTCTGGTCTTTCGGCCTGGGTTGGCAGGCAGGTCCCTTAAATTGCAATCAATAAAATAACTTAATTATGTAAAAATATTACCTAAATACGCACGTAGAATTTAAATATATATGCATATTTATATATTTGAAGTCTACGTGTATATTTATATAATTATTTATGTAATTTTGTATATCGACATATGAATAGTTCGCATTCTTTTTATTTATTTAAATATACATAGATATATATACAATTTCATTCTAAGTGTATTTTGATATAAATATATATATATTAATATCAAAATACAGTTAGAATAAAATTTCGTATAGATATATAATTTTTTTTCAATTTTTTATTATTATTTTAAATTTTTTTAATTTAATTTAAATTATTTATTATTCGTATTTTATAATAATATATATATACAATATATATAGTTATTATATATATTATATATATACGTGTGCAAATTAATTATAAGTGTATTTTTATATTAATATATGTACATATTAATATAAAAATACACTTAGCATGACATTATATATATGATATATAGACATATATTATATAGGTATAATATATGTCTATATATCATATATATATACACATATATAATAATATTTTTTTTTTATTACCTTTCACTTTACATTTTTTTATGATTTTACACTGGCAGGGAGACTGCCTGTCAGCACAGACAGTCCCCCTGCAGGCAGAGTCTAGGACACCTATTGTGACCATGTGGTCGCCCTGTTGGGCGATCACATGGCCCCAGGGGTCCTAAACCGCCATGGGGAGACTGTCTGGGCTGCAGGCAGTCTCCCCACACCGGGAGCACCGCCGATCGCCGCCGGGGGAACGACGGCGATCGGGTAAGTACATTTTAAATTTAGGACGGTTCAGGACCGTCGTCGGTCGGCAACGCAAAAATGCCGATGACGGTCCTGAACCGTCCTGCGTCCTCAAGGGGTTAAATTGTATATGTTTATTATAGACAGTATGTATTGTTTAAATTGTATATGTTTATTATAGACAGTATGTATTGTATATGTATAATCTTTATAGGGTGCATATTAGTTCTTATTTTTTAGTGTGTTATATATATAGCGTATTTATTGAATATACTGAAGTTATTTTTAAAGTGTAATTATATTATTTATGAATATATAGTGTGTATATTTATACAATGTATCCATGCATAATATGTATATGCGTATATATATATATATATATATATATATATATATATAGTTTACATATAGTGTATAGTTATGTATTCTATATTCCATATGTGTAAATAGTGTATATAATGTATGTTCATATGTTGTATATATGCATTTCTATGTTTATTGGATATATAAATATATATATGTATGTTTATAGTATGCCTTTGTGTATTGCCTAGTGTATATAATGTATATTATGTATTGTATATATGCACTTCTATGTTTATTGTATGTATAAGTATATATCTGTATGTTTACACATATATAGAGCTTATAGTATGTATTTGTATAATGCAGAATGTATATGTATATACTGTATAGGATATATTGTATATAACAAACAAGAGTCATACTCTAGAGTCGAAACCAATGAGCCTGGAAAACGTATATAGTTTATGTATATAGCTTTAGTTTGAATATGTATATAGTTTATGTATTGATTTTATTATATATTGTGGGGATATTTATGGGATAATAATTGTAAACAGAGAGAATTGCCCACGATTTCAATTCTCAGATCCCTAATCGTTATCGTGTTAAATGAAAATGTAAAACCATATACCGGTAATTAAAAATCACAAATTGTTATAAAAATAGATATTTATTTCTTAACAATTTAGATAATAATGATGAGTAACATGCATGATAATAATCAATGGAATTCGAGTATAACATGAATATGCAATACAATATGGCAATAATAATTAATATGCAGTATAAAACAATATGCAATACAATAGGCAATTTACTTCCTGGTTAGTATAGCATAGACTCCATTAGCTGTCAAGACTGATTTACGACCCTTTCTTTACAGCTAAGGAAACAAAGTTTTAAGGAGACAGAGCATTCCTTAGAGCTGCAGTAAAACTTTCTGGCAGAAGTAACCCTTTCAATGCTGGTTAGACCTCCTAAGTAGTTAAGATCTACTCCTATGTAATTTTAATTAAAATAACATTTAACCAGTCATCAACCTTTAAACATTTCCTTGCATCCAATGAGAAAATCTACTATGTTCTATAAGCTGATATTTTAATTAATTTGTCTAAATAGATATTTTATCTTATTTTAGAGCCAATCAATACAGCTGGATAAATGGTCATGATATGCTAACGTGATATTAATCACACAAATACATTAATGGCTATATTAATCCCAGCTGCAGATGGGATGCTATAACCATATATATATTCTTTAATAATTACGATTTCTAAATATGAAATCAAACATGATTTATCCAGTCATATATCATGCTATTAATTTTAATAAATTTTAATTAATTAATTAAATGTCTGTATATTTACCAGTTAAGTAGATATTTTCTCATCAGATATCCTCAGGTAGCTAAATGTCATAGATCTCTTTCTCTGCATGGAGTGTGAGAGTTTCTTGGTTACTCTGGTCGCCCGATTCTGCCTGGATCTCTCTGAATCTCCCGAGAGTGTTGTAATGCCTCTCTTCAATCCTTGAATTTTTCGAATCTCTGAATCTCCCCCTCTTCCCTTGTCTTAACTTTTTAAAGGGGATATTCCTCTAAGTGATAGCCAATCACAAATGTGGGGTGTGGTTGCCTTCTAGGTAATCATTTTAATATTCAGACTCTAGATGGCAGTATTGTTCCACTAGACATACCTATCCAGGAAAGAGTTAACTTTTCCTGGTGGCTATTTTTGACGTCATTTACGTTATCTTTATGATGGCTATTACTTATTTTATCTGTCAGATCAAGAGAATTTCTTCAGACTATGCGTCTGCAAATTCTGCTATAATTCCTAAAATTGATAGTTTATGAACTAAGTTTCACCTTAAACTATAATGGGACGTTGTACAATATCGAAAGTAAAATTTAATTATTTAATCCTCTGTCACCTAAGTCTGGGAATAGAATTTATTATATTCCATTAGTAATTAGACAGTCTGTCTACCCCCATTCTCAATGTCTTATCTATTTGGTTTGTTTATATACACATTCCATTCAGCTCTGGCTAAGCGGTCAGCAATAGAGAAAGGAAAGAAATGTTGTGTCTTTGTTAACTTGAGAATAACAAAATGGAGTCTGGTCTGTTTAGCAATGACTTCAGAATATACACTTTGTATTTCTATCATAGCACAAATGTCTGCCGATATAAATACCCTGACATAACCCCCCTTTAGTGGATATCATAGCCAAGTAATTTAGCTTATGAGTAGGCACTATGGAAGTCACAAGACATATTGTGCAATCACATAATTTCTGACATAGGCTCATGCGTGGAATGAACATTTTTGTATATATTTGTACCTGTAAGTGTTTTGAACTTTACGCTTAGTACAATCAACCATAATATCATTATTATCATAACACACCCAATAACAGTCTTAACATGGATGAACCAGTCAACACGATCAATAAGGTCAGTATCTAACTCAGAGTATTTAAATGTGTCCACAGAAATGTTGTCTTTCTTGATTGACATTTGGATAGTGTGGTTGGGCTTATGGTCCAGCAAGAACTTTAGATTAGGATCTAGAGGGATATCTAGATTCTGGAAGGGATCCACCATCTCAATAGCACTTTCGAGGACGTCAGTGTACACTGGGTATAGCGTAACGTCACCGATGGTGATACGAGAGTCGTGAGGTACCTTGATCAGTGATACAGGTGCTGGTAAGACAATTACTTTATTAGTCACCTGGTCCCTGCGAAAAACACTCATGTTTTTAAGACACGTGCTTACCAACCATTTATCTTTTACTAAGATAGCATGTACTAACGCATTACTGTCGGTTTTTGACAGAGTCACTTGACATGTTTATGAGCCATGTTTAAGGTACTCGATTCCGCACAAAACATTGGTAGAATCGTACACAAAAGGTTTTCCATCACATTGGAAATTATTGTCTTTGAATTTCTCACAGTCATTCAAAATGGGTATTGAATACCAATCTGGTATCCACGGTTGAGAAGCCAAAACATCTGGGGTTTGGACTTTTACATGGATATTGTCCTTCCATGTACCAACGTTGTAAATTGTTTTCATTTGAAAAATGTTTTTGGGAGTTACATATGGTATGGCCAATAAAAAGCAAATCTCCATACGTTCCGGATCAATTAAGAGAGGTATAGCGCTCCCCATCTCAAAGGCCAGATTTAATTGCATAGGCTCAATTGTTTCTCCATCCACATTGGCAAGCATCGCATGAACAATATCCTTGGATACAAAATACAGAGGTATGCGTCCCCCTGCCAATTCGATTATTCCAGTTTGCACTTCGTCGAGAAAAGCAAGTGTGTGGAACAATATTGGGTCATGCAGAAATAAAAGTTCACGCTTAAATAAGTCATGACTTTGGTGCAACTCAGTGGATTTGGCAATTAACTCCGGATGCAAATTTGTTGTAACAACTGTGTCTTCCACAATAGTTAACACGTCTTGGATAAGTGTTCTTTGCTTTTTTATCACCTGATGAATATCGTTAATGTGTTGCTTTAGCGCATAGATTTCCATATCCAGCTTTTGGACAGTAATAGAGTTGGCTGCAGACATTCCAGTTGCGACAACTGCACCAACAGTGGCACAAACTAATGCAACAATTATAGCGGTGAGGAACCTTTTGGGTCGGTTACTCATCGAAATAGAACTGGATACAAATGGTTTCCGGGCTTGCTCCAAGATGTTTTGCACACGGTCTTGTGCTCTTTGGAGGTGCATCTGGTACCAAGTCTGTAACTCAGGAAGCTGCATCGATGAAATGTTGTACGCCTTCTCGATGGAAATCTTGGGGTCCAAGCTGACGAACACACGTTGGGTAAGGATCCTCTTCTCTGTCAAGATGAACCCTGGTGTCTCTTGAATCAGGATGCCGGAGGATGGTCCCATCTCTGCGATCGGGTCGGTCCGTAGCTCTTGGCACAGGAGCAGTACGATCCAGAAACACGCCACATCCTTCTTGGACATCTTTCAACAGTCACGGATCAGGAACTCGTTTCAGACTTATCTACTAATGATTCAAGGTTTGTTAAGTATACAAACTTATAACAGTGTAACATCACTTGGCCTAGGACAACACATTACTACTGTCAGGGTACCTGAAGTCTCTACCTCCGAGAGAGGTAGAGACTTAGACGTTCATCCGTCCGGACGCCATGTTTCCTCTGTTCCTCGCGGTCGACCCGGTCACACAAACGCCGGCCGCGAGGGAGTCTCTTCCTTTTGTAGCATGGTGCCCGGAGGCCGACGTCATCACGCCAATCCGGAACGACCTGTCACTCAGTCCGAGACAGACTAATCAGGTTTCGTCGGAGGCGTGTCTATCCTCTCTAGCCAGGGTATTTAAACATACTTCGCCCTGTTGCTCATTGCCCTGTCGTGGTTCTAGCCTGTCTAGTCACACAGTGCTCTGGTGTTTCTCAGTTATCCTTTTGGTTTCGACCCGGCTTGTTTCCTTACTCTGTTTACCTCCGTTATCCTTGACCCGGCTTGTTCCTCGCTTACCTGTCTTCTCGTTCCCTCGACCTCGGCTTGTCTCTGACCATTCTCTATACTCTCTGTACGTTAGCCCGGCCATTCTAAGGACCGGTATACGTACCCTGTACCTGTTTGTACTTTGCGTGTTGGATCCCTGTCCCGATCCTGACATTACGACAGGGCCAATGGATCCTGCAGGTACAAACAGTCAGGTTGGTTCCTCTGATTCCAGGTTTGACGCCATGGAACACAGAATGGACCAAATGGCCTTAGCACTACAGGCATTGTTGTCTCGTGCTAATAATCCTCCAGAGGAGACGCGTCCTACTCCTATTTCCTCTGTAGGTTCAGGCCTAGAGGTAGCTACTGTAGGTGCCTCTTCCCGTGTTACTCCACCTGTACGTTATGGTGGGTCACCTGAGAAGTGTCGTGGTTTTTTAAACCAGATCAGCATTCACTTTGAATTGCAACCTCGCTCCTATCCTACCGATAGGGCAAAGGTTGGGTTTATTATCACCTTACTCATTGAGAAAGCTCTGAGATGGGCTAACCCATTATGGGAGAACGATAACCCGTTGGTATACAATTATACTGCCTTTGTAGCTGCTTTTAGAAGAACTTTTGACCCCCCTGGTAGAAAGGTCAATGCAGCCAGATTACTGTTGCGCCTGAGACAGGAGAACCGAACATTAGTGGATTATGCACTAGAGTTCAGGTCTCTGGCGTCAGAAGTTAAGTGGAATGAACAGGCTTATATGGATGTATTCTTGAACGGGTTATCAGATGTTATCCTTGACGAAATTGCTACTAGGGAGCTACCAGAGAATTTAGAGGACTTAATTTCGTTCATTTCTCGTATTGATGAACGTATAAGAGAAAGACAGAACACTCGAGAGAGGAACCTAAGACCTGCCTTTAAATTAGCACCCGCATTTCTAAGTCCTGAGTCCAATACCTCACTGATTCCTGAACCTATGCAGATAGGCAATACTCATCTCTCAGAAGAGGAGAGACTGTACAGGAGAAGGGAGGGATTGTGTATGTATTGTGGAGTCAGAGGTCATTTACGCCTGAATTGTCCTGTTCGCTCGGGAAACGCCCGCACCTAAGTTTCTCTAGAGGACAGGCCTTGGGTGTTTCTATTTTGTCCTCTACGCATAATTACAAAAATCACAGGCTTTTACTACCAGTTTCTTTAACATGGAAGAAGGAAGTACTTAAGACCGTGGCATTGATAGATTCCGGCGCTGCTGAGAATTTTATCGATCAAGCCTTTGCCACTAAGCACACTATTCCTTCCCAGTTAAGAGAGACCCCCTTGGCCGTTGAGGCCATTGATGGTAGACCACTACTCGAGCCTGTTATTACTCGTGAGACTATATCCATGAGCCTGTCTGTTGGTATCTTACACGAGGAGAGTATATCTCTTATGCTTATTTCGTCCCCTTCCGTTCCCATAGTCCTGGGGTATCCATGGTTAAAGAGACATAACCCTACTATCGATTGGGAGTTAGGGGAGATACTCTCGTGGGGTCAGGGTTGTCAGGAGAGGTGTTTACAGAAGGTATCCCCTTTGGCTGTAATTTACACACCTGACACTACTACCCAGCCTAAAGAGAGACAGATACCTCCTTTGTACATGGACTTAAAGGCAGTATTCGATAAAAAGAACGCTGATACTCTACCTCCACACAGGTCCTTTGATTGTAAAATTAACCTATTACCTGGCACCATGCCTCCTAGGGGCAATGTATACCCTCTATCCACTAAAGAGAATGCTGTTTTAGAGGAGTATATTCAGGAGAATTTAGACAAGGGATTTATCAGGAGATCCTCATCTCCTGCCGGGGCTGGGTTCTTTTTTGTTAAGAAGAAGGATGGGTCACTCAGACCTTGTATCGATTATCGAGGGTTGAATAAAATAACCATCAGGAATGCCTATCCTATCCCCTTGATTACAGAACTCTTTGATCGGTTAAAGGGCTCTAAGATTTTCACCAAGTTGGACCTCAGAGGGGCGTACAACTTGGTGAGAATTCAGCAAGGCCATGAGTGGAAGACAGCCTTTAATACCCGCTATGGTCATTATGAGTATACGGTCATGCCTTTTGGTCTCTGTAACGCACCTGCAGTTTTCCAAGATTTGATTAACGAAGTTCTTAGGGAATTTCAACATGATTGTGTTATTGTCTACCTGGATGACATACTCATACACTCTAAAGAGATTGAGACCCACCATCGACAAGTCAGACAGGTATTACACAAACTTTTACAACATGGTTTGTACTGTAAACTTGAGAAATGCAGTTTTGACCAGACCCAGATAGACTTTCTTGGATACGTGATTTCTGGGGAGGGCTTTAAGATGGATCCTGACAAACTCCAGTCTATTTTAGATTGGCCATTGCCTCAGGGACTCAAAGCTATTCAGAGATTTATTGGCTTCTCTAATTATTATAGACGCTTCATTAAGGGCTACTCGTCTATTATTGCGCCCATCACCAATATGACCAAACAAGGGGCGGATACTAAGACATGGTCTACTGATGCTCTAGCTGCTTTCAAGAGTCTCAAAGAACTTTTTGCTTCTGCTCCAATACTAGTCCATCCGGATACGACCTTACCGTTCCTGCTCGAGGTCGATGCCTCTGAGACAGGAGTTGGGGCGGTTCTGTCACAAAGATTGGGGGTAGATAAACCATTGCACCCATGTGGTTTTTTTTCTAGGAAACTTTCGGGCCCTGAGAGCAGATATGACATCGGCGACAGAGAACTCTTAGCAGTCATTAAAGCCTTAAAGGAATGGAGACATTTATTAGAGGGAACCTTACACCCTATTACTATCCTGACGGACCACAAGAACTTGTCCTACATTGGGGAGGCTAAGCGCCTGTCCTCTAGGCAGGCTCGTTGGTCCTTATTCCTGACTCACTTCAACTATGTGCTGACTTATAGACCTGGTTCAAAAAATTCTAAAGCCGATGCCTTATCTCGCCAGTATGAACCTTCTACTGTACCTGAGCCGGTTCTTTCCTCTATAGTTCCGAAATGCAATATTGTTGCTAATACGAATCTCAGGATTCATTCTCCGTTACTGGCCGAGATCGTTAAGCTACAACATTTAGCACCTAGACAGACTCCTGTGGGCCGACATTTCGTTCCTCCTGCTCTTCAACTGGAACTGTTGCAGTGTTTCCATAACAGCAAGATGGCGGGACATCCTGGTATTCGCAAGACTTTTGCGTTGATCTCTAAGGATTTCTGGTGGCCTGCTTTACGTAGGGATACTAAAGATTTCATCGCTGCATGTGAGGTTTGTACTAAGACCAAACAACCTCATACGCTTCCTTGTGGATTCCTGCACCCCTTAGAAGTTCCAGAGAAGCCGTGGTCCTGCTTGGCCATGGACTTTATTGTCGATCTACCTATCTCTAAAAAACAGACTGTTATCCTCACCGTGGTTGACAGATTCACTAAGATGGCACACTTCATTCCTCTGCCTAAACTTCCATCTTCTCCCGAATTGGCCGAGATATTCGCTAGGGAGATTTTTCGCCTACATGGGATACCCTCTCAAATTGTGTCTGACAGAGGTTCCCAATTTATTTCCCGTTTTTGGAGGTCCTTCTGTTCGCAACTTGGTATCAAATTGAACTTTTCTTCTGCCTATCACCCTCAGTCTAATGGAGCTGCTGAACGTACCAACCAGAAAATTGAACAATATTTGCGATGTTTTGTTTCCGAACACCAGGATGATTGGGTCGGTTTGATTCCTTGGGCAGAGTTTGCACACAACAATCTCGTTTGCGATTCTACTCATTCAAGCCCCTTCTTCATGAATTATGGCTTTCACCCGTCTATTCTTCCTTCGGCTTCTCCTTCCCAGGGGGTGCCGTCGGTTGATGTTCATGTTGCTAATTTGAGGAAGTTGTGGGATCAAACTCGGCAAATCCTTACGCACAATTCTATGCTGGTTAAGAAACATGCTGATAAACGTAGAAGGGCGGCTCCGCTCTTTGTTCCGGGTGATAGGGTATGGTTGAGCACGAGGAACATCCGTTTAAAGGTGCCCTCCATGAAGTTCGCTCCCCGTTATATTGGACCTTACAGGGTGTTGTCTCGTATCAATCCAGTTGCGTATCGTCTAGCTCTTCCTGATACCTTACGCATTCCTAACTCGTTTCATGTGTCGTTGCTGAAACCTCTTATTTGTAACAGGTTCTCCTCCACAACAGCCCCTCCTTGTCCTGTTCAGGTGGAGGGTCAGGAGGAGTATGAGGTTAACTCTATTATTGATTCTCGTATCTCCCGGGGGAAAGTACAATATCTGGTCGATTGGAAGGGATACGGTCCTGAGGAGAGGAGTTGGGTACCTCAGGAGGATGTTCATGCTCCTCGTCTCCGCAGGGCGTATCACTCTCGCTTTCCATCTCGTCCCGGTTCTTTCCGCCCGGTGGGCGTATCTGAGGGGGGGGGTACTGTCAGGGTACCTGAAGTCTCTACCTCCGAGAGAGGTAGAGACTTAGACGTTCATCCGTCCGGACGCCATGTTTCCTCTGTTCCTCGCGGTCGACCCGGTCACACAAACGCCGGCCGCGAGGGAGTCTCTTCCTTTTGTAGCATGGTGCCCGGAGGCCGACGTCATCACGCCAATCCGGAACGACCTGTCACTCAGTCCGAGACAGACTAATCAGGTTTCGTCGGAGGCGTGTCTATCCTCTCTAGCCAGGGTATTTAAACATACTTCGCCCTGTTGCTCATTGCCCTGTCGTGGTTCTAGCCTGTCTAGTCACACAGTGCTCTGGTGTTTCTCAGTTATCCTTTTGGTTTCGACCCGGCTTGTTTCCTTACTCTGTTTACCTCCGTTATCCTTGACCCGGCTTGTTCCTCGCTTACCTGTCTTCTCGTTCCCTCGACCTCGGCTTGTCTCTGACCATTCTCTATACTCTCTGTACGTTAGCCCGGCCATTCTAAGGACCGGTATACGTACCCTGTACCTGTTTGTACTTTGCGTGTTGGATCCCTGTCCCGATCCTGACAACTACGATTCATCAACATATGTATTCTTTCTAATTCTATTTTTATAACTTCATCCCTCACTACATTTATTACTGACTCCTCAGCAATATGCCTACAGCAATTAAACAAGCTATTAACCTGCTTAGAAATGTAGTTATTGGATGGCAAGGAAATGGTTAATGACATGAACGTACATGAGATCATGACACATCACAACATTTCACATCATACGATACCACGTGAATCAAACATTCATCCAGGTTAGTCGTTCACTCTTCTGCATCCGAATCCACACCTATAATCCTTAATTGAGATTTAGGATGACAAGCACGCAACTGGTTAATGTGAACCCACTTTTCAATAAAATCGCCATCCTTAGGAATTTTTATTTTGTACGCTACTGGGGAAATTTTGTCAATGATGACATATGGCCCTTTCCAAGAAGGTAAACATTTCTTTTCCTTGACTTGATTTCGCGCAAAATTATACAGATAGACTTGATCTGTTATCTCATATTCCTTTTTCGTGGTTTTTAAATCATAATAGGTCTTAACCCCTGTTGCTGCTTTCTCTAGATTCTTTTGGGCAAAAGCAAACGCATGTTGTAAATGCTTGCGCAAATCTTCAATATACTGATGCGTAGTGGCAGCATTGATCAAATTATGATCTGAAGTACGATATAGTAAATGCTGTGGTAAAACCATCTTTCTTCCTGTCATCAATTCAAAAGGTGACAATTTGGTAGCAGTGCTAGGTGTAGCTCTAATCGCCATTAAAACTAGGGGCAATTTAATGTCCCAGTCTTTACCAGACTCCTTAACGTACTTTTTCAGAATATTAACGATAGACTGGTTATATCGCTCTACCCCCCCCGCTAGACGCAGCGCGGTATGCAATATGTAGCTTTCGTTTAACACCTAGAATATTCCACATCTTAGCCATAACTTCGCTGGTAAAGTGACTACCTCTGTCTGACTCAATTCTTTGAGGCAGACCGAACCTGGAAAAGACATGGTAAATCAACAAAGTGGCGCACACGGTACTCGTGTTCTCTTTACAAGGCAAACATTCTATCCACTTTGTGTACATACATGTAACTGTTAACATGTATTTGTTACCTCTTGAAGATCTTGTTACAGGACCTATAAAGTCAATTTGGATATCAGACCAGGGTAATGACACCCCCCTCTTCTGAAGTGGTGCACGATGGGTTGGACCATGGGGTTGATATTGCGGACAAATCAAGCATCCCTGACAGTATGTCTTAACATCTCTTAACATGTGTGGCCAATATGCATAATCACGCAATATCTCATATGTGATCTTATCACCACGATGCCCAGATGTAGGTGCATCATGTGCGTGTTGGAGCATTAACCCTCGGTATACAGTTGGGACTACCCATTGTTGAATACTATGTTTAGAAGTTCTGACCAGCAACCCATCCATGATATTAAATTGGACTTTATATCTCATCAAGATTCGTAAATCTTCATTATCTTTGCAATCCTCATCTAAGATGGGATTGGCAGTAGGGTCTTCTATATGTTTATAGAATATACCTATGACAGGATCATTCTTCTGACTGGTAATCAGGTCCTCACTAGGAGCTTCTTGACTCCATTGCACGACATTTAAGTCGGCATTATCTCTAGCCTGTTGTCTAGTTATGGTTTCAACGTGAATTGAACCCATAAGATCATCAATGTTTAGGGTTTCACCATTGATGGCTGCTTGTTTTGCCAGTGAATCGGCTAAGTCATTAACATCCTTGTCAATACCTTCTATCTTAGAATGGCCTTTGGTTTTCTTCCAATATATGGTTAAACCATGTTCTTTAACCAACTCATCGATTTTACAAAACAATTTCCCATGTTTAACAGGTTTGTTATTGCTTTTCAGCATTTGGTTACGTTTCCAGCTAGGCAGATATTCGACGAAACTGTTGCGAACATAGTTGGAATCAGTTATGATAACAAATTCTGTGATACTATATTCTATTGCCATTTGAATGGTCTTATATACTGCACAGAGTTCGGCTATCTGACTGCTTTTGGGACCGATATTGTATCCTATAGATACATTGGGATAATCACCTATCCAGGCGATTCCGATACCTGCAACTAACTTCCGTTCAGCACCAGCGACGTGGTGATATGAACAACCATCAATGTATACCCACGGTAGTGGTCGACAGTATTCCTCGTCATAAACTTTATAAGGGGATAACAATTGCTCTTCTAGGAAGTCATCTCCGGTGTCATTATCATCCAGAGATGGAGCAGTACAGTCATGTAATTCTGCTAAACCTTGGGCAACTGGGCTTCTCTTATTATGTTTATAACGGACTTCTAACGGCCATCCCTGTAAGGATAGAGTCCATGCAGTAATTCGACTGTTAGAGAGGTTACCGTCTCTAATTCTTTCACTCTGCAGATACTGTAGAGGTTGGTGAGCTGTTTCTACAATTATTTTCTCACCTTGGATATAGCTACGAAAATTTTGTAGTGCCCAGACAGTCGACAATAACGCCTTCTCACACGTGTTGAATTTAACTTCAACAGGTGACAAAGTCTTGCTAGCATATGCAATAACTTTGTTTAAACTGTCCTGCTTCTGATACAGAACAGCACTTATGCTTAAATCGGTATATCCTGTCTCCAGATAGAAGGGTTTACCCCCCTCTGGGTATGCTAAACAGGGTGCCTGAGTGAGCTTCCTCCTCAGTTCACTTACCGCTAGGTCCTGAGGCTCCCCCAGTTCCAGGTAGTTTCCTTTTTAAGCAGGTGTAAGAGTGGTTTCGTTATTTCTTCATAGTTATCTATAAACTTACGGGAGTAATTAGTCATACCAAGGAACGATCTTAATTCCCTGATATTTGAAGGTGTTTTAGCCTTCAGTACGGCTTCAACCTTCTTCCTCTGGGGATTTAATCCTTCAGAGGTTACCTCATGTCCGAGGAAATTGACATGGGTGCGACACCATTGCGCCTTTTGTAAAGACAGTTTAATTCCTGCCTCTCTTAACTGAGTGAGAACATGTCTAATCTCTATGATATGCTTATCAAAGGAAGTGCTTTTCAGCAAGACATCGTCGACATATGATAACGTTCCTCTCTCAAGTGCGTCAGGCATAGCTTTATGCATGAACACAGCGAATTCATGACCAGAGTTTATGTAACCGAAAGGCATACGGGTCCAGGTATACTGCTGCTTCCCAAATGTGAAGGCCAATTTGTATTGGTCTTCATTATGGACTGGTACAGTCCAATATCCCTGCGCACAGTCAATGGCAGTGAATATTTTGGATCCCTGCATTTTTACCAAACATTGGTCTATGTATGGCACTGGCCAACCAGACATATAGACGCGTTTATTTAGCTGTCGTAAGTCAGCGCATAAACGCCATTGTCCATTAGGTTTCAGAATCCCCAAGATCGGATTATTATACGAACTGTGCACTGGACGTATAATGCCCCTTTCCTTTAAATTCTGAATGATGTCTTGTAGACCATCGTATGACGCTAATGGGAGTCTATATTGTTTGATAAATACAGGTGGTAAATTTGGGTCAGTTTGTATTCTGGCTACGTGGAGGTTAGTTAACCCACAGTCGTAGGAATCTTTGGCAAAAATATCTTGGAATTCCAAAAGGATTTCATTTAGCTGTTGCCGCTCAACATCGTTGGAGCAACCGTCAGCTAAAGATATTTGCTCTTCTAGCCTTTCCTGAAATCCTGGAAAGATTTCAGGCTGGCCTATCTCATAAGCTTCTTCAAGCCTAGAAGTTAGGTCAGTTCGGTGTTGACTTACCTTTTCTCTTCGGTCGTGGTACTCTTGTGATTCCTGCTCATTGAGCGGATGATCAAAGGTGATTGATGCTTCTTCGATTTTACACGAGCCGTCTTCGACATTGAAGGGATACACAGATAGGATAGTGAATAATCCTTCTGGGGAGGAATGGAATATTTGATCGACAATTTCGTCCTCAGTTAAGTATTCTTCAGGGATGAGGCCTATAATTTGGTTTTGGAAACCAAATGTATAGTACTCAGCATCCAATGCTAGACCTAATAATGTTCCTTTTGGTAAAGTAACACTAGTGGGTGTAACATTGTTGACCATTATATAGGTGGAATTCTTACCAATACTTACCATTGGTGTATGTGTTACCACCATCCCTAATTGTTGTATCCTGTTGGATAAACAGATTAGGGCATCAGAGTTTTCTAATCTCTGACCCTCCTTGACCTGTAGGGGTAAAAGAAAATTACTTGTCCCTTGTGGAATGGTTATGTCATCAGGTACTTGGATACTTACCGCATATGGTAGTATTTGTCCTGATTTCAGGGCGTTTTCCTCGTGTAGGTATCCACAAGGATTGCCTTTTAACCTTGTCCACAAGTTGGAATTAATCAGATCAAGGTGTATGGCAAAGCGATGTATGACATCATTGCCAATGTAAACCTGATAGCGAGGTTCGTCTATCACTAGGAATAAATGTTTAACTGTCTTATTTCCAATGGAAATAGATAGTAAAAATTTTGCTATCACATTATGACTCTCTGATTCGCAATCCAGGTTCTGGATCTGTTATGGTACTTTTTAGCAGTAAACCAAAATGTTTAAATGTCTATCTGTTCCTGTCCAAATCAATAAAATTGAATTGCGTATATACGCTGAAGTAATTAAGTCTGACACACAAGGTTCAGGTTAAAGTAACTTCGAGAAAATTTATTGGCAAGTGATTAAAAAGCGGACGCGCAGGCCCTTTTAAGAGACATTTTACGTCATCATTGATTATTAGAATATCAGCAAATAAACATCATTAATTGGATTAATTGTTAAGTGTCGGGATTAGTGTCCACCTATCAATATTATTAATTGGCTCAAAAACTAAGTGGTTAGTCCCGTGTCCACCCACCAAGAGGTGGGATTGTTCTGGACACGGGTGGGGGACAAGGGGGTCTTGAGCGTCATTTTACACGGTCGGTGATCTCAGGCCTCGTGGCCAGGTGCAAGGTCTCTTATGAATAGAACATTTCATTACTACTGTGTTCTCATGGCCTTCAAATTATACTATGTTGCAAGTCTAAGGAAAAGTCAGCATTTCCTGTGTTAATCATGTCTTTATAGAAAATATAGTCTTTGTCTATTGTATTAGATGTGTTGGGAAATTCTGTCATGTAAGGTAGTTTTAAAATGAACAAGTTAGGTTATGAGGACAAAATGGAGGATTGAAGAAGTCAGGTTAGGAGGACAAAATGGAGGATTGTCACAGTATAAAGTTAAAATGGAGTTAGTGCAATAATTCAATACAAGTACAATAAGGATTTTTTAATAATCCCACATCAGTCCCCCCTATGAAATGTTAGATTCTAAGAGATAAAACTTTATTAAGTTAGTACCAGGAAGACGTGTTAACCCAAAGGCACAGAAACCCCGTGGCCGCTAGCTAGGTGTTAATGCAAAGTGCAAGACTGTCCCTAGATCTGACCCTGATAGGCTAACTCATCCGTCAGTATGGCTCTCGAACACTTCACACCCATGGGTGTCCCATGGCAGCTAACCCACCACTTCTCCACACGGGGCCTTTACCATTCACTGACAGATGCTGTCCCTAAGCTAGTCCCTTCCTAGAATTCCTGCACTTTATCAACAAAAGGGATTGTTTGCAGCGGCAGACAGGGTGAGTTGATGTCTTGGAAATCTTGGTCATCAACTTCGAGATGGGTGAAAGTGGGTGCCGCTTGGTCAACAGTCTTCATGAGGGATTTTCTCAGACATGGGAGGATACAACAAAAGAGAAGAGCAAAGATAAAAAGAAAAATTAGTATAGCCATACCAATATGCATTAAAGCCTTTTGCCATCCTGTCATCCAACCAAACCATCCCAGGGATCTTGTATCCCAGAATTCCTTTTTAACTCTATAGACAGGTCATTTAATTTCTCTATGGCTAATGTAACTTTACCATTAGGGCCTGTGTTTTCTGGGATATAGGTACAACATGTCAAGGTGTCGGGCAAAATTTTACAAACCCCTCCTTTTTCGGCTAAGATCATATCTAGGGCCATTCTATTCTGAAAAGCCATTTGGGATGTGGCCTGCAACTGTTCGGCCAATCCCTGGAGGGCGTCTCTGGTATAATTAACAAAACGCTGTTGATTATAATAAATGTAATTTATCCAATTTAAATTCTTGTTTGTGGTAACTATGGCAAAAAGTGATTCAAATCCTGCAGCAACTTCATCTCTTGCTTTAAATTCATTGGGCACCCCCCTAGGCACCCCAATGGCATCAATATAAACATGAGGATCAAAACTTCCTTTTACTGGGGCTTCACGCTTAACCTTAGTGTGCCTGGACTCATGGGTGACGAGGTGTGTATCAGAGATGATATGTATAGGCATAATGGCTTTAGCCAAAGTACACTCCCCCCACCACTCCTTGTCCATTCTGGATCTTAGCTGTAAATCCCCACACAACCAGTAGATATCCCCTAATGACCTGGTGTGAAACTGCAACAAGTTCATAGAGACACTCCTGTAGGTAGCACAATACCCCTTAGAGAAGTTACCCAAGAATTTACCAATTCCATCATAATTAGCATAACAAGTGTAATTACCTTTATACACGGTAATACCATCTGGGGGTTTGACATCCTTGGTTAGGAGAGGATACTCCTTTGTCCATGCAATACATATGGACCTGTTAAAATCATAGTGATAGGCAAAAAGGCTTAAAACACATTCCTCTACATCTACTGGCAGGATTAGAGGTACAGTACCCAGGTGAGGCCGGGCACCGCCACACACATAGCATGCAGTCTTATTATGCTTATTAGCATTATATTTCATCCATTCTAACCATAAATTTACATCATTAAAACCTGTTTCAGCGGCCATGGTATCTTCAAAGGTGGGGTTAGCAATGGCCATCATGTCTTGAAAGGTCTGGATATGAGGTTTTAATGGGTTAGGGACCATATGGGTGGCCCCTTGCCACTCAGAAGAGTTGCACATATCTTTTAGGAAGAAATGCCCTAATTTACGGTAGGAACCCTTTTTCCAATACATTCCCATCACATACTGGTCTGCATCCGTTGGGCTTGGATGCTCAATGTTAAGGATTAATTTCATTGGTGTACCCCCCCCAGGCTTTCTCAAAGTCATTCTCTGGAGAAGGGATCTACCTTGATCATCTACTTTGGATAAGGCACTTTTTGGTTTGTAACCCCAGGCAGGCCCGGCATTCCATCCCGCCGCCCCCCAATGATTACAATTGTGCCCCCATTGCTTGTCAACTACACAAACATATGGGTCCTTTGAATGAGGGATATCTCTGTAGATACTCTGGATTTGAGATGTGGGGAATGGGCATTCTACGATATCACAATAATCAAAGGTGTAAGTAGCCACATGGGTGCACGATGAATTGTACCAGAAGGTATACCCACTAATATCTTTGGTGATGGCTACTTGTTGGGCCTTTATGAGGCTAATTAAGGAGAAGGTGTACCCGAGGTACATGCTTGTGCGGTATCTGCTTCCTCGGGGGCTGGAGATTTCTTGCAGTGGGAAGCGTGGATCCAATTTGGCCTACCGGCCAGTTTGACGGAAGTTGCGGTAATCAGGAGAACTTGGAATGGACCGTCAAATCTTGGTTCCAGGGTATTTTTCCGCACAAACTTCTTGACCAGAACCCAATCTCCGGGAAGCAGGTTATGGGTACCTGTATCCAATTCGGGATCTGGAATTGAAGAGAAAACTTGGGCATGTATTTTGTTCAAGGCACTTGCAAGTTCAGTTACATAATCTACTAACACATCTGATTGGAGCTGTAACTGCTGCGGATAATAACAACCTAGTCTGGGTGCTGTCCCAAATAGAATCTCATATGGGGACAGTGAATGCTTCCCTCTAGGTGTGTGCCTAACACTAAATAAAGCTATTGACAGGCTTTCTGGCCAGGGCATTTTCGTTTCTTGTGACATTTTTAATATTCTGGCTTTTAGAGTGCCATTCATGCGCTCTACTTTACCACTACTTTGCGGGTGGTAAGGGGTGTGGAAGGCTAGGGTCACCCCTAGAGCAGTCCAAATTTCTTTAGTCACTGTTGCTGTAAAGGCTGGGCCTTGATCACTTTCAATGACTTCTGGGAGTCCGAACCTACATACTATCTCTGTAAGTAGGCGTCTTGCGGTTGTTTTTGCAGTGATATTGGCCACTGGGTAGGCCTCTGGCCATCCTGAGAACATGTCCACTATGACTAGTGCATATTCATGGGGCCCACTCTTGGGCATTTGGATGTGGTCAATTTGAATTCGCTGGAAGGGGTACATGGGCTTTGCCAGGTGTTTTGCAGGCACCTTGATTGGTCTTCCTGGATTGCATTTTGCGCAAATGACACAGGCCTTACAGAAGCTGCTGATCAATGTTGTGATTCCGGGTGCTTCATAATACTTCTGTATGAGGGCGGCCATCAATTCCATTGACAGGTGTGCAGGCCCATGTTCCCATTGGACAACTGCTGGATATAAATTTTTTGGAAGACAAAATTTGAAGTTGTTGTAATATACTCCGTCCTTTTGGACAGCTCCTTTCTTTTTCCATTTCTGGATTTCTTCAGGAGTGACTGCAGCTTGCTGTTCTCGCAAAATTCGCAAATCAGTAGGAAGAGTTTGCAGAGCAAAAATAGGGACTTCTTCTTCTTCTTGTCCGGACACTTCTTCATCCACTTCCTGCAGATCCCTGGCTGCTAGCTTAGCAGCCTGATCAGCCAAATGGTTGCCCTTTGCTTCATCTGTATCCAATTTCCCATGGGCCTTCACCTTCAAAACGGCCACTTCTTTAGGGAGTAGGAGGGCATCCATTAGCTCCTTGATTGCAGTACTATGCTTGACTGGTGTACCGGCGGTGGTAAGAAATCCTCTTGTCTTCCAGATTAGGCCGAAGTCATGTGCCACGCCCAGGGCATATCTTGAATCTGTATAGATGTTGGCACGTTTTTTCTTCGGAAATTTTGCATGCTGAAGTCAGAGCCTGTAATTCAGCTTCTTGCGCAGACATTGCTGGCGGTAAGGATGATGATTTGATAACTTCATCTGTTGTGGTTACGGCATATCCTGTATGATATCTTCCTTCTTCATCAGCATATCTTGAGCCGTCCACAAACAGGGTAAAATCTGGATCTTGTAATGGATTCTCATGCACAGTTGGTAGGTGCACTGTCTCCATTTTCATCTGTTCAAAACAGTCATGAGGTGTTTCGGGGTCATAATCATTCACTATGACCAGATCTTGAAATTCTCTTTCTAGGAAGTGGCGTGGCCATGCTTCCAGAAGGTCAGTTGTTGGGTATTTGACAATACCATTTTCCTGTAGCTGTTCTTCATCCATGGTGGCCCATAACTTTGCCATGGGCCCAAGATCATTCCATGACCTTGTCTTCAATTTGGTAACAGGAATGTGTGGGATAGCAGTATCCCAATGGCGGTAGAGGTAGTTAAGTTGTTGAGGTAGTTGGACCAAGACCATGCTATTGCCTTCAGAGTCACAATAGAAATCTTGAGCAGTGAGCTTCACATCAGTCCAGTGGTAAAGCTCATCTTCATAGCAAGGTTCGGGAGTAATGTTTGGTTTGTACCACATGGTACAGAAGGCGTAATCTGGGCCTTCACAGAGAGGCTTCTCATCTTCATAGAATGTCAAATGTGGATGCATGACTTTCTTGATACATCCACAAAGCAGGTAAATGTAGGTTTCATCCGTGATAAATCCATAATAGATACCCCCCTCAGGGAGTGGAAGAAGAGTGGATGGGTTAAGAACTTGACATCTTTGGATGGAAATGTTGTCAGGTAGAAGAAGATGGCACTGGAGGCGTAGGTGTCTGGCTGGAGACACGTGCTTGAGCTGGACTTGGTTGATGATGGCAGAAATGTCATGAGGGGCCAGAACAACCAGAGGGTGGCCAAGGACCAGGTCTGAGGTTCTTTCTATGAGCTCTCTTGCAGCAAAAACAGCCCTGAGACAGGAAGGAGTCCCTCTGGCCACAATGTCCAGTTGACATGAGAAATATCCAATAGGCCTCTGGCGGCCTCTTAAGTCATTAGTTTGGGTGAGAACTCCTGTTGCGTGGCCCTGTCTTTCAGAGACAAATAATTTGAAAGGTTTGGAGTAGTCAGGTAGGCCCAAGGCAGGAGCAGAAGCAACGTCACGTTTGAGAGCATTGAAATTGTCCAGAGCTTCATTAGTCAAACAGAAAACTTGAGTGCGTCATAGAGAGGCTGCATGAGCAGGGAGGCTTCTGGGATCCATGCTCTGCAGTAGGAAATGAGGCCTAGGAAGGCATGGAGAGATTTTGAAGTCCTTGGAGTTGGAATATCCAGTACAGCTCTTACCCGGTCCCGAGTAAGATGTCTGGTACCTTGAGATAGGCAATGTCCAAGGAAAATTACTGAGGGTTGGCAGAATTGTAGCTTGATGAGCGAAGCTTTGCATCCTTGTTCTGCCAAATAACAAAGAAGACTAATTGAGCACTTTTCAGTAGTGGGTATATCATCTCCACAGAGCAGCAAATCATCCACATACTGGAGCAGAACAACTTCTGGGTGCTCAGCTTGCCATGGGTCAAGGATGGTGGCCATGGCCTTTGCAAATTGACTTGGAGAATTTTGTGCCCCTTGGGGCATGACAGTCCAGGTATACTGTTGCATCTCATGGGTGAAAGCAAACAGGTATTGGCAGGATGGGTCCAGTGGGACACTGAAAAAGGCATTTGCTAGGTCAATGACTGTGAAAAATTTTGCAGATGGTGGGACTCCAGAGAGCAGAGTATGGGGATTTGGCACAAGAGGGGTGTCCAGGACAGTGGCTTCATTGACAGCACGGAGATCCTGAACCATCCTGTACTTCTCTGGCTCACCTTTTGGAGTTTTCTTTTTCACAGGAAATAGTGGGGTATTGCATTCAGATTTACATTTTACCAAGGCACCCTTCTCCAAGAGTGCCTTGATCTGGGTAGAAATGGCTGCAGCCTGTGCTGGTTTTAAAGGATATTGTGGTTTTCTTGGTAACTTAGCTCCTGGGATAAGCTTTACCACCACAGGGGGAACATTTAGGTGACCTATGTCCTCTGGGCCTGAGGACCATAACTTGGCGGGCACCTGTGTTTTTAATACCTCTGGGAAATTGGACCTTAATTCTGCTGCTTTCTCACGGGGCTTTTCTAAATGCAGCATCAGAGGCAATGAGCACAAGGCTGAGGTGTCTGATTCAGATAGGGGTGTAGACATTTCTACCTGACCGTCTGGGGTAAAGGTGATAGAGGCTTGCAGGCGTGAAAGGACATCAGCACCTAACAGGTTAATTGGGCATGTGGAGGATACCACAAAACGAGCAAGCAGGCTAGAGCCAACTCGTAGTGGAGTTGTTAGAGGGCTATGCCTTGGCTGGCCATCTACTCCAACACAAGAAACATCAATATTGGACAGGAAGGATGGGTCTGGCAGGTCTTATTCTCGCAGAACACTACGGGCTGCACCTGTGTCAACTAGAAATGTGGTAGGGTGGCCTTCAATGGGCAAAGTCACTGTGGCAAGTGGCCCCCCCTTATCCCCTGTAGACACTGCCATTACAGGGGTTACAGACACAGGCTTGCCAATTTCCTAGATATCGGGTTCCTCAATTATCGGAACCTCTTTCTCGGCCTTGGGGGCCGGAGCAGGCCTGGATGGCTTTCTTGGTTCTCTCTTGGGTTCTGGGCAATCACTTTTGAAATGTCCCTTAGCCTTACAATTAAAGCAATGGCCATCCTCTGGTCGGACACCCTTGGGAACAGGGGTAGAGCGGGAGACCATGAGAGGAGCTGAAGTGGGTCTTCTTGGGGTCTGAGCAGATTCTAACCCTCTGGCAACTAAGAGCAGGGTATCCAGGGGAACAACCTTATATTCTGGGCGGGCAGCAATAATTCCCTTGCGTATAGAGTCTTTAACACCTTGGACAAACGCACCAGACAACATTTGTGAATGAATCTTGTCAGTAAGATCAAACCCCAAATCTGTAAACATTTGATACAGTCTTGCATGAAACCTTTCCACTGATTCTCCTTTATCTTGCATAACATCAGTAAGGCCAGCAGCCTGATCTGCAAGTTTGTCCTTAGCCCAGTCTCTTAATTGGCTACAAAAGGTTACTCCAGAGGGATAATCAACGTCACTGCTGAGCAGATCTGTACTGAGGTGTCGGGCCATGCTTGGCCAATATGCATCTCCTGCTTTAATAGCACAAATGCTCAGTAGATCACGCCATGCGGCGGAATAAGTCTTTTGAATTTGAACTATCCCTCGGTAGAAGGGCATAGGTTGCTTTTCTGGGTCAGGGAGTGATTTCATTAGAGCACTAGCTTGAGTGGGGTTGAAAGCAACATATTTAGGAGGGGCCCGTTCTCCCCGACCCTTGTGGCCAAAGGGGTCATCGATAGAACGATGAACGGAGGCTCCCGCAGCAACCTCCGATGAGACATGGGACACCCTGTCCTCCTCGTCATCATCGAATTCTATGATATTGGCTCTCTTGCGCGGTGCAGGGCCCGCGTGAGGTGAAAGGATCGGGGGTTGGGAGAGAGCCCCAGATGCAGGGGTGGCTAGCGAGTCATAACCTGGGGACAGGTAGTCACCGGGGATTACCGGCATCAGGGCTGAACTGGGGGCCGCCATATTGGAGGCGGGGAAAGGAGTTGCATTAGGATTAAGGGAAGAAGTGGCGGCCATGTTTGATATGGGCACTTCCGGGGCAGACTGAGCCGGACTGGGCATGACCGGAACCTGGGGAGTGGCTTGGGGAAAGGGAGGGTAACCGGGGTAGGGCAGGGCCATGGGATATGGGAAGGGGTAGGGCCAGGCAGGGGAGGGCAGAAGAGTAGGGTGGGTAGGTACATTTAAGGAGGTAGGATATTGGACTGGGGCGGAGCTGGTTATGGGAGGAGACAGGACGGGATTGGTAGGGATGGGTGCAGAAGGAGGAGTCGTAGCAAGGGAGGGAGGGGTAGTTAGTTGGGCGGATGCTGACGGGAGGGGATTAGCCATGGAGATGGTTTGCAGGGAGGAAATGGCAGATGAGATGTTAGGATTAGGCATGGAAGGGAGTGTGGGGATGGATGAGGATGATGGGACTGTTAGAGACGGGGAAGGGGTAAAGAAAGATCCGTCAGAATTCAGGACCGGGCAGACAGGGGAGGTGGTGGGATGGGACTCGGGAGGATTGGGAGTAGGGAACATAGTCAGCTGGCTATCACCTACTGCTGACTGAACCTTGGGGATAGACAACCCCTGGGCGCCATTTTGGGGCGCTGGCTGAGGGAAAACCCCAGCAACACAATTCTTATGATACACAAACAATTTCACACCTTTGTGATTTATCTCTTCCTCAACCCAACCTTCTAACTGAATAGCCTTCGCCACTCTGTACCATGCTTCAGCAGTCTTTAATAAACCATTATCTGTAAGCTTGCCTTTCATTTCTGCCAGTAACTTGCGCCAACTTTCTGGTTGCAATCTTCCACATGTCGGTACAGCAATTTTACATACTTTTGCAATCTTTTCAACACCTTTAACCATCTCTTCACCCTCTCTGTTCTCTACTAAATCACATGCTAACCAGCCCTTGCTGGGCTTATCTAAATCCTGTCCCATAGTCCCTTTACCCCTATACCAGCGTCCTAGATATAGAGAGAGAGAAGGAAAATTGAACAAGAACGTCTACAATGCTCGACTGCCACCCGAGAACCGTGGGACTTTCTCAGGTGCGTCTTCCCAAAACGTAGACCAGTCACTGAATTCGCCTACCCGGGGTGGTAGACACGGATTGGAGCGAGGTGAGAAGTGTGTGACCAATCACTTCTCTTTTAAGAGGAATGGGAGTGGATAGTATAATAATATAGAAAGTGTAGAAAAGATGAAAGGCAAGGAAAAATCCTTAGAGACAGACACAGGAGTTCATGAGACTCCTCATTAAACATACAAGACAACAATGCAGTTGAAATACAGTGCATGCATCACAGTTCAAATGAAATCAACAGTAATTCCTTTCCTTTACTCGTGTGCTTACTCCAAAGTCACCTCCCTCAACCCCGTAGTGTCTCCACTACCTGCAGCCGCGGAAAACAACTGACACCGGTCCGAATTCCGCCAGCCTCCCTCGACACAGCAGCCCACTAATGGTGTCTGCGCTACCCTCACCCTTGTAGTGCCCCTATAAAAACCCACTCTATAAGTCTCACTACTCCGTGGCGATGAAAACAGCAATGCCTGCCCGAATTCATCCACCACAAATAAAGAAAAATTGGAATGGCTCCAGCTCAGCGCTCAAAGCTGGAGGGTACCACCACTCTGCAAGCAGAGTAACGTGCACAGAGAAGCTAGCTAGGCTATCAAAGTGACACAAGAAGGATCCCCAGGAAACTATGAGTCTACACAATCTCCACAGATCCAACACACCTCTTTTTCCCTACAGCCCCAGCCACGAGGCTCCTAAAAGAGTTAAACAGGAAAAGATGACCCCCAGGAACACATCCACAGGTCAACCCCCCTTTTTCCCTACAACCACAGCACCGTGATTCCTAAAAGGGGTAAAACAGGCAACAGAAGACCCAGGCAAATCCCCTCAGGTCCACCCCCCTTTATCCCAAAAGGGGTAAAATACAAACAGATAGACAGATATACTGAAGACCCAGGCAAGTCCCCTCAGGTCCACCCCCCTTTATCCCAAAAAGGGGAAAACAAGCAAGACAGAACCCCAGGCAAATCCCCTGCAGGTCCACCCCCCCTTTATCTCAAAATGGGGAAACAGGCAAACAATTCAAACACACCCAGGCAACAGATAGACTAAAATGCAGGTAAACAAGTGAGTAACGAGGCACCGGGCAAGATATTACCTGTCTTTGATGTCCTCCCGGGAAGCAGTCACAGACACGTGGACGGGTCAATCAAAGGGGCCGGAACATACCGGTGGCTCTGCAGAAGTCTCTACCGTGTACCTGGAGGTGATCAATCTCCTTTCCTTCCCCCTGGATTCCTCCGTCCACCCTTGTCTTCCTTAGGACGGCTCACCGGCCGGACATAGCCCGATGCCCCACGTTGGGCGCCAAGTTGTTATGGTACTTTTTAGCAGTAAACCAAAATGTTTAAATGTCTATCTGTTCCTGTCCAAATCAATAAAATTGAATTGCGTATATACGCTGAAGTAATTAAGTCTGACACACAAGGTTCAGGTTAAAGTAACTTCGAGAAAATTTATTGGCAAGTGATTAAAAAGCGGACGCGCAGGCCCTTTTAAGAGACATTTTACGTCATCATTGATTATTAGAATATCAGCAAATAAACATCATTAATTGGATTAATTGTTAAGTGTCGGGATTAGTGTCCACCTATCAATATTATTAATTGGCTCAAAAACTAAGTGGTTAGTCCCGTGTCCACCCACCAAGAGGTGGGATTGTTCTGGACACGGGTGGGGGACAAGGGGGTCTTGAGCGTCATTTTACACGGTCGGTGATCTCAGGCCTCGTGGCCAGGTGCAAGGTCTCTTATGAATAGAACATTTCATTACTACTGTGTTCTCATGGCCTTCAAATTATACTATGTTGCAAGTCTAAGGAAAAGTCAGCATTTCCTGTGTTAATCATGTCTTTATAGAAAATATAGTCTTTGTCTATTGTATTAGATGTGTTGGGAAATTCTGTCATGTAAGGTAGTTTTAAAATGAACAAGTTAGGTTATGAGGACAAAATGGAGGATTGAAGAAGTCAGGTTAGGAGGACAAAATGGAGGATTGTCACAGTATAAAGTTAAAATGGAGTTAGTGCAATAATTCAATACAAGTACAATAAGGATTTTTTAATAATCCCACATCAGATCCACCTGTCATGTGGGGAAGCGTACCTGATCATTTTTGGATTAGCAATCTGCTTTAACAGACTTCTGCTAATATAGCTGTTCTCACTCTTTAAGTCCAGCTTTGCATTCCTACTTCTTCCTAAGTCATTTATCTGAATAGGAAAGAATAAGTTGTCATTAACCCTTTCAATTCTGGCAAGGAATTGAGCATGACCTGCCAGATCTACAGATTCAACATAGTCCCTGTGGAAAGAAATGGTTAAAACATCACCTTCCAGAGAGACATTCTGGATCCTCTCTGGAGCAATTCTTACGGAATGCTCATCTACAGGTGCGATTGCGTCATTCACCTGCAGGATAGTCACGTCAGGTGACTGACTATTCCTAAAATGTACCTCAATCGAGTCAGGTCTTTCTTCTATCACATGGCAGTTACGATCAGATTGTACATGTGATTTCTCATAGGTTATAGGAAACTTAGCTTGTGACCATACAATTCCATTCACACAGTCAATAATTGCGTTAAGTCTTCTGAGTATGTCTATACCCAGAATCAGTCGGTTATAGGGGAGATCTACCACTATCACCGGGTGTCTAAAGGTTTTGTTACTTATTTTAAACTTTAACCAAGTATTGCCAATAACATGAAGTGCATTCCCTCCAACACTCAACAGAGCATTGGGGAAATCTCTTAGCTTCGGCTTATCCGTTGCTAAGTCCATTACCTGCTGGAAGTAGGTATTGGATAAGATCGTGGCTTGTGAACCAGTATCTATTAACCCTTTGAAAGGCTGGGGTAGCGAATCCTGTATTTCTACAGACATGTAGTACCTTCCTTCATGTTCTTCTAATTCACATAAGAATTTAGAATGTGTCAACATATTACTTGTTTTCCATACATTACCGGTCACAGCAGTAGTTTCTACCTGTACTGAGGAGTGCTCAGTCTTACCCACAGGCCCATCCTTTTTAGGATTATCTTGAACTGTCAAGCGGGAACTAGTGGTCGGCATCTCATCAGTTAACCCTTTCAGGGCTGGATCCTGGAAACTAGTGGTTGCTGGGGCTACTTTAGCCTTTGGCTGAAATGAAAAAACAGAGGAACACGTTGCGCCTCCTTCACCCGGAAGTGAAGTGACAGGATTGGCAATAGGTTTCCTAACACAACTATTGTTTATTTGACTGTTAGTACCTGGAAAGGAAACAGGGTTAGGCATTACATCTACTGATAACCTAGCCTGTTTAGTCACTGTAGCTATATTTGCTGCGGCACTTGTTGTTGCTGTTGCAATTGCACAGGTGTCTCTGCAATTTGAGCTGTCCCTAAAAAAGGATTGATAGCAAAGACTTGGTTGATCTTTGTCATTTGCTCCATTAATTTGCCCATCTGGTCTGTCAATTGACCAACCTGACGACGCAAATTATTTCCCCCATTGCCGTTTTGTCTTTGCCCATTAGAATTTGGCTGGGATGGCTGAGACTGTTGGGAGTTATTGGAAGCAGATTGGTTGTTTCTGTTTCCATATCTCCTATTTCCCTGAGGATTCCTTCTCCATTGGGAATTGCCTTGGTTTTTATTAACCCAGGGGCGTTTATTCCCATTGGCATTGGATTTTTCAGAGTTATTGTCAGAGGAGTTTGCAGAATTGTTTCTGGTATTTTCCTGTTTCTGGGGCTTTGGTGTTTTCAAAACCTCAGAATAGGTCCTCTTTTTCTGTTGGGTTTCTAAACCTAACTGAATTTTAGTCTCTGACACCATTTTATCACCAGGTTTCTTAACCTTTGGCTGATTTTCGTCATGTGCATGGTGTATAGTATACAATTTCATGCACTGACTAACTAGCCATTCTAATGGTAGCTTACAATCATAATCTCTTGCTAGATTCATTTGTATACTTACTGGCATGGAATGAAAATACAGATCTTTGAAATCTGTGCTTTCATACCTGGGTTTTCTTTGGGCCACGGAGTATGCATTCTTAAGAATTACTAAAAATTCTCTGGGGCTTTGATCTGGACGGCACTTTAAGTTATAAAGCGCCTTCTTTGCAGAAGCAACGGTTTTATACTTACCATGTTCCATAATTATTTCATATTTCATCTTGGACCAGGACATTAATTGCATAGCTTGAAGACTTTCAAGATGAACACGGCACATTGAATCAAAGGTCCATGTAATGAACCATTTCTTTTGAATGTCATCATACATGCCCAATGAATTCATTGCTCTATCATAATTTTCCAGATGTTCAGATATGTTTCCTGAACCTCTAGAAAATTGTGGGACAGTCTCTCTAAGGAACTTAACAACCTTTGGCGATTCATAAACAGGCGTCGTTGATTTACGACTTCTGTTTCTTTTTAAACGTCTATGCGATCTGTCTGCTGAAGAGGAATTAGACCCGTACAACAGTGCAGATGGCATATCAGTCACATGGCCTTCAGAGTGGACAGTGCAATCACTTTCACTCCCATCACTCTGAGCTTCTTGTTCACTGTCACAATTCTGATCAGCATCAGAATCCTGCCAGTGTACAGAACCATGTCTGTTTTCATTCCTATCACCTGGAACTGGACTCTCCCTCTCAAGTTTGGCCAAGACAGCTTTTTCAAACTGTTCTGCCCAAGATTGCCAAGGTTGTTTGGCAATGCCAGGAGATGGAGAATTCTGTTTCACAGGTGATATTCCTGAATTACTCACCTCATTCCTTACAGACTGTTTTATGAAAACCTGGTCTGGTGTGGGAAAATCATGACAAGGAGGGGATTTATAGATAGTCTTTTCTTTCATTTTTGTGCAACTTTTTGGCACAGAATGATGGCTATCAACCTCACTGCCTGATTTCAGACTCTCCTCTTCATATTTATCCAATTGCATTTTGAGCTGATTTATTTCCTGTGCATATTTGTCCATCAAAGCTGTCATTTCTTTTTCATGATCAGCCTGACGAGTTTTATGCTCAGCAAGTAAATCTTGGAGTTTCCCATCTTGAATGCCAAATTGTTCACTGTACGTGTCCAGTTTGGTATTCAATACCTTGTTTTCATTTAACGCCTTAAGAAGTGCTGTCATAAAGAAAGGCCAGGAGTGTATTATGTACCCCATCTTTTTCTCTATGTTCTTTTGTTCAGCAATTACTTTAAGTTGTTTCAGTATGTGTTCATCAGTCATAAGCGTCCGTTTAGCATCCCATTCTACGCTCTTTAACCAAACGTCATAGCTTAAATCATTTTTCATATGTTTATGAATATTGATTAGAGCATTTTTTCTTAAGTCTTCAATTATTTCAGTATTATCTGTTACAGATGTATCGCTGGCCATATTTTATACAATGATTTAATCTCAATACAAAACTCTTTTCTATATTAAGATTAATTGCATGAATTACACAAATATTATTATTGTATGGAATATAATTTCAACTTAAACGATCTCAGCGACAGTGCCTCCAATTTGTGGGGATATTTATGGGATAATAATTGTAAACAGAGAGAATTGCCCACGATTTCAATTCTCAGATCCCTAATCGTTATCGTGTTAAATGAAAATGTAAAACCATATACCGGTAATTAAAAATCACAAATTGTTATAAAAATAGATATTTATTTCTTAACAATTTAGATAATAATGATGAGTAACATGCATGATAATAATCAATGGAATTCGAGTATAACATGAATATGCAATACAATATGGCAATAATAATTAATATGCAGTATAAAACAATATGCAATACAATAGGCAATTTACTTCCTGGTTAGTATAGCATAGACTCCATTAGCTGTCAAGACTCATTTACGACCCTTTCTTTACAGCTAAGGAAACAAAGTTTTAAGGAGACAGAGCATTCCTTAGAGCTGCAGTAAAACTTTCTGGCAGAAGTAACCCTTTCAATGCTGGTTAGACCTCCTAAGTAGTTAAGATCTACTCCTATGTAATTTTAATTAAAATAACATTTAACCAGTCATCAACCTTTAAACATTTCCTTGCATCCAATGAGAAAATCTACTATGTTCTATAAGCTGATATTTTAATTAATTTGTCTAAATAGATATTTTATCTTATTTTAGAGCCAATCAATACAGCTGGATAAATGGTCATGATATGCTAACGTGATATTAATCACACAAATACATTAATGGCTATATTAATCCCAGCTGCAGATGGGATGCTATAACCATATATATATTCTTTAATAATTACGATTTCTAAATATGAAATCAAACATGATTTATCCAGTCATATATCATGCTATTAATTTTAATTAATTTTAATTAATTAATTAAATGTCTGTATATTTACCAGTTAAGTAGATATTTTCTCATCAGATATCCTCAGGTAGCTAAATGTCATAGATCTCTTTCTCTGCATGGAGTGTGAGAGTTTCTTGGTTACTCTGGTCGCCCGATTCTGCCTGGATCTCTCTGAATCTCCCGAGAGTGTTGTAATGCCTCTCTTCAATCCTTGAATTTTTCGAATCTCTGAATCTCCCCCTCTTCCCTTGTCTTAACTTTTTAAAGGGGAAATTCCTCTAAGTGATAGCCAATCACAAATGTGGGGTGTGGTTGCCCTCAATCATTTTAATATTCAGACTCTAGATGGCAGTATTGTTCCACTAGACATACCTATCCAGGAAAGAGTTAACTTTTCCTGGTGGCTATTTTTGACGTCATTTACGTTATCTTTATGATGGCTATTACTTATTTTATCTGTCAGATCAAGAGAATTTCTTCAGACTATGCGTCTGCAAATTCTGCTATAATTCCTAAAATTCATAGTTTGTGAACTAAGTTTCACCTTAAACTATAATGGGACGTTGTACAATATCGAAAGTAAAATTTAATTATTTAATCCTCTGTCACCTAAGTCTGGGAATAGAATTTATTATATTCCATTAGTAATTAGACAGTCTGTCTACCCCCATTCTCAATGTCTTATCTATTTGGTTTGTTTATATACACATTCCATTCAGCTCTGGCTAAGCGGTCAGCAATAGAGAAAGGAAAGAAATGTTGTGTCTTTGTTAACTTGAGAATAACAAAATGGAGTCTGGTCTGTTTAGCAATGACTTCAGAATATACACTTTGTATTTCTATCATAGCACAAATGTCTGCCGATATAAATACCCTGACAATATAGTATATTGATTTAATATATATGATGTACCTATATATATATATATATATATATATAGTATCTATTCTGTGTATCTATGTATATTTTGTATAGTACAAGTAAAGTAAAAGTAAATACTTAATATTGTTAGGATGGGGTTGCATATAGATTCATGTACATCGAAAAAATGTTTGGGAAGTCGAGTGTCCGATTTTAGTTCCAGACACTCGACGACCAAGTCCTGCTGCCTCCTTTCTTGCGAACAAGATGGTCGCCATTTTCTCCTGCACATGGCGTTCGACTATATGAATGGCGGCCACGCAGGGAGAGCACTTAATTGACTGTTCTCTTTGAAGATAATGAGCCAGGGGGGTGTTCGGTGTTCAGTAGTTACAGCTACCGAACAAATAAAAACTAAAAGTCCCGAATAACATAGTAGTTTTATTACAATAGTAATATGATATATATTATCTATTCTGTGTATCTACGTATATTTTGTATAGTGTTTTATACACTATATCTGTGCATATAATGTGTAGTTTCTATATGCATACACAGTATATTTTGTGTATATATATAGATCATGTATTGTAGATCATGTATTGTATGTGTGTGTATTTTGTATATGAATACATTTGTTTTTATATGTGCATAGATAGATATGTAAATATTTTCCGCAAGAGAGCAATTTTTTTTCCATTTGTTTTTTTTTAGGATCTTGGTTGGCAACCTTTGCTTCTGGACTTCCCCTCCTCGCTTTGGATTCTTCTAATAAAACTCCAATACCTCTATGTACTTCGAAGGAACCTGTCCTCATCTCAAGGATTCTTGGGAAGTGGTGTATTGCAAGGTTGTGCGATATCCTGCCATAGGGTTCCTTCTCCTTAGCTGACAGGACCATCCCCATCGGACCTGAGAGGTACACACTCTTTTTTGTGATATGCATTCTATTTTGTTATTTCAGGGTACTGAGGAATGTACAGAATTCAATGTAACCACACTAGATGTTATATAGTTTGCTCATTAAAAGCCCTAGTACAATAACAACCTCTGCTCATAGCTTATGATAAAGAGCAAGAGGGCTATCAATGTGTCTCTGTATATGGTGGCTTATAACGGCATCAAATTGCAATTATTATAACTATAAGATTGTCCCAAAAAATCCATCCTTGGTAGTACATTAAAAAAAATCCTCATCCTTAATCAAGGGCATAACCATTCTATACTTTCAATATAGAGACAAAGGCAAACCATAGGAATTATTCTAGCCTTGGGGAATGAATAATTTAGATGTTATTAAAAAGAGAGGAGGTGAATATTTGCTAAACCTCCAGAAGCAAAGAAAAAGTTAACACAATTCGAAAAGAAAGAACCAACCAGAACAAAGACGGTCATATATTACTCCCTGCAGGATCCTCGTACTTCCTTTTTCTTTGATGAGTTTAAGCAGGAGGGCATGGAAGTCCATGAAGAGGGGAATAATGAACAAATCCACACAGAATGAAAGCCAACAGAACCAAAGTAGTCCAGATTAAAATGAAAAAAAAAATAAACTCTGTGAAACTAAACTGTAATAGTAGAGTGGCATGTTAATTAACAGTTAATGTAAACTAACCACAAAATACATCATCCAAACCAATGCAATACAGCACAAGAAACCGTCAGACGCAGCAAAACACGGTAAGACGTGTGAAAACCACACACCCTCAATACAGCAAAGAAAACAATCAAAGAGGGGGAAGACAAAAACCAGGGTGGGACAATATTTGCCTCCTTTCTTTAATAAAATGTAGATTATTTGTTCACCAATAAAAATAATATTACCAAAATAAGCTCGCTAAAAACTGGTGACAACCAATCTGGAAATGAATAATACAGACAAATATAGTGCAGACTATCTGAATAGTACAGTGTACAGTAAGGGGGAGAACTCACATGTACCAGAGCCCTATCACCCCTGGCTCTGGGTTTGCAAAGCTCTGTTTGAAAGGGAAACGTCCCACACTGTGTAAATGGAATCTGGATGGTATATTCTCTGCTGCATTGGGAGCATGAAGATTTATCACCGGGTGGAAGTCCTCCATCTCTTTCCGGACAAGAAAGCTGTTGCTCAGGAAGGTAGGTGGGCCCTGCACCGGTTTTACCGTTACCGTTCTGTCGAAGTGCAACCATCTCTGTGTTGGTTCCACTCCTGCGCAACTACTGCACTAGGCACAACAGGAAATCAATCCAGAAATCATCTGCAGCACCGAGGAGGAGAGCTTCCCACTGTGGAAAAAGAGACAACCTGCCAGCAATAGGTAAATGTGGAAAAGAGTGAGGGACTCTTACCTGACGCATTTCTGGTCTGGGAGAATGATGTACCGTGACCTCTGCAGGAACCCCTTGGGAACAACGGGTGATGCTGGTATTGGGAGGACAATGAGGGGAAGGACTCTAAAAGGTGGGGCCTCGTGCCCCAGAAGGCAGCTAGTAAGGCTCAAATGCCAACTAGTTCTGTAGGAAATATGGTCAGTCAACCAAAAAACTTTCTTGTGTGAGAGCTGGACCTTGTCGAGTGAGGTGTAGATAGACACGTACCTGTTCAACTCCTTCATTTAAAAAGAAGACAAACTACCACAACAAGAAAACATAGTCTTAAATTAGAGGGGTAAAGGTTTAAAAATTATTTCAGAAAGTATTACTTTACAGAGAGGGTAGTGGACGCATGGAATAGCCTTCCAGCTGATGTGGTAGAGGTTAACACAGTGAGGGAGTTTAAGCATGCGTGAGACAGGCATAAGGCAATCCTAGAGTTAAGATAAGGCCAGGGACTAATGAGAGTATTTAGAAAATTGGGTAGACTAGATGGATCGAATGGTTCTTATCTGCCGTCACATTCTATGTTTCTATCATAAATGCATCCCTGAAGAAGAGACCCTTAGGACCAGCCTTTTGCCCACACACTATGGACCTGGTTCCAAGAGCCCCTGAAGGGGGCTTGTGATGGTAGCAATTGAAAAACATTCACTTCATGAAAAACATTCAGTTATTCATTGTTACTTGATAACGCTGCAGCGCTCTCTGCTGACAAAATGACTATATTTACATAATGCTGGAATGCAAATTAGCGCAACCAAATACGTAGTTAAATGCATATATTGTTGCTTTTTTGATTTTTGCTGTGTTACTAATATTATATACTTAATTATAATTGCTTGTTTTCCAATGTGCTGTATATTTATATTTTAAATGTCTGTCACCACATGTTTAAGGTCTGCTACCCAGTACAATTGAGCAAACGGGTTAGGGAAGCAGGAGGGAGGAGGAAATTACATAGTGAGTGGGATGGAGACCCTGGCATCCTGGTGTTTCATTGTGCCCCTTTACCGTCTTATGTGTCTCATTGTGCTTCTTTATTGCCAACTGGATCAAATATTTTTGTTAGATATCCAAAGGGAAATTAAAATCTTTTTTGCTATTACAGCATATCAGCAATTTCCTTTTTAAAGTAGCCGTGGGAAGTTGTTGGTAGGTAGCTGGTAGGGTCATAGAGCAAGGTTAACAGTTGAGGACTATTTGTGCAAAGTCTTTAAGTTCAATCAATTTCAGAGTCAAAACAAAAAGGAGATAAAATGTGCCCCACTCACACCAAAGTGTTAATTACATAGACGTACAACATGGATTGATTGAATAGGAGATTCAGAGAGACCTATAATCTCCAAATAAAACAATATATTGTGTAGTACCATAAGTACAAGGAAATGTGGGGAAGGGGTGGTAGCAAACTCACTAGAAGGCTGGAAGTTCAGGCATATCTCCCTTGTGTAGGGTAGCAATAAAATGTACTGTAGTTCTTCCTGGATATTTTTTCTTGTTCACTCAGATAAACAAAAAGAGAATATAGTGCAGATTGTGTAAAACGTATAACTTTATTGGTACAACTGTGCACGTACAATAATTCAGAAGGCAGACCGGGATAATAACCGCCACCGGACCAGAAGTGGGTGGGGGGGGGGAGGGGGAAGGCCCATGCACATAGATTCAGCTTGTTGCGGCGGCGGGAAAGCGGCCATCCCTCCCAAGCCTGCCATGAGTGTCGGCCTCTGACATTTGTCGAGTGGATTATGCTCGTAATGTTGCTTGGGTGGTATCATATTGTTCCTTTCGGTGTCTTTTCTTTCTACCCCAGCCCCTCTGTGTGTCTCTTTCTCCCCAAGTTCTTTGTGTGTCTCTTTCTACCCCAGCCCCTTTGTGTTTCTCTATCTCCCACCAGTCCCTTTGTGTGTCTCTTTCTCCCCTTCCCAACTCCTCTGTGAGTATCTTTCTCTCCCAGCCCCTCTATGTCTCTCTATGTCCACTCAGCCCCTCTGGGTGTCTCCCCCAGTCCCTGTCTGTCTATTTTGCCCCTTCCCTTGCCTCTGTCTCTTTCCCCAGTCCCTCTGTGTCTCTTTGTGTCCCCCAGACCCTCTGGGTGATTCTCTCTCAACCCTGTTCTGTTTCTATTGCCCCTTCCCCAGCGCCTCTGTGTCTCTTTTTGTCCCCCGAGCCCGTCTGGGTGTCTCCCTCTCAAGCACCGGTCTGTTTCTTGCCCCTTCCCTAGCCCCTCTGTGTCTCTTTGTGACCGTCCAGTCCCTCTGGGTGTATCTCCCCCAATCCCTCTGTCTCTTTTGCCCCTTCCCCTGTCTGTCACTTTTGCCTCTTTCCCAGCCCCTGTGGCTCTATGCCCCCTCCCAGCCCATCTGTGTTTCTTTCTCTCCACAGCCCAACTTGTATGTCTCTTTTCCCCAGCACCTTTTCTCTTTCTCCCCAAGCCGCTCTATGGCCCTTCTACTAAAACTAAACCTTGGTCCGGCGGAATTAAAAATTCTATTAAAAAGAACATAAACTCATAATGTAGGACTGATGAGATATTTGCTTGCATGGCCTCACTGCAAGGTCTCCTGACATGTTGAGTTTGAGTTATATTCTTATTTAAAGGCTAGATTTAGTATTTATTTAGCTGTAAGTCATAAACTACTGGCTACTACTGTACTAAGAAATCATTAGTCTGATATGAAATCAGTAGAGAGGATACAGTTAAGGTCCCCTCGATCATTGCTACATAGAAATGTGTAAGTGTAGACTGAGTGAGTGATAGACTGGGCAGTCTGCATGCTAACACATGAAAATTCCCTACACTACACTATACAGTGCACTGTATGACATCATTCATAATGCCAACAATTATTCAATCATTTGAAACTATGGGTTGTCACGGCAACATCAATGAACACAACTCAACTTTGGCTGCCTTGTTTACAGCAGGTGTGAACATCTACAGGAATCGACTTAAAACCACGCCGGATGAAATGTCTTATGCCACCAACCAGAGAAAGCCAAAGGAAGCCTGGAGGAAGTGACCTGGAAGAACTATTTTAAAAATGGGCTAATATGCAAGAGAGATTGACTACTCAGGAAGCAGGGAAGAAAGGATTAGTAAGGTAAGGAAAGTGCATTGTGGGTATTCCCCACTGTTTTAATTAATAAAACAATGCAGACTTTCCTTACTGCTTATCATTTGGGAAATATATACATACATTTATCTATTTGTGTGTCTAAAATATGTATATAGTGTGTACATCTATATAGTGCGTATATGTTGGACATGTTATAAATATTTATTTACACTTTATTTGAAATATATACATATAAAGATATATACAATCATTATTATATGCAAGTATAGATTTTCTATGGCGCATAAAGTATATAATGTGTGTAAATGTAAAGTGTATATTTTGGATATAACATTTATAGTGTAGATTTCATACACAATGTATGTGTGTGTATATAGTGTATACTTTTTTATATCATATATATATATATATATATATATATATATAGAGTATATAGCATTCATAATATGTATAATTATACAGTGTATTTATATTGTGTGTTTAGCTTATTTATGTATATATAGTAGATTTGAACATTGAACCTGCTGCACTGAAGCAAAAATCATATCTCTAAACCAATAAGCATTAAATATATAAAGTATATTGAGTTTATATATATATATTAAATGTATATAGTTATCACATATGTAAATCTATTGTATAGATTTATATCTATATATAAATATATAGTGTGAACACAGAGTTTAAATTGTATATGTTTATTATAGACAGTATGTAGTGTATATGTATGTAATCTTTATAGGGTGCATATTAGTTCTTATTTTTTAGTGTGTTATATATATAGCGTATATATTGAATATACTGAAGTTATTTTTAAAGTGTAATTATATTATTTATGAATATATAGTGTGTATATTTATACAATGTATCCATGCATAATATGTACATGCGTATATATATATATATATATATATATATATATATAATGAACAATACACAAGATCCAGCGCACTCTCCTATCTACTAAACAGCAACTTCAATGTTGACAGATTTTCTTAGTTTTTCAAAGGTTTTTTTTTTTTAAAAACACCTTATCTAGGCAAAAAATAATGGGGATTTAGTTACATTATATGATCATACATTGCATAAGCCTGCCACAACGTCAATGTACCCCATCTTTGGCAGGTCCTACTCTCACAGCCTAATGTCTGCTCTTATGAGATTAACCCACTTACTTGGGAAACAAATTCCATCTGAGGCTCTCTGCAGTACAAGGCTAAATAGGGACCTGAGATGAGGCACCTGTGACAGGGAGGGGTGCAAAACCAAGGAGTTGGCTAGACTCCCAAATATATATATATATGGAACATGGGGGGGTGTGGTTGCACTCACCTGAACATGCTTAAATGGGGTGCTGCTGGGGGCCATATTATACAATGAACAATACACAAGATCCAGCGCACTCTCCTATCTACTAAACAGCAACTTCAATGTTGACAGATTTTCTTAGTTTTTCAAAGGTTTTTTTTTTTTTTTTTTAAAAACACCTTATCTAGGCAAAAAATAATGGGGATTTAGTTACATTATATGATCATACATTGCATAAGCCTGCCACAACGTCAATGTACCCCATCTTTGGCAGGTCCTACTCTCACAGCCTAATGTCTGCTCTTATGAGATTAACCCACTTACTTGGGAAACAAATTCCATCTGAGGCTCTCTGCAGTACAAGGCTAAATAGGGACCTGAGATGAGGCACCTGTGACAGGGAGGGGTGCAAAACCAAGGAGTTGGCTAGACTCCCAAATATATATATATATGGAACATGGGGGGGTGGTTGCACTCACCTGAACATGCTTAAATGGGGTGCTGCTGGGGGCCATATTATACAATGAACAATACACAAGATCCAGCGCACTCTCCTATCTACTAAACAGCAACTTCAATGTTGACAGATTTTCTTAGTTTTTCAAAGGTTTTTTTTTAAAAACACCTTATCTAGGCAAAAAATAATGGGGATTTAGTTACATTATATGATCATACATTGCATAAGCCTGCCACAACGTCAATGTACCCCATCTTTGGCAGGTCCTACTCTCACAGCCTAATGTCTGCTCTTATGAGATTAACCCACTTACTTGGGAAACAAATTCCATCTGAGGCTCTCTGCAGTACAAGGCTAAATAGGGACCTGAGATGAGGCACCTGTGACAGGGAGGGGTGCAAAACCAAGGAGTTGGCTAGACTCCCAAATATATATATATATGGAACATGGGGGGGTGGTTGCACTCACCTGAACATGCTTAAATGGGGTGCTGCTGGGGGCCATATTATACAATGAACAATACACAAGATCCAGCGCACTCTCCTATCTACTAAACAGCAACTTCAATGTTGACAGATTTTCTTAGTTTTTCAAAGGTTTTTTTTTTTTTTTTTTAAAAACACCTTATCTAGGCAAAAAATAATGGGGATTTAGTTACATTATATGATCATACATTGCATAAGCCTGCCACAACGTCAATGTACCCCATCTTTGGCAGGTCCTACTCTCACAGCCTAATGTCTGCTCTTATGAGATTAACCCACTTACTTGGGAAACAAATTCCATCTGAGGCTCTCTGCAGTACAAGGCTAAATAGGGACCTGAGATGAGGCACCTGTGACAGGGAGGGGTGCAAAACCAAGGAGTTGGCTAGACTCCCAAATATATATATATATGGAACATGGGGGGGTGGTTGCACTCACCTGAACATGCTTAAATGGGGTGCTGCTGGGGGCCATATTATACAATGAACAATACACAAGATCCAGCGCACTCTCCTATCTACTAAACAGCAACTTCAATGTTGACAGATTTTCTTAGTTTTTCAAAGGTTTTTTTTTAAAAACACCTTATCTAGGCAAAAAATAATGGGGATTTAGTTACATTATATGATCATACATTGCATAAGCCTGCCACAACGTCAATGTACCCCATCTTTGGCAGGTCCTACTCTCACAGCCTAATGTCTGCTCTTATGAGATTAACCCACTTACTTGGGAAACAAATTCCATCTGAGGCTCTCTGCAGTACAAGGCTAAATAGGGACCTGAGATGAGGCACCTGTGACAGGGAGGGGTGCAAAACCAAGGAGTTGGCTAGACTCCCAAATATATATATATATGGAACATGGGGGGGTGGTTGCACTCACCTGAACATGCTTAAATGGGGTGCTGCTGGGGGCCATATTATACAATGAACAATACACAAGATCCAGCGCACTCTCCTATCTACTAAACAGCAACTTCAATGTTGACAGATTTTCTTAGTTTTTCAAAGGTTTTTTTTTTTTTTAAAAACACCTTATCTAGGCAAAAAATAATGGGGATTTAGTTACATTATATGATCATACATTGCATAAGCCTGCCACAACGTCAATGTACCCCATCTTTGGCAGGTCCTACTCTCACAGCCTAATGTCTGCTCTTATGAGATTAACCCACTTACTTGGGAAACAAATTCCATCTGAGGCTCTCTGCAGTACAAGGCTAAATAGGGACCTGAGATGAGGCACCTGTGACAGGGAGGGGTGCAAAACCAAGGAGTTGGCTAGACTCCCAAATATATATATATATGGAACATGGGGGGGTGGTTGCACTCACCTGAACATGCTTAAATGGGGTGCTGCTGGGGGCCATATTATACAATGAACAATACACAAGATCCAGCGCACTCTCCTATCTACTAAACAGCAACTTCAATGTTGACAGATTTTCTTAGTTTTTCAAAGGTTTTTTTTTTTTTTTTTTTTTAAAAACACCTTATCTAGGCAAAAAATAATGGGGATTTAGTTACATTATATGATCATACATTGCATAAGCCTGCCACAACGTCAATGTACCCCATCTTTGGCAGGTCCTACTCTCACAGCCTAATGTCTGCTCTTATGAGATTAACCCACTTACTTGGGAAACAAATTCCATCTGAGGCTCTCTGCAGTACAAGGCTAAATAGGGACCTGAGATGAGGCACCTGTGACAGGGAGGGGTGCAA